>NC_056599.1:45029314-45349363 GCF_018340385.1 Cyprinus carpio
CCTCGCACAAGGAGGACAATACGCAAAACTGGTCATTGCCAAAGAGGCTGGCGGGTCACAGAGCTCTGTGTCCTAAGCACATTATAGAAAGCGAGGAAGGAAAGTTTGTAGAAAAAAGTCTACAAGCATGTGATAACCGCACCCTGAGAGTTGTGAACAAAACCCTTTAAAATTGGGGGAGATTCACAAAGCGTGTGACTGCAGCTGGAGTCAGTGCTTCAAGAACACTACGCACAGACGTATGCAGCCAGGGATTTCAGCTGTCACATTCCTTGTGTGGTCACAAGAGCCACCTCCCTTTGAACAACAGACAGCGGGTCAGCGGTCAGAGAAGCCGTTCCTCGCTTCAAAAAGGACCATGACTGCTTGCTGAGTGGGTCCAAAGTTATGTCTCTGATGACAAGTAAATTTTGCATTTCCTTTGGAAATCAGGGGTCCCAGGAGTTCTGGAGAGGAGGAAGAGAGAGGCGAGAGGCACACAATCCATCGTTTGTTTGAGGGTCCAGAATGAAAGTTTCCACAGTCAGTGATGTGTTGTGGGGATGCCATGTCATCTGATGGTTTCGTTGGTCCTACTGTTGTTTTTTCTGAGGTCCAAAGTCAAAGCACCGTATCATTTACGGAAGTTTTTAGGAGCACTTTCATTTGCTTCCTGCTGCTGACCAACTTTATGGAGATTCAGATTTCATTTTTCCAACGGTACAAAATCTATGGGGTATTGTTGAAGAGGGAAGATGCAATATGCCAGACCCAAGAAGATGCAGAAGAGCCTGAAGGCCCACTATCAGAAGCAACCTGGGCTCATCATAAACACCTGAGCAGTGCACAGACTGATTGACCTCCATGCCACGCCGCATTGCTGCCGTAATTCAGGCAAAAGGAAGCCCCCAACTAGTCTTGAGTGCTGTACATGCTCATACTTTTAATGTCAATACTTTCAGGTTGGCCCAAGATGTCCTTTAAAATCCTTGTATTGGACTTAAGTACCTATTCTAATTTTCTGAGATACTGAATTTGGGTTTTTTCCTTAGATTAGTTAGTTATAATTATCAAAATCTAAAAGAAATCAAACATTGAAACTATATCAGTCTGTGTGTAATGAATGAATATAATATAACAAACAATGTTTCACTTTTTGAATGGGAATTAGTGAAATCAACTTTTTGATGAGATATTCCTAATTATCATGGACCAGCAGACCTGTATATATGGAAAAGTGGATGGTGGGCCGCCTGAACCAAAAACTAATGCAGGGCCGATTACTTTTTTTGTCCCAAGTCCAGCTCCCGTTAGAAAATTCATGACAGGGTTTATGTCTGTGATCTTTTGTTTTCTATCTCTTTAACTCTGCTCCAACATGAGGGATTGTAACTTGAATCTATGCATTCTTTTCATTCTTAGCATTGACGAGTAAACCAAAACAATGACATGACAGCTGTGTTCACATCATCCCAGCCTAGCTCACTCACTACTTCTGCTCTGATAACTATCATCCATGTAGTCCCTAGCTCCCTCTCATCAGACTGAGAATATTACAGTTTCATTTTTTTTCTGTTTGTCTGTCTTGACAGTTGTTTTGTAAGAATAAAACTTGAGAGAGCTAGAAGAACGTGTCTGTGAGGTTGATCTTGTTGAACTGCATGAGCAAAGATATATGAAAACAACAACAACACAAAAAAACCACTCTTGCGTGTCAGCTGTTTTTCATAGACTGTTTGTCCCTCCCTTTTCAAATTATCTCTGAGTCCACAGAGAACTACATTTACTAGCCACTCTGTGGTAGAGTGGGGTTAAAACGCCCCCCCACCTGTGTTTTCCCAAAAAAAACCACTAGAGGGAGTCCAAGATACATTTTCATTGTTGCTATGCACTACGCTTTGACAACGGGATAAAAACAAATCTCCTTGGAGAGAGCGGACACCAGCGGACGTATTGAAGAGAAGAGGATTACATGGTTAAGCGACTTACCTAATTTTCATATATTAGTAAAACAAGTGTTTAAGAGAACATATTGTTCTGGCAGGATATCACAGTGATGTATGATAGATAAATAGCTGAAGTCTGTAAGTTTGAGAAGGATATGTTATTTATAAGCGAATATAATATATTTAAAAAATTAACACTTTTTTTGAAAAAGTCATCAGGTTTGTGGGGTAAAACGGCCCCCCAGAGAAGCATTAGTTTCTCTCTCTATCATAATTACCCATTACTATATAACATATTTTCTGTCTATCAAATCCTTTGTTTTACACTTTAATGCCAGTATAAATAGGGTGGTTTAAAATCAAAATATTTGAACAAAAGAAAAAAAAATTACCTCAAGTGAGCATTAGGCCTTAGCTTGATAGCCACAGTTAGCTCTCACTGATTGGAAGGTGCCCGTTTAGGGTGACCAATGATAAAACATAGTGGCTTTTAAGGCATTTATTGAATAGTATTTCACTACATAAAATATACAAATTTTATAAGTTTAATATTTATTTAGGCCGTTTTCTGTGTGTCTTGGTGAATAGTGGTGAACAAATACATCAAATTATCAACCCCATAAAGAGCCTAGGTCTTGTGTAGAAATCTCAACCTCTATATATATTTTTTCTCTCCATATAGATGCGCGGGACATTATAAAAGAAAAAAAGTAACCGATGGTGTGCTTATACAGCCCGCACAGCTCTACAAAATGAGATTCGAAGGGGATTCATCTGTGAAATGTGCATGGAATGTACAGTGAATGCAGTGGCTAATGAATTAATGTTTTGTTTATTATTTATTTATTTATTTATCTTATTACTTTTTTTTTTTTGTTTGCAATGGCTTAGTTAAATATGTATAAATATAATTGTTTAAAATGGCTGGAAATGGCTAAGAATTAATGTTTATCTATTTATTTATTTATTTAGTTATTTATTAATTAATTGCAACATATTTGTTTGCATGACTTAGTTATATGTATAAATTTAAATGTTAAAAATGTGGATTTTATGTGGCCATTTCTCAAATAAATATTAATATATATATATATATAGGCCTATACATGTTTATACATTACTTAGCCTTTTACTTTTAGAGATTAAAAACTAGACTGTTCATTTTGCTTGTTGATCTATGAAGCAAACTGGTGGGTACAAGAAAGGGGGCATTTTACCCCCACCTTGGGGGCGTTTTACCCCACCGCAGGGGCAAAACGCCCCCTTTGTACAAAAAATATTTTAAGTCAAAATACTAATTAATTATGAAGGCTGAGTTATTTTAATATTGGGTAGAATAATTCCTGCCATAGTCACTCAAAACCGGCGATGGGCAATTTAGTCACATTTTATGTTTTGTTTCACTATAATGTCAACATTTTCCTTAAGGGTGGCGTTTTCCCCCACTCTACCATCTTTCCTGAAACTGACCGGCGCTGACATATCTCAAGACGGGAAGAAGAACTCCGCCTTTGTTCATACTCCTCTAGCCCCAGCTGGCCCGCTTTGGCCAGGTTTTCGTCGGCCAAAAAACCGGGCCGTTGGCGCCCCGAGGAAGCCCCGACGAGGCACGATCAGCCCCGGACAGTGGAAACGCCGACTATTGTAAAGAGCCTGGGGAATGTATACAGATATAAATTTTGTCTGTGTGTGTAATACTATTAACTTATATTTTGTTAATTCTCGAAGGGCCTGCTCAGATGTACTCAAACTCAAAAGAATCTGCTGTCATTTGTTTTCTCACTAAACACATGATCTCTCTCACCCGCCCCATCTGACAACTACCACTGAAGTCCTCTCCTCCCTCCACAGAAATATCCAGTCCTACAGCACTTCTTCATCTGTCAGGATGAGACGAGAGGAAACTATGACAGGCCCATAGACAAAAAAAATGTCGGTACGTTAGGTATGGGTTCTGTTTTTTTTTTTTTTTTTTTTTTTTGACTGCTCATGTTTTTTAATATCAAAGCCAAAATTTGAAAGGCATTGTAATTGAAACCAGACTGGATTCCTTTGTTAGTTTCAGTTATCTCGTTTGGTTTCTTTTCTCGAACTCGTCGATAAGATGTTTACTGGGAGCTCTGCGATCTTGTGCTGCCTTTACGTGACAACTGAAGTCAGACATAAATCTATGACCCGGAACATAAAAACACCATTCAGGAGAAATTGTCACTTGAATCCAAATACAAATTTTATAAAAGGAACTCAAACACTCACAACTTATGTAAGTAACTGATCAAGTTTACGAATATATATATATATAGGTATATATATCTATATATATATATAATTATAAACCTAATATATATATATATAATATATCTAGATATATACTTATTTATTATTTCAAACCGGAATATGAATAACAGTGATGAAGGCGGACTGCCTTGAGCTACCATCTGCAACAGATCCATCTTGTAAGAATGGAACCAGAGACCTGATTAATTTAGGTCTAGAGAGAAAGCAACATCTGAAATTTGCACTGACATTTCCATCATCCGTTTTATTGGTAAACTCCCCACACTGTTAACCGTGTTTAACGTATTTATTTATTTTTGTTCTTCCCTGAATTTGAATTTCCAAAGTAATGCAACATAAAATATAATGGTTATAAATGTGCTGTTCCTTTTAAACATAAAAATAGCTCTCGTTTTTGAATGAACGGCAGATCCCGACACCGAGCTCCGTCGGATGTTTTGGAGACAAAGTTGACGGATAGCCGAGGACTTGTTCCGTATAACTAAAGGTGAAGACATGAGTAGAAGAGACTCCAGAGTAACAAGTGAAACCCTTTGGTGAAAGTCACAAACTTCTGTTCTCAGCGGTCTTGAATGTACTAAATTAACAAATAATCTGCTGTGCAATTTCGTCTAAAACTTTAACGTGCTAATCGGTTGACGTCACTGTCCATCTGATGTTCTCCATAGGACACACACTGAATACGGATGCGGAAGCGTGTGTATATGCTCCCCTGTCGTTTTGAAAAATGAACCTATTTAATCTTAATTTCATACATATCTTATATCATATATTGTAAACAAAAAACATTTAACATTACTTGGAGAACCATGAGAGCAGGTACGTTTGAGTTACATTCTGAGTGGAATATTTTGTAACAAATACGTGGTCATGAAGGGCTTGTTTATATGGCTTCCTATTTTTGTTCTGGGCATGTAAACTGTTTTGTTTTCAAACAGGTCATTTAAACTAGAATGGAAGAGGGGAAAACCTTTTAAAGCATAATTAATACATCTGTTTATTTATAAGGCATTATTTCAACAATCAAGAGTTTTATGTGTCAGGCGAATAGCTGCACTAATATTATTAATTGTAATTTAGCAGTTTGTGTATGGTCCGCATTTTCAAACGTAATTTTGTGTGAAGACCCCCCTCATTCGAACATGTAGACAGGGTTCCCACACTTTGGTTAACTTCAAATTCAAGTACCTTTCAAGGAGTTCCCCAGGTCGCAATACCCTCACAATTACAAGGACTTAATGTAGGGACACAAAAGCCGAGAAAAAGCCGAGCTCCTTGAAGGCGTGCCGTGGGTGTAGCTATTCTAATACTGATGTTTTTCGTGTTGATTTTCCATTAAACATATATTCACTTATGTTTGCGCTGTGAATTTCCCAACAAAAGACCAAATCTTACTGGCAGTTGTTCACTTACAAGAAATGGGGTTCTTTTTATCACTGGGAATCATGAAATGACGAGAACACACAAACGCCTTGCTACACCCTCCGTTGCTCGAGCCCCTGGAAAAACAAACTAGTAACATTAACCATGTTTTGTGTTGTAACGTGTAACTTATAAAGGTTAGAAATACAATGTATAATTTTTTACACATTAAATAAGCTGTCACAGAGTATGAAGATGAATAACCCTCCAAACGTCGCGCGTTAGCTTCTGTTCCAGGAGGAATGCCTTCACCCTAGACACAATTAATATTGATATTTCCACAATATTTTATCGTTTTTGCAGAAATATACATTTATTTTTTTTAAACATTTTGCAGAACAGATGGAAGAAGAGTCTGTCAATTTGCATTTGTTGGTTCGTGTATGGCAGCAAATGTCCCCTGTGGGTCGGTAGCGGGGGGGTCACTTAGCCACGTCGTGTTGAGGAGGTTTTCACTCTTAGCTCTTCTTGGTGTCAGAGGTTATTTTATATACTAATACATACCTTACTTATAGTAATACTTAATATAATATAAAAATATAATATATTTCAGTGATGCAACAATCAGAAATTTTCATCACCTCTGTCTGTTTCTCCCCCAGCTTTTCAGAGTCAATATGAAGAAATCATTCTAATATATTGATATATCAAGTACCAGCGCTGGTAAACAGTTTATGAATTTTTTTTGGAACCTGTGGAGTTGTTGTTTCGATTCTTGATTGATGAATGCAAAGACTAAAAAAGAACATCACACTGGCGATGTAACATCAACATCATTGTCAATGATTTCTGCTGAGGATTTCTGTGACCCCTGAAGTAGTAAAGTGCCTGGATGAAAAAATAAAATTATATATATTTAAGAATATATTTTAATATATATATATATTATACACACAGATCAAGTACAATTACGTAAATTGTATCTATATATGTCCCATATAAAATGACTATAGATATTCAGTATATGATCCAAAAGTAGCTAGTGACCTGACTAACTCGCAGTATTTTTTTTTATCCAATAACACTCCAAGTAACTATTCAGACTATTATTTTTTTTACCTTGAGTTCAGTTTTTTTGGGTACTCTAACCCCCCTCTGCAATTTATAAACATAGGCTACACACACACATCACACATATATATAATATATTATATATATCTATATATAGTATATATATATATATATATATATATTATCTATATTATTGGATGTGGCATAGATTAATTTTTTTAATCTAGATTAATCTCCACTGTAAACCTCTTGGAGTTAATCTAGATTAATCTAGATTAAATGGCTCATTTGGAATTCTTGCTCGAAGAGCATTCAAATTATGTTCAATAAGCATGTACTTGTTTAGTACTGATAGGAGCTGTGGCATGCTCGCACTCAAACATAGTAAAGTTTGGCGACGACACTTCTTTCCCTGCGCTACATTGCGCTTGGTGGCCGTCACTCTATCTCCCGCTTTAACTAAGGGAGTGCTTTTGCGTTTAGGTGTACTTGGAGACTGGAAGACTCCTACAGTAAACTAATTCCCTCCGCATTGCACACGGTTGCGCAAACAACCTTTAACGCCTGTTCACACCTACTCACTCCCGCTCTCAGTGCGTAGTGCGTTGCATTTTTTTTTATTTACGCACCCATGTTAACGGATTCCTGCGTTCACCGCGGTTGGCGGTCCGTCAGTGCGCGGGTTTTCCCGGAGCGTGCGTCTGCAATCAGTGTACAGCGATCGTTTACCGTACAGAGTTCTAGTTTTGCTTGTGCTGCATGCGCTGAATTAAAATGACAGCGCATTGATTCGCGGTAAAAATTAACATGGATTGACACGAAAAGCAGTAATTATCACAATAAATGTAAAAAGCCTACTGTTTTTTTTGTTCTCACATGCAACACATGGGTTTTGGCTAGGGTTTTTGAAACAAGAAAAAGAGAGCACCTTTAGATAAACGAAGGCAACATAAGTATATGCCTATGCACTTTAACATAGGAAGCAGAAAAAAAAAACAAAGTTTCATTAAGAACCGTGCGATTGCTTTGTAATAAAGATTTTAAATGCAAATGGCACGAGAGTCGACTGTTTCTGTCAGTTGTGCTTTAATTTTAAATATTTTGCGATATCCCAACAAGAACATTAGGCTAATTGTTGTGTTTAAAATGTTTTTGCCGCCGCTTGCTTGAGCAGCTTTTACAAACCTAGAAGTCAAATGCATGAATATATGTTGTTATATTTATTACACAGTTTAAACTAATGTCTATGATTATGAAAGACAGTGACTGTTCTGTGATAAGAGTCACAATCATTTTTTTTTTTTTTTTTTATTTTGGCGCTACATGGTTTGAAATATAGAATGATGAACAAATGTTGTGTTTGTGGACTAAACATCCGCGGATCAGTAGCGGACTGCAAATGCGTCCTGTTGTGAAAGCCCAAAAATATCCGTGCTGCATCTGCACCCACACACACACGAGCTGTGTCCCAAAGTTGAAGTGTGCACACTTCGAAGCAGTGGCGTAGCCACGGGTGTGCCAGGGATGTGCCGGTGCCCCCCCACAGTGGCAGCTGGCACACCTAAAAATAGATATGCAGAATTTATTTGTTATATTGTCTCAATAAAAATGTTTACTAAACTTGGGCTATTGTTGTTTACTTAGAAAATATATTTTAAAAATCAACCCTTTCACGCATAAGTTACAAATATTTTAACTAACCCTTGGTTCCAAGGCGACGCGTCATGGTTGTCACGTGACACACCGCGGCCACAATAACTAACAGGTATGTAGGCTATCGCTATTCGTTTTTATTTCGTTTTTTGTTCAATTTTTTATTAAAAAATATTCACAAACATGTGACACGCTTACCATGTCAACTATTTGATATTCCGATCTTTCGTTTTAAAAAAACCTTTATAAATTATCCTTGATCTGACGAGATGAGCGCTGCAGTTCAGAGTCCTGTCAGCCGGATTTAACGTACAGCCAAACTGTCTCTGGTACAGCACTTGAATTCCCCAGTTTCTCCCGAAAATACATGAAGTAAGTGGCTTTTGAACTGTGAGAATAGAGTAAACTTTAATTGTTCTGCTATGTGTGTTCCTGATAGATGAATAAAACAACATAAGGCAAATTACATTTGAATATATAGATCGTTTTTACTGCTTCACATAGACATCAGTGTTGTATTTTACAAACTAACAATGTATTGTTTTAACTAGTGATTATGTATATTTAAATGTATGGAAACCTAAAATAAACATTATGTGGTTGAAAACACTGCATATTAGTTATATGGTAATTGTTGATATACAGAGGTGGAAAGTAACGAATTACATTACTCCCACTCGCGTTTACTTTGTAACTGAGTTGCTTTTTTGAGTACTTACTACTTTTTAAAGTAATTTTTAAAATCTGTATAATTTTACTTAAGTATATTCAGTTTTTGAAGTATTGTACTTCGCTAGCATTTTTAAAACTATTAATTACTGAGAAAAAAAAAAAAAAAACAAATCCCCTCCCTCTGTAAACTAGCTACCCCCCCTGGCAGTAAATAATGGGCAAAGGTGCAAACTGGTGCTAAAATCAGAAAAATAAGAAGCAGACGGACAAAACAGGCGTTAGTGGTGTCAGACACCGGCTGCGAAAACAAAACCCCCCGTCATATTCTGAAATTGAACTCTAATAAGTAATGAATGAACCCCTGGCCCATATTTATGCTTTATTATGCAGTGTAGACTGTGCTTGCCTAGGGAGACCAAACTAGCAGCTTATAAAATCTCGCACAAGACAATCAACCTTTCGCAAGCATGTAGAGGCAAGCTAAAATAACTGCATCGTTGCATTGGTGGTTAAAAATTAAAGCTTTGATATTTTAGCAATGAGGTTTTGCACAAATTAGCCAAAAAGACAGTGGTGCGGAGTGTCACGATATATAATCGTTCTGCGATCTGCGATCAATATCAAAAAATTGTTGTTTTAAAATGATGTGTGCGCGCATTTATAGTCGCCGTTCGTTTCACTGTGCTGAATTACAGACTTGCCAAAATGCATTTAGAAATCATGGACGTGCACAGGGGGGTTGCTCAGGTTGCGCCCGGGCAACTTGCCCATTGCCCGTTCCCCTCCTCTCGACTCACGTCACATTGCCCTTCCGAGGTGGAAAAAATAAATAAATAAAAAAAATCGTACAATGGATGCAGAATTTCCCACGTAGGGCCTAGATAAAAAAAAAAAAAGATAAATACAAAAAAAACTCGCCAATCCCTCATTCCACTTCCAAATTAGCGCGCACCCGTTCCGAAAGTGAAAGTCAGGTACCGGGAAGGGCAAACTCTCTTTACGTTGGCTGCAGCGCTTGCACGCGGACAGGCAACCTGAGCTGAGGCCTGCATGCAGGCTTCACTAGAAGGAGATGTGTCGCGGTGGTCGGGTGGCAGAGACTCAACGGTTGTCGGAAAAGTAATGTAAGGTTATAATCATTAACGGAAACAACAAGAAAAAAACGAAAACTAGTGGGGAATAAAAAATTGTTAACTGAAATAAAAATCATAAAACGACTGTCATTACAAAAAAAACGGATAACATAACCAAAACTGTAATGTGTGGTTTTGGCAGACAACTAACTCAAATAAATAAAATTATAGAGTAAATGTACTTTAGGTTTATGCGTCTTTGTCAATGTCTAGTTTCATAGTAGAGCGAACTTTCAGCTGCATTGTTCCTTTCCCTGCGTCTCTCACCTCATCACCGAGTATCTCATCACATACGAAACTTACTTACTATCCACTTTACTTTTTTCCTGCCAGAGCGCCTCAACATAGCCCTCCCCTCCGTGGCACACACGCGTCTCCATGAGGAACGAGTGTTGGAAAGCAAGTCGGCGACAAGTGGTTGCTATCTCGTGAAAACCATTACAAACAATCCCACATTAAACACGCTGGGATACAAATATTTTTTAAATCTGAATATAATTTTGTCAGTGTGTTTATGTCGCCCGAGAAGCGATTGCTACTTTAGAAAGTTAACTAGACCAGTTTGAGGTAAAATGCACTTGGGCTGTCGATGGATCAAAACATACTATTTAAGCTGTGATTCAAGTAAAGAATAATTGACGACGGGCTCGTTTGAATTATTAGAAAAAATAATGCACAACCTGAGGTGGTGATTCGGTCACGACTCGAAGCGGAGTCCCAATTATTCGATTTATACCACGGTTACCACACCTCAAGACATCGATCAGATGATATATTTAAAGGGATTCGTTCGGTTTTTTGTACTTAATAGCTATTGTGGTTAGGACTATTTCTTCCGCATCTCATCCAACGCTTCTTTTTTTTGCTGGTTTTCACAATGTCATTTTAAAGCTGGTAATGGAGGCTTGAGCCAGTTGATAGTATTATATGCAGTTATTAATGAAGTTATTAGAAAGAGAGCGAGAGAGAGAGAGAGACACACACACCACACACACACACACAACAGAGCAGAGATAGAGAGAGAGAGAGAGAGAGAGAGAGAGAGAGAGAGAGAGATGAGAGCTTGGTGTGACATTAGACTGCCAGCAGCGTCTCTAAAACAGCGCTTGCTATTACCGTCGCTTAGTGAGAACATGTCATGTACTTTTTTGGAAAATCGTCTGTTCATGTTGTTGTGTTTTGTTAGTCCCTGTACTTTCCGTTATTACAGTTTCACTATGCGAAGTGATATGGAACTGTAAATGCGGTCAAGAGCCGCTGCCATGGAACTACGTTCGCACATGCTTTTCCCAGAAAATAATGTGTCACGCCTCAGAACGTTCGTCAGCCAATCAGATTCAAGCATTCCAACGTGTCCCCGTAGTAAAATATTAAATAATGTTATGTCCTTTTTTTTACTCTTACACTGAATGTTTGCTCTCCTTCATTCCGATGAGTAGGCTATTGTATAGGGTAAATTTAGTATAGTATACAGCTGTGGAATTTGTATAGGGGTGTGAATTTCTGTATAGAAAATTATTGCTTGACTAAAGTAAGACCCTCTCTCGTCTTTTTCTCCACCCATGCACACTCACTCATGCACACACCCAAGGCACAAACAAACACACTAAAAAAAGTATGCTGTATTTAAAGTTTTCTTTTTATTTGTTATTTGTCATGTTCTTTTCTCAGATTAAGCTCCCTCACAATCTGACAGAAATGTCTTGTGGTGGCTCAAAAATGGGTTGAACACATGCGGTTCATGTATGTCTTCTTTAGTCTGTTGGGCTCTTTAGGTTTTTTTACTGGCACAACGTGCACGGCCACTTACACATTGTTGCACTTACTTGCGGAGTGTTGAGACTGTTTACATATGTGGTGCCCATATGTACATTTTATGTACTGATTTTATTTTTGAATGAATATTTTCTAAATGTTATGAATGTTTTTTTGTTGAGTTATTATTACACAAATACTGTTTTCTGACCTTTTTGAATCTTGCCCCTGACAAATAACCCAAATTACAAAAAAAGACTAAAACTAACACTAAAAAGTCATGTTTTTCTATGTTATTAATTAGTAGTAGTTAAGTTGATTGAGTGCTGTATTTCAGTGTTTTACTTTGTGTATATATATTTTAATAAAGACCCCTGTTATTCTTCATCCTTCATATAGCCGTGATTTTTTTTTTTTTTTTTTTTTGGGGTGTGTGTGTGCCCTTTTTTTTAGATCAGAGCAACTGCCCCTCAAAATTCCTGTGCACGTCCCCTGTTTAGAATGATCACAAAATTGACAGATATAGGGGCAGAAAATGTACATATTTATATCATTTCATATAGTAACATCAAAATCACACAAAGAATTGCCGGCTTTCTTTTCCTCCAAAAATCATAATGATTACATTTTATATATATATTATATATATATATATATATATATATATATATATATATATATATATATTATTATTATTATTATTATTATTTATTTTTTACAACAGGTCAATAAACAAGTTAATTAAGAGACTTGCGTTTTAGACACCATATTGCCTGTTTTTTGCTCTATTTCTACAACAAAAAATAATTGCAAACACAGCCACCAAAGCACAGTTTTGCGTCTCTGAGCAACATGACAGTGTTTCGTTCCTGAATGAATCAACCGTTTAAATGATTCGGTTCAATCGGCAATGACTCACTTATTAACAGTGACTTCCTGACACATACTGGCCATTTTAATTTTCACATTTAAAGTATCTTTTGATTTTTTTAAAAATAATTAATTTCTTATAATTTCAAATGAGTATTCAACCATTTTATGTCTTGTATATCAAAACCATATTCATGCATTTGTAACTGCAGGTTAAATGCATTCTTGTCCTGCACTAACCAGCGTGTAAATACATCTAAATGCCACTTCCGATGAATCTTCTCTGCATTTCCTCTGCATTGAAAAAGATGAGTTTGTTGATACTGATTTTGCCTGGTAACAGCCCAAATGTCTTATTATTGTAAATAACTGATTCCTTTCATTAAAAACAACTAGTTTGAGATTAATAGGCCTATCCCAGGGGTGTCAAAACTCAGTTCCTGGAGGGCCGTAGCCCTGCAGAGTTTAGTTCTAACCCTGCTCCAGCACACATATCATGTACTTTTCAAATAAGCCAAATGATTAGATTAGCTGGATCAGGTGTGTTTATATCTAAACTGTGCAGGACTGTGGCCCCTCCAGGAACTGAGTTTAACACCCTTGGCCTGGCCCATTTTTGCCTCCCTCCCACTGTTAAAATGTAACTAAGTAATTTTTACTCTGAGTAAATTTTTAAACATGCTACTTTTTTACTTTTACTTGAGTAGATTTTTAGACTGGTACTTTTACTTGTACTTAAGTAAAATTTCATTAATGTAATGGTACTTTTACTTGGTAGAATATTTTTGTACTCTTTCAACCTCTGTTGAAATATGACAAGCGCTGAGCGCGTCCGTCTCTGGCTCAGCGCCAGCCAACGCGCGAAAAGCAGTTTGAATCTGGCATGTTTCTGTGACGCCACTGAACATTCTAAATCATACTCTCAGGGGCACAGAAATAAAAATTCAATATATGGTGTCATAATGCTCAAAATGTTAAAATGTTAATTTTCATTTTAAATTATTTTCGTTAAAAAAAATCTGGTTCCGATATTCGGACTACAACCAATCAGCAAACAGCAGCTGACTGTGACCCCAGCAAGCTCCCCAGAGATCTTTGCCGCGCATACAAACAGATAATTTTTGATTGCAACATTGCTAGCTAGCATTATGTCGCAGAGCTCCCTTCTAATTTTTTTTGAAAAAAAACCTCGGCTTAATGGACAGCCGGACACAAGGCCTAACGTTTGCATCTGATGAGGATGTTTCTCCGTCCCTGGCAGCCCTATGAGACAATGAGACATAGTACACCTGATTGCACCTGATTGCTCTCATCATGCGTGATCACAAACAATATCATACATTAAGACTCCCGCCCATTACAGTAGTAGCCATTTTGAAAAGTACAGTGTTCCGTTTTTTTCGCTCAAATGATCTTTCGGGGCGAGCCACATAAAAAAGTACTGTCCCGATTTCTGATGTTTTGTTCTTCAGGATCTGCACTGCTCTTGGTGCTTAAATGCTTGCTGCCCTTGCTGTACTTGATGTGCACCATACTTGGTCTGTTTGCTGTGCCTTGCAGAGCTTGGCCCCGTATTGCTGCTTGCAGCTATATTATTTTATACAGTTTTATGGTTATGTGGGGCATGGTTATGGTTAGGGTTAATAATTTTGCACAGTAATCTGACAATAAATGTGGCACACCCAGATTTTCATATGCACACCCAGAGTCACTCATCTTTCAACTATATGCTTTTAGCACAATAAGGAGGGTGTCTTTCTGGCTCTGTTTTAGGAGCTGGCCTGTGTCACTGTTTTGAATTACTGTTTGTGGTCTGGTGTAAAGTATTGCACATCTACACGTGAGATATTTGGGGGTTGTTGAACCCTTATGGTATCAACTTGCTAGCAGCTAAGCCTATTTGTGTTTTAGAACTTTTGATGAGTTGTTAATAAATTTCGGTTACCTGGATGATTAAGTGGAGAAATTTATTGCTTGACATTGATAGGCTTTACAGAAGCTTTGTAAAGGTGTAAATCGCGTTTTTTGAGTGTAAGAAAAAATGATTTGCAGTATTTACTGTTACTTGTAAGTGTAATTCATATATTATGAACTGCAGCTTCATGCTAAAGCAAAATAAATATGATCTGCATGCTTCTGATTTCCATTTTTCCGCGCTTACACTTTTGGCACGTTTTTTTTTCACCAAAAGACGTTCAAAAGCACTGCAAGCCTGTGAACGGTGATTTGCAAGCGAAAACAACAGTTTAAAGAACTGCAAAACAGATTGACTGCATAGAACCAATCTGTAAGTGTAAAAAAAACAAACTGCTGCAAATGTCTAAATGAGCTGTTGTGCATGTGGGGCAAACAGTTCCCGAAATAATCTGATATGTACAGCTCCGTCTTTCTTTTCTCTGTGCTTACAATTTTGGCACGATTCTCTCACTAACTTTAGATTTTGCAAGCGGTGAGGGGGAGGGCGGGGGCCACCTTCTTCTTGTAGCCAATCACATGAGCCTAAACTCTCGATGACTCTTCATTTGCTCTTGATCTGATTGGTTCAATAAACACATTAAACGCCAAGACCAAGACATTCATCTTCATTTAGTTCAAATTAGTTCTTGCTGCAGGAATGGTGCTTTTAAAACATACACATACAGTAAAATAAATAAATAAAAATATACATCTTAATTAAACCCATGCTCCTTTCATAAGCTGTGTTCATACTTGATTGTGAGCTAGTGTTAACATTATTTGATTTGGCTTTACATTGAACTTTCAGAATCTGCTTACACCACTGAGCTGATGTTAAACTTTATAATCAAAATGATGTTATGTGATAATGCTCAACACTATGATATCAGAATGCTATACTGTGTAAAACATTTTTTACCACATGCCAATAAAGCTACTTAAATATGAATTGTTCAATTTTTCAGACCATGTTTCTGTTTATGGTATTTAACACTGATTACTTTCATGTGACTGATCAAGCTATTATATGAAGCCAAAAATGAGTAACAAAATGCTTTCTTTGTGTCCAGATTTGACTAATGCAAAAACTCTGATAAATATGTCTTTAATAATGTCTAAATATATATCCAATTCAAGTAACTAATTATGTGGGAATCCAAAGTTTCCAGCCATTATAGGGAACACACAACCATGTTTATATATTTATATATAGAGAGCTAAACCGCCATCTAGTGGTTACACGATAGTATTACACCCATGATAAATGGTGACTTAGTTAGAGATAAATATTTTAATAAATATTTTAGTAATATTTTGTAAAATCCCCTTTCATTACAACATGTTAAATAAAACATTATTTCTGTTGGGTACAATTTTTTGAACCAAATTTGTGTTTAAAAAATGGATCAGTAGATACGTACTATTTTAAATGTATGGGCTAGTGCAGATACTAGACTTTCAAGTATAATCCAAATCAAAATATAATATTACAATACACTAATATTTCATATAGCCTGTTGAGGAAGAGAAGGAAACTACACAGCTCCAAATTCAGGTAAGAACACATAGCCTAATGGTACACAACTTATAAAATATCATGTTTTAATAAAGTTTTTTTGTTTGTTTGTTTGTTTTTACTGTATGTGTACGTTAAAAGTACCATTCCTGCAGCAAGAATTATTTTGAACTAAATGAAGATGGATGTCTTGGTTAATGTCTTGGTCTTGGCGCATGATGTGTTTATTGAACCAATCAGATAAGAGTAAATGAAGAGTCAGAGAGAGGCTCATTTGATTGGCTACAAGAAGAAGGTAAGCCCCGCCCTCCCCCTCACCAAATCTAAGTTAGTGAGTGAATTCGTGCCAAAATTGTAAGCGCAGAGAAAAGAAAGACGGAGCTGTACATATCGGATTATTTCGGGAACTTTTTGCCCCACATGCACAACAGCTCATTTAGACATTTGCAACAGTTTGTTTTTTTACACATACAGATTGGTTCTATGCAGTCAATCTGTTTTGGAGTTTAAACTGTTGTTTTCACTTGCAAATCACCGTTCACAGGCTTGCAGTGCTTTTGACCTTCTTTTGGCGAAAGTGCCAAAAGTGTGAGCGCGGAAAAATGGAAGTCAGAAGCATGCATATCATATTTATTTTTCTTCAGCATGAAGCTGCAGTTTCATAATATCAATGCATGAATTACACTTACAAGTAACAGAAAAATGTTGCAAATAATTTTTCTTGCGCTTAAAACGCGATTTACACCTTTACAAAGCTTCTCTTGCGCATGCAAAGACAGGGGTAACTGCAGCCTGGAGCAATTTTCCTGCAAAAATATCCCTGCGTATGCAAATCTTTATGACATCATTTTACCTTCATAGAGTTACTTGTTGCGTTTTTGCTGTTTTGTATTTTTCTTTTTTTTCTTTTTTTTTTTTTGCGTTTATACAAGTGTATGTTACCATTTATATAAATATATCCACCTACAATAAATATATATATATATATATATATAGATAGATATATTTTAATCACTTTTTGGTTTATCACTGCATTAAATATATATATATATATATATATATATATATATATATATATATATATACTGTGTATCACTTTTTGGTTTATCACTGCTTTAAGAATTACGCACTGATTTGATGTGTGGTTTGTCCCTTCTGTTAAAGTGGATCTAATCTAGTCTCTTATCAATTGTGGGTAAATAACTGGTAAGCTGTAAATGGTGTTAAAACCTTTAAGAGTAAATCATTTTTGGTAAAATAAATTGGTACTATTCTTGGAAAGTCACGTCTCTGTCTTTAATCCCATCGGAACCAGCAGGGTCCTTCATCTATTGTAAATACTTTTGGTTTAATCTTTCTTTTGGGTTTAACTTATTTTCCTGGGTGAAGAAATAACCCAGATGGCGAAGTCGGTTCTTCTCATTTTTAATACTTTTAGCCAAAGGTTACATTTTGTATATGAGATGATAAATGTTGTAAACAAGTAACATAAACAGGGGTTCCAAAGTTAATTTAAGAAAGCACAGCTAGCACGACCCGAAGCAACATACCTGGGTCAGAGAACCCCTGACATATTTAAAACCATTGTTGAAATTCCAAAGCCATGGTCAGAACTAAGTGAATGAATAAATACAAGTTGATTTAAAAGTAATGACAAGGACTGCAAAGAACTTTTGAGAAACCTTTGAGTTGTAAAAATACAAACAAAGATGTTTATTTGAAAATGCATGTCATTTCTGACAAGTTTTAAGCTGGGCTAGAGTAAACTGATAGTACATTGAAATTATGTTAAAAGTTAATGAAAATGCATTAGTCCTGAATCCCTCATTTAACTCACAAACTATTTATAAGCTAAATGCTGTTATCTGAGCCTGTGTTTTAAGTGATAAGCTATTTATAGTAAAGCACAGTTTTTCAGTCAAATCATAGACACTGAGATGTTAAAGGACGTTCAAAAACTATATTTCAGATTTAATGCATTAAGAGGGCCATTGGTAGTTAAGTTTCAACTGCCCAATACATAAGAAATAAGAGATTGTAAAAAAATGAATAACAATATAGGAGCTATTGTTGAAGAAAAAACATGAGGTCTTTAAAATCATAATACAGACCCTGAGCTATAGAAGTAATGATTTTGAATAGTTACTTGTTCTATGACCATTAACTTATCTGTCTTATTTTTAGTCTCCACCATCATACAGGGCCCGATGGCTAATCTCAATCTAATCTCAGTGTGATGGTTTGAAGATATCCAACTGATTTTAGTGATTAAATACTGCTGTGATTAACCAGTCTCAATGTTTTAACACTAGTAGGTGGTGTCAATGGCTCTCATGTTTCTTGAGTGCACCTTTCTTAAACTGCAAAAAAAACTGGATTCAGGAAGAAAACTGTCGAGGGTGTTGCAACGGGAAAGAGCGGTTACCAGTGTGCATGAGGTGATTTTCCAATAATGGGTAAGATCCTCTTTTTGCCAGCGGAGGACAACCTAAGGTAGGGGGTCAACGCCACTGGGCACCTGTCCCGAAGGGAGGTGTTATATGTGAGATGATAATGAAGTTGAGTGGATGCTTGATAGGCCTAGAGCATCGTTAAGAGGGGAACTGTAAGAAGTTAGAGCAATCTGCCTCAAAAATGTGAGCTCCTCCAGACCTGATCACCAGCAACCACATTCCTTGATGGCTTGTTTTTCATTGTGACAAGCGTCCACAACTTGATGCAACTATGCCAGGGGATCCCACCCTGAGGAAAATTAGCTTATTTATAAAGAGTTAATGGCAATGGGCTTTCAAGAACCATCTGAGACCATGTGATGACAGCCATTATTTTGAGACAAAATTTCTTAATTTATATCAATATCATGAAGTTGGCTAAGTTACTGGCAAGATCTGTATATATATGTATGTGTATATGTATATGTGTATGTATGTCTCATATGCAGAATTATGATGAATCCCTGACTCTATGAGGCTAAGATGATATTGAACTAATGTTTATAGTTTTTAGTCATGCAGGTCTTTAGGCATGGCATAGGATAAATACAAGACATGATGGTGACTAAAGATGAAGACTGCTTTTGCTGATTCAAGAGATGGTTTGAATAACAAAGGTTAAGGGACTTAAGCATTTAAAGTAAAATAATAATAATAAGAAGAAATTCTTCTAGCATAATTTTATTTTGAATAGTCTAAATAGAGATAGAAACTTTGACATCTGGAACTTTGGTGAATGATGAAGGGTTATATATTGTAATTAATTTAATATTATAGTCTGTCTAAGTTAAAGTTTGGTGAGACTGTCAAAAGATCATTCACACAGTAAGAGAGAGAGACTGCCTGACTGGAGGCAGGGATGGTGCTCTGCTTCTCTTATCGGCCTGCTAAGCAAGTGTAACCAAAACAAAGCAAGGATATTAAGACCAAAAAAACCCAGCTGATTTTTCTCAAAATAAAAATCAACAATAAACAGGCAAACTTTGAGACTAGATAAGAGACTAGGTGAAACTGACAGGAATTTGGTAAGTTTAAATCCTTCCGATATAACACCAAAAGCAAACCTTGAATATGAACTGCTTCGATATGTATGTGTCTAGTATGTGCGGCTTGAGGATGACTACTATATATTTTGGGGGATGATTCTGTTCCTGTTTTGTGTATACTGTGTCACTAACCTCTGGAATGAGTGTTTTATCATTACAGATGGTTTAAGTGAAATGGTTTACAGAAGTCAATAATTCTTAATGAATCTATGAAAAGAAAATGTCGAACGTAGGATGAACTTTAAGTGGATTGGTTTTCCAGCTCTGTCTGCTACGGGTAATAACGACTTCTTTTGGCCTTTATAATGCTGATTTAAATCACTCTCTGGATTAATATGTTTTAAGAGTGTTTATATGATTTGGATTTGTGAAATTTTTAAGATTGCCGTCCATAATGGGTTAAAAATCTATGCTTAAATTCAACTGAGGGTCTAAATTTAAACAAGTTAACACTTTGTTATTCAAATGGTAAAGGTAAATATTTTAGACTTGACGGCAGAGAAAAAACAGTGACACATTGGCTAAGTCACTAATCAAATTATACAGTTCATGTAATATGGGTTAAAGGCAAAGCAGCTATAAGGCTGGCTGAGTGACGCAATAGTTTCGGTTATGTAGAACAGAGATCAGTTTAACAAAATCTTTTGGATCTGCTGACTAACCCATTGATGGAGGAAGACGGTAACAAGAGGTTAAATGAAATATATTAAATGAAATATAGCAGCTGAAGTTGATTTTTTAAAACAACAAAATTGTAATAGGATCTACGGAGCTGTTTATGAACACCTGTCAAGTCTAAATTAAATGAATGTTGTTGTGAACACTAATAGGGCTTTTTGATTAATGTATGCTGTTTCAAAACAGATTTACAGAAATTGAGGATGTCTCTTTAATGAAAATTTGGCAATTTAGAACTAGGCTTGCAAAGTCACTAGGAAGAGCCAATAATAATTGTTTTACAGCTGCTGGGATGGATTTTGTTGGGAAACTGAATACTGAACCATTATTTTTGTGTGTATGTGTTTCATACCTGTAAATTAAGGCAAGAAGGTCAGGTGATCACAATATGCAGCTAGTGTCATAGTACCTTGAAGCCACAACAAATGAACCTTGAACCGAAAAGAGTTTTCTAACAAAACGACAGTACCCATAGAAAAACACAATCTATATCGTTTGGCTTTCTAGAAATATGCTTCATTTGCATAACTTTACATTTGCTGTTCATTGATAAGGTTCACTAATCAATGTGTATGTTTGGAATATTGCCATCTACTATGCCTCCTGTTGAGTCATAACAACAGTGACACTTGTACTTACCTGTTCATGAAATTTTTTTTTGTCTTTCATTTGTTATTTATTTATAGATTTATTTATTTTTAGGAGTGTTTGATGTTCTGATGTCATTAGTGTCATTCACATTGATGAAGGATCACCTGTAGGTTCCAAAAAAAACATTAAAAAAAAAAAAAAAAAAACTTCCTGTGGTAAATCATAATTATGGGATAAAAAGTTGAAACTATGAGGTAAAAAGGAATTTATAGTCAAAATTGAGATTAAAAAAAAAAAGAAATTAAGCTATAAGGAGCACTGACCAAGTTTTATTACTGAAAAAAAAATAAATAAACCTGCACTATGACCTGGACTTTTTTTTTGTCAATTTTGACTTAGTATGTGTCACGCCCCTGGACTTTCTTCCCCATGTGTTCAGTGTGTGCGTCTCATTGATGATCATTTCATGCACCTGTGTTCCCCTGATTGTTAAATTGATCCCCAGTGCGTCTCCTTTTAGTCCCTCATTAATCCTGCCTTTAAAAACCCCTGTCCTTTCAGTTCAGTTTTGTTGGGTCTACCAGTCAAGTACTTGTCTTCCTCCTGTTCTCCCTGTTGGATTTACTCCTGTGTTGGATTAATAAAGACTCTTTCGATTATCCTCGTCCCCGTGTTCCTTCTGGTAGCGTAGTGTGACAGTATGTCATACTTTTGACCTTTTATGTCATAATTTTGATGTGATAGCTTTTCATTTATTTGTATGTATGGTGTTAATGTGCTTGTGTAGCTCAGTGATGCAGCTCAAACCATTCATCCACATATCATAACAGAGCCAAAGCCCAACACACGTAATTACCAAAACTTAATTTTTCTCTGCAAGAGCTATGCTGTAAATTCTTATCAAAAGTTACATATTGCAGCTTTTAAAAACGTGTTATATATTTTGTACTGTTTTATTACTTTTTATCACTTATGTAAAGTGCTTTTGAACACCAGTGTATATGAAATGTGCTATACAGTATTAATACATTTGCCTTCCCTCTCCACTTTGGAAAGTTGCTTTTAGCTGAATTTTTACAGCTTTCCAGTGCAAAATACACTGTATCTTGCATTATGCATGTCATAATATTGTATGTCAAACTGAAGGCAAATATTAGCATTGTTTGTCATAACATAATGACAATGAACAAGAATAGATAAAAGCCAAAAAAGCGTTCAGAAGAATTCAGAAAACAAACACGCACTTGTTTGCTTAACAGTAAGGTTTGAAAGGAGTATTCATGGCAAGGCAGCATGTTTGGACTTCTGTTGTTCTCTGCATGAACGAGGATATAAATGGAATCTCTGCATTCTTTTCATTCTTACATTGATGACAAACAAAACCAATGACATGACAGCGTGTTCACATCATACCAGCCCACTCACATGTGCTCCCCGCAGATCTAAAAACAACAACAGAAAAAAAAAAAAAAAGATGAATACATCAACCAAGATGAGTCTATAAACCATAAGGTACAGCTTCACCATACTCCTGGTGTGGAAAGGAAGCCAGGTCAGGCTGAAGGTGATGACAATCACCAGGATGAGTTTCTCACTTTAGATGTGTCTATACGAAACCGTGTCTTGCAAATTTATCAGTTCATACAGCATCAAGAAACCCAGCAGATCATATATACCATCACTAGAATAACCATTAACAATCATCTTATGAACAGGACAGACTGGACCTACAAAAACAACGTCTGATGGAGTGGATTAACTGACTTGGAAAGCGGGATAGAAATGGTCCTCTTGGAAGACTTTTCAGTGACATTCATCGTAAATAGCAGCTTTAAAACGCAAAGGTGATTACCAGCTGTTTGTCCATCCTGACCATGGTTGCTCACTTCCAGTTAACGTTAGGAAAAACACGTCCTTCTTCTCTAAGTTTGTTTGTTTATTTATTTAATGCATTGATTATATAATATAAATGTATACCACTGTTATGTAATAATATAATATGTAATAAAGTTTCTGAAAATGTAAGAGATGCATGAATGGCTTCCACTCATTTGAGGTCCAGTAAAATCAATAATGACTGCTTTGAGAGTTAACGGTAAGTCATGTTAATAAACAGTCTACACATGTTAGTTAAAACATTAGTTAATGCTGGACTAGTGCACACTTTACAATAAGGTTCACAAATTCCCTTAGTAAATGTTTAGTTAATGGTAAGTCATGTTAATAAACAGTCTACACATGTTAGTTAAACATTAGTTAATGCTGGACTAGTGCACACTTTACAATAAGGTTCACAAATCTCCTTAGTAAATGCTTTATTAATGGTAAGTCATGTTAATAAACAGTCTACAAATGTTAGTTAAACATTGGTTCCCTCTCGAGATCGGTCTCTCGACATGGCGTTAACGCCTTGGGGACTACCTTCCTTCCTAACCTACCTGAAATCCTATTGCACAACGGCAGTGAAGTTGCAACTCTCACTGGCCAATGCCAGCCAAGACGAACCCCAGGTTTACCGGTTCCCGCACACCATCCACACCTGAAGTTTCCACCATTCTGGATTGGGGTGCCATATCGAGCCACTTGCCTGAGACAGGAGATCTCGTCTCAGCGGGATCGGCCATGGGGGAGCTGTTAGTATTTCTAGAAGATCAGGGAACCAAGGCCTGTTCGGCCAGTACAGAGCGACTAATAACACTGACACCTTCTCCTCTCTGATTTTGTGCAGCACTTGAGACAAAATCTTCAGCGGGGGGAATGCATACAGATGGGCATTCGGCCACGGCATCGTGAGTGCGTCCCCGCCCAGGGGAGAGCGTGACAGCAAGAAGAACAGAGGGCAATGCGTGTTCTCCTCTGTCGTGAACAGGTCCACCTCGGCTTTCCCGAACTGTTCCCAGATCAGCCTCACTGTCCCAGGGTTCAGTCTCCATTCTCCGTGAAGAATCCTGTTCCTTGAAAGCATATCTGCGCCACTGTTCAGGCATCCCGGAACATGCGCTGCTCGAGTGGAGAGCAGATGGTGATCGGCCCACAGCAAAAGGCGTGCTGCCTGACTGTAAAGGCCTTTCAAGTGTACTCTGCCCTGGCGGTTTATGTACGATACCACCGTCATGTTGTCTATACGAATCAAGACGTGATGCCCCCTGATTTGCATGAGAAAACTCTGAAGAGCCAAAAAAATGCTCTCAGCTCGAGGAGATTTATGCGCCCGATCGCCTGGGCCATCTTCTTTCTGGCTTTGAGCGCGAAATCCATTGCTGCGCGTAGATCTTTAAAAACGCTTCGGGATCCGCCCCGCCCTCGTCCAGGGATTTCAGAAGCTGTGCCTGTGAAAAACTTGGAGCACTGCCATCGTGTGCAGAGCTGAAATTGCTTCTCCTGAGGCAGCGTGCGCTTTGTCCGCGACGTGTGCAGTCAAACGACAGGGCCTTGACGGCACCTGTCTTTAGAGAGGCAGAGGAGGGGCAGAGATGCACAGTGATGGATTCCTCGACGGGCGGAATGCGCGTGTATCCTTGCTCCCCCACACCATCAACTTTACTGACAATCTCCGACCCACCAGCGTGAGCGCGAGCCGATTGGGGCGCAGCCCACGCTTTAGCGCCCTCGTCGTGCAGGTCAGGGAGGAATGGGGCTCGCTTCCTCAGAGCAGCACCTTGGCGGCCCGAGTAAAGGAACCAAGAATCCAGCTTGCTCTTAGCTGGTTCGTCGGGGGATTCCCACTCTAGACCGAGATCGCTCATGGCCTTAGTGAGAATCCGGACAAGTTCATCCTGGAATGCAACGGATGCAGAACTCGTGGGTGTCCGGGGCCTCGACAGGTCCCGAACACAGAGTGCAAACATTCAACATGCTGGAACACCGAGAGGGAAATCCGTCTTCTTGCGTCTTCTCTACAGCTGTCTCAGTAGGATAATGAAAGAGGAAAATTCTGAGTTTATGCCGCCAATATGGTGCATTATATAGTGGTGGGGCCCCGCCCCCAATCGCCGTCTTGGCTAGCATTGGCCAGTGAGAGTTGCACTGGATCTGGTGCTGGGAGCGATAGCCCTCCCGCCATTCGAACCACTTCAGACTGTCGGCTTGAAGGAGCTCTCGCTTAAAACCGCGCTGCTGCTCGCCTTTGCTTCGGTCAAGCACGTGGGGGATTTGCAAGCGCTCTCTGTGAATGCGGACTGCATGCAGTTTGGACCAGGTGATTGTAACGTCACGCTCAAGCCAAAATTTGGCTACGTGCCTAAATCGCTCTCTACACCGTTCAGAGCGCAAGTGGTGGCTCTTTCTGCTTTCTCTCCAGAATCGGAGACTTCTTTGGACATCGCCCCGAGTCAGGTGTTGTGTCCGGTGAAGGCTTTACGAATCTATATCAACTGCACAGCTGCGTTTAGGCAATCCGAGCAGCTGTTTGTATGCTTCGGAGGCAGCACCAAAGGACAGCCTGTCTCTAAACAACGACTGTCACATTGGGTGGTCGACGCTATTGCCCTGGCATATTCTAGCCGTGCTATGGAATGTCCCATTGGTGTACGAGCCCATTCGATGAGGGCTGCCGCCTCCTCGTGGGCGTGGACTAAGGGAGTTTCTATCAAAGATATTTGTATGCCGGCTGGATGGTCTTCGCAGAATACCTTCGCCAGATTCTACAATTCGGTCGTGCAGTCATTAGCCTCACAGGTCCTATCGGTGAGTAAGACCCGTGGTTCTTCCTGCAACCACTAGCCGCTTGACAGCGCTGGTGGTTTCGACCAGGTCCTGTAGGGAGAGGTTCAGACTGTAGCACCTCTATGCGGCCATTCCCTATGTGTGTTATATTGTGCCCAGCATTTCCGTTCACATGTTTGCTGCACTGTTTTGCTATATGCTTGTATGTGTTCACAGGACTCTATGTTTTATATTTGTATGGCGATGGCGCTGCATCTCTCTCAGAGACCTGTCGCCAGACATGAATTCTAAGTAACCTGATTGGATCCTCATACGGGAATCTACATCCAATCCACTCGAAGCATGTGGCAGGGTCGTATCTGATTGGTTGGGGATTAATTTTAAGTGTCTACAAGAATTATTCATGGTAGCTCCGCCGAGGCTGAGCCTTTTTACTTCTCTGTTCCCACGGTGTTGTTCTATACAGTCCCCAAGGCGTTAACGCCATATCGAGATACCGTTCTCGAGAGGGAACATATCCGGTTCCTATCGAAACCTCGGTTCCCTGAGAGATGGGAACGAGACATGGCGTAGGCTGCTGTGTTCACTGCTCAGGTCTGCTGTACTGTTTGTTCAGTCGGAAGGCCCCGCCCCCAATCGCCGTCTTGGCTGGCATTGGCCAGTGAGAGTTGCAACTTCACTGGCATTGTGCAATAGGATTTCAGGTAGGTTAGGAAGGAAGGGAGTCCCCAAGGCGTTAATGCCATGTCTCGTTCCCGTCTCTCAGGGAACCGAGGTTACGATAGTAACCGGAGACGTTAATGTTTGACTAGTACACACTTTACAATAAGGTTCACAAATTCCCTTAGTAAATGTTTAGTTAATGGTAAGTCATGGTAATAAACAGTCTACACATGTTAGTTAAACATTAGTTAATGTTGAACTCCTAAACTTTACAATAAGGTGCACAAATTCCCTTAGTAAATGCTTCATTAATGGTAATTCATGTTAATAAACAGTCTACAAATGTTAGTTAAACATTAGTTAATGTTTGACTAGTGCACACTTTACAATAAGGTTCACAAATTCCCTTAGTAAATGCTTTATTAATGGTAAGTCATGTTAATAAACAGTCTACAAATGTTAGTTAAACATTAGTTAATGTTGAACTAGTGCACACTTTACAATAAGGTTCACAAATCCACTTAGTAAATGCTTAGTTAATGGTAAGTCATGTTAATAAACAGTCTACAAACATGAGAAGCATTATCAGTTGATGTTTAGATAGTTTCCAAGTTTACCAATAGCCCAAATCAATTCCCAAATGGGGAGTTAGTATTGTTTATCCATTGTGTGTGTTAGCTGCTAAATAAACGTGTGTTTATACTGTATGTAGTATAATTAAATAAAGCTTATTAAATAAAGCTGTCTACAGGCATAGTTCACTGTTAGTTCATGGTTACTAATGCATTAACCAACGTTAACTAATTAAGTTGTTAATGTGAAGAGAAGCATATGAATAAGTTAACATGAGCAAAGATAAAGTAATGCTGAACATGTGTGTTGTTAATTTTTAGTTCATTTTAACTAATGCATTAACCACATCATTAACTAGTTAATCTGTTAATGTGAAGAGATGCATTAGGAAATGTCTAAGTTAACATTAACAAAACATTAAGTAATCCTGAAGAGTGGATTTGTTCATTGTTAGTTCATGTTAACTAATGTATTAACTAAAACATTAGTATATGAATAAGTTAACACGAACAAAGATTAATTAATGCTGAACAGATGCATAGTTCATTGTTAGTTCATGCCTCTGGAGTCGATTACTAACATTAACTAATACAACCTTATTGTAAAGTGTTACCAGGTCATCTTTTGTGTTTCAGCAAGGTATGTCTGGCTGTAACGTACAAACCTAAATAGCAAACTGTTCTCACATCATGTACGGTGTAAGTTTAAAACACATAAACGACGGTCTACATTTCAGTGCCTCTCCATTTTAAACTGGTTAAATGTACATTCATTTAATCTTACCCTGCGGTACATCAATCTACAATTTTGTGCAGTAATTTGCTCTTTTGTATTACACAATTTCACTGTTCAGCTATAAACATTTTTTATTTGCTACCTAGATAATAACATTAGTTAGATAGACAGATACATGTGTGACCTGTCTGTTTGTTTGAAAAAACATTTCTGAAGCTGTTGATCACATTTCCTGAAATAAAGATGATGTCATCTGAATCCTGATTTGCTAAACAAATAAAAACTTTTCATTTGCAAGTTTCTATCAGTATAGTCAAAGATTTTCTTCCATTACATTTATTAATTAGTGTTCCTGTGGCTCAGTGGTAGAGCATTGCGTTAGCAGTGCCAAAGGTTGTGGGTTCATTTGGAACACATGTAAGGTAAGAAAATGTTAGCCTGAATACACTGTAAGCTGCTTTTAAGCGTCTGCTAAATGCATAAATGAATGTAATGTAGACTTACACAAGGCCTCATTATGTTGCTACTAAGACCTAGTATATCTTGTCAATTACTACTTTATAATTAAAGCCTTAAGCTGTTTAGCATCAGCCTTAGTTTTTTAATGTCTTAAGAATAATTAAAAAAATATATATATTATTTAAACATACACACTTCAATATATCTATGCATATTTTGTATGACACATTTCCAATAAAATTGTATAAATTTTTTATACATGTTATACAGATTTTAGAAGAACAATTTGGTTATGGTTCTGAGAATTTCTTTAAATTTCTTTAAAATCATATTCTTTGGTAAAGCAGTCACAGTTTCGCAATTTCTTCCCAACACAATTTCTACCGAGTCAATATGCTGTTCAGGGGGCCTAGAAACCACAGCGACACCCTTTGCTTCAGGCTTATATTTTATCTTTGCTATGTTGATTTTCAGAGAGCTATTAGAGCAACCAACTATTGCTTTATGTTTCATGAGAAAATAAGAAATATTATATGAGAAATGTAATTATGATACTACAGTTATGAAATAGACGGTATTCATTTTCTATTAGTTATACATTTGAAATAAGTGTCATCAAACAACAGTTGTAATTTATTTTCATAAATCAGCTAAGAAAAATATGGTGTTTGGTTTAATTATTTAATGATATATAACTGTAATCAATAAAAATGAATATCAGTGCTACCTTACAAGAAGTTTACAGAGATTTATTTCTGGTGACTATGATATAGCCAGCTAAATGACTCCTCCTGTAATCTCCAAACTGAAGATTTGTATATTGTATAGGCTGTTATATATTATAAGAACCTCAAGGAAAACAGTTTGGACATTTTGTGGTATCCTTCTTGATATTTCTTCAAGTTATAAAATTGCAATTCTTGCTTTTATACATTATAAAGGAGAAGAGTTGAGTGTTACTTAGTCAATCTTGATGAAAAATAATAAATCAAGTACTTACATGAATATGGTAGTGAAGCCTCTGTTAAAAGACTGTATTCTGAATCGTGTTCCTCTTTGAATGATGTAAGAGTAGCAAGCATGCAGTCTTTCAAGTTAGAGAGAGAGAGAATTTGCCTTTCAGATTTGTTTATCAGTAAAAGAAAAACATAAAAACCCAAATCATCAAATAAATAAAAAAAAAAAAAATAAAAAGTTGACAATGTTCTACAAATAAGAGATTACCTGTATTGTGATTTTTTTTTTCTTGTCAAATGTGGGCTCAAATGAATGCAAATGCAGAGATTCCAGTTATTCATAACTTTATGAATCGTCAGAAAACTTAACAAAAAATGAATTAACAAAGTAGTAAACCATAATGGCAAAATAGATATGATGTATGTTTCAATTTTTATTATTGTTATTACTGACAAAAAAAAAAAACACGTAGCCTAGTACTGTTTTATTACCAGGGCCGTGCACAGACCTTTTGAGGGGCATGTGCTGAAACTGAAAAAGGGTACCCCCCTCCCTTTTTTTTTATACCAAGATTATTTAGTAAGCCTGCATAAAAGGAAGAAATTGTCACATCTTCATGACAAATTCAATAACACAAAATAATAGTCTCAAAAGCTTTAGATTTATTCACGATTAATAACAACCATAATAATAATATTAGATAATTAGATAATATAGATAAACAGGGTTTTAGAGTACTGAACTGGAGTAATGATGCTGAAAATTCAGCTTTGATCACAAAAATAAATTACAATTTAAAATATATTCAAATAGAAAACACAAGGCCTCATTATGTTGCTACTAAGACCTAGTATATCTTGTCAATTACTACTTTATAATTAAAGCCTTAAGCTGTTTATCATCAGCCTTAGTTTTTTTGAAAAAAGGGTACCCCCCTCCCTTTTTTTTATACCAAGATTATTTAGTAAGCCTGCATAAAAGGAAGAAATTGTCACATCTTCATGACAAATTCAATAACACAAAATAATAGTCTCAAAAGCTTTAGATTTATTCACGATTAATAACAACCATAATAATAATATTAGATAATTAGATAATATAGATAAACAGGGTTTTAGAGTACTGAACTGGAGTAATGATGCTGAAAATTCAGCTTTGATCACACAAAAAAAATTACAATTTAAAATATATTCAAATAGAAAACAGTTATTTAAAATTGTAAAAATATTACACAATATTATTGTTTTTGCTGTAATTTGGATCAAATAAATGAAGCCTTGGAATGAATCATGAATTACATTCTGCATGATAAAATATAAAGATTTCACAGTGATCTTCTGTAATTTTTTTTAGTTACTACTACATTACTGTAGTAAAACCATGTTTTACTACATTTTATACATGTGAGGACGAGCGGAGAGTATACCATAACATGATTAGCCTAAATGTTAATAAATTAAGTGTATCAGCAATCATAAATCAAAGAAGAAATTTCTTAAATATGTTATCTAGGTGACGAGGATCACTCGTCGCTTTGTGTAAGTTCCAGTACGAAACAGCGTGGGGGCGCACCTGTTATGATTTTCCGATGGTAAAAACAAATTATATGTTGTTGTATTACTTATCAATATATAGTTTTTGACCAGCGAATGTGTGCAAATGTGAATTTTGTTTTTTTTGTCCGTCATTAAAACGGGTGTCGGCGCCCTCAAATTACATTTTCATCTACAGGTTACAAACTATTTTTTGTAGCTATATAGACGGAGCGCTCAGTTTTTTCCTGTGGTAAAATGCATTTGGCCAAAATCGCATTTTATAAAAGATGAAATGCTACTGTATGCACAGGCTATTTAAGTGTTGGCTATGTATTGGCTATTACCTCAGACCCAGTCCCGCATGTCTCAGACCCAGGCGACGTCCCACATGTCTCAGTCAGTGAGTCAGTCAGACATCAAATAAATAAAATATGAGCCTTTATAGACATAGTGTTTAGTAGTACTTATTCAAACAACAAGATATTTATTTACCCTTCGCAAAACTTTGTTCAGCTCAGCTGTTGTCTACTGTGCGGCTGCTGTGGAACTTCAGTTGATTCAATGAATACAGAGGGGGCGGAGTTATCAGCTTACTGACAGTTTGAGGATCGAATAAGATTTACACAAGCTCGTTTTAAGAACTTTCATTTGCTAAATATTTGTAAAACAGACAGACAAACGTAAAGGGTGACCAATAGCATTGATAAAAAAATAAATAAAAATAAAAACACCAAAAAAAGGGCACTTCGGAGTGTAAGGGCAAAAAGGGCATGTGCTCTGCACAAACAAAAACCAAAATGAAAAAGCACCTGCCCCACTACAGAAAAAAAAAAACTTAAACTATTACATTACAGCATGTCAGAGTTTATAACAAAAACCAAAGTGACATGGCTTCTGCTGCCCTCTAAATAACACAAATCTGAAAGTCCATTAAGTTGCAGTAATATTAAATTTAAAGTTAAACTTAATGAAGATGAGAAATTTAGCTGAAATAAGTTTTTGTTTTTTAGGGCTCAAGCCTGGAGGCTTATTATTATTATTATTATTTATTTTATTTTTTTCCAACGTCTCGGCAGCTTTTGGGGCCCTTAACATGCTTAAAAAGTCTTGAAAATTGGCACACACATTTCATCAATGCGGCCATTAGGGCCGGGCAGAGACTGATACACGGGCGTGGCACAGGGGCTCTACAGCGCCCCCTGGAATATGGAGGGCCATATATCATACATACTTGCACGTAGACGTATGAAACTCGGTACACATATAGAGCTCATCAATCCAAACAACTTTCGTATTGCATGTCATAGGCTCCGCCCAACAGGAAGTTGGCTATTTAGCATTAAGTATTCTTATTTTCCGTCAAAGTTTTGGGGGCTTTTGGGGCCCTTAACATGCTCAAAAACTCTTGAAAATTTGCACACACCTTAGAATCTGTGGCCAGGAGGAGGCTGCAGAGGCTGGGACCCGGGCGTGGCACAGGGGCTCTACGGCGCCCCCTGGAACACAGTCAGAAATTTACCTGTATTGCTCAAACATACTTGCACGTATTCATGTGAAACTCAGTACACAGATAGATCTCATTGTGCCGAACAACTTTCGTATTGCATGTCATAGGCTCCGCCCAACAGAAAGTCAGCTATTGAGAGCTATGTAAAAAGCGCATGCTCTGGAATTTGATATACTTGTCATAGGTTTTTTAAGTGATTGCCACCAAACTTGGTCAACATGATCTCAAGACATTGGGGATGAAAAATTGCCAGGGGATTTTTGATATCTCGAACGGTTTGCTAGTGGCGAGGCGTTGAAATTATGGCGAGAAATGAGAAAAAGGAAGTGTCTAATAACATCCACATACATTTCCTGATTTTAATTAAACTTCATCAGTTTGTTCGTTGTATGACGCCAATCGCATATATGTGACTATTAGGAGTCAAAGTTATAGCGCCACCAACTGGCAGCAGGAAGTGTGTCATTTTCAAAATGCTTTGAATTCAGCATATTATTTTTACTCAATTTGCTTCAAACTTCATCAGAATAATGTCAAAACATGGCCCATGTAAAACTGTTGAGGGGATATTGATATCTAATATAGTGTTGCCATGGCAACATGTCAAACTGGAATATTTTTCCGGTGATTTTGAGGCAGATAACATGCTTAGAATTTCATGAAACTCAGAACACATATCAGTATCAAAGATACATAGACAATGGCAAAAGGTCATAAAAGGGCGTGGAGGAGGTACTCTATAGCGCCACCTTTTGTCAAAAGTGGGGGGCTTAGTTTTAGTTTTAGTGTTCTTATTAAGACGGACAACTTTCTAATTTATTGTCATTAGCTACGACCAACAGGAAGTCGGCTATTTTGATTTGACCATAGACTTCCATCTCTGTGTGAGGAGTGTATGTGTGCTGAGACTTCCATTGTCTGAGAGAAATTGCGCCTCTACAGGAGCAATACCCGGGACTGAGAGGGAGGAGTCTCTCTTAGTCTCACTTTTAAATCGGTTAAAAATACAAAAAATAAATACATTTAATTCACACTGACAAGCTTAACCAACATATCTTATTATTACTGGGTAAGAGCTCATTAATAATTGATGTATGGCCAGAGAACAGTGAGATAGACGAGAGATAAATCACCGCTGCATCAGCGCGTGCAGTCTCAACGAGCTCACAACAAACGAATTTATTCTTGTTTAAGACCTTTTAAAAATAAAATATTTCGGCGATTGCACACAATCCACCCATTAGAACACACCAGGAGCTAAATTCAGATGTTTGTGAGTGTTAAAATGAAATATTTGCTGCAGCCTGTCTGACAGCGCGAGACTTCTGAACACTTGAAGGGAAAAAAAGTCTACATACAGAAACTACAGCCTTTTACATTAAAACACTGCGGCGAATAACACAAAACAATTAGAAGAAAATATTATAGAGATGAAAATGAGTGTTTATGAGTGCTTGTGAGATTTTCTTTGTCTAAGGGCTGAACATCACATCGATTGCTCTGCGCTCCAGAACATGGTGATGGTTTTTCGGCGAGAATGGACAAATAAATACACATTTCATTCACACACTGATAAGCTGAACCAACATGTTATTATTACCGGGGTCAGCTCTCATTAATAATTGATGTTTGGCCAGAGATCAGTGAGAAAGACCAGAGAGAAATCACCACTGCATCAGCGCCTGCAGTCTCACCACAAGCTCACAATAAAAGCATTTTTATAGTTTTAAGAGCTTTTTAAAATAAAATATTACCGCGAATGCACACAATCCACCCATTAGAACACAACAAGAGCTGAATTCAGGTGTTTTTTTTAGCTGTTTTTAATTGTGAAAAGAAATACTATTTGACAGCGCGAAACTGTCTAAGGGCAGATAAACATCTATCTCTCGAGCTCCAGAGGACGCTGATTCTGGCTTTTCGTCGCAAGAAACGAACAAATCACGTACAAGATTATTTCAAAATACATAATAGCTTGGCGAATATAAATGAAAACAGCCACGTAAACATAAACTGTTGAGAAATAAATCTGAAGTGGATCATGATACTGGATTTTGAATATTAAAGTGACTGCATTTACCAGCTGCTTTCTGTCTTCAATTTTAATCTATAAAAAACAGAAAATCATTCGTCTTGGCTGCTTTTTTTTTTGTATGTGTGTATGTATTCATGTATTTATTATTATTATTATTATTATTATTTTGCTCTAACAAGAATTAATCTATATTTAACTAAATCGATGACGTTAATCGATTAAGTTTTTTCGGAAACAGCCATATTTACGAAAAGGTGCTTAACCTATAGAAAAATAAAACTATGAATTAAATTAGTGTTTAATTTTTAGTAATGACCATTTTTGTTGTCAAATAAACCTTCTTCTTTACAATACAAAATAACAATTGTCAATACTAAATATTATGAAAACAATAACTGTTGTATTCTTTTCATCATTATATAGTTTATGTATTATAATTGTAAAAACAAAAACAAATTTAGCAACTCACATAGTAATCATTCAACACTGCTTAAAAATGTAAGTTGAAAATTAAACTCATGATTAAGCATGAAATAAGATACAGAATCAGTAAATTAGATTTTAATGTGGGTATATTATCAGTAAACTAATCATTAAATATTTATAGTCATTAAAAAAATACTGGCCCCGTTCATAATGTTGTCCAAAAATGAAGGCCACAATGCTAATGTTGTCCACTCAATGGCGCCTACAGGACAGCAAATACTTCAAGATCTGTTCAAAGACTTGAAAATGTTTCATTTATGTGCATAAATAAAAAATGCATAAACATTCATTCTCTTTTCATAAACTTTAATAAAGCCCATTATAGTAATTATGCAGAAGCTATCATCTCCTAAATACCATTAATTTTTGGGATTTTAATTGTATTGACAACATATTTCTCAAGTTATCACACATTACTGAAAAAGTGTTGAAGGGACACTATATTAGTTATCTATTTTCATGTTGTGCATATAATAGTACTCACAAAAGGACTCACAATTTACTTGAAAAGAGACACGTTCATTGTGTAACTGCATCATCTACACAAACCACTGTGCTTGGACCCCTAATAATCACCTTGACTTAAACCACATTGTTTGAGTTACCTTCTGTGTCTTAGCCCACAACGCTTCAGTGACTAGAATGTGAAATAGCAAACAGGGGAAAAAAATAAAAGGCATGACTTTATTTGCATCCAGCTAGCCAACTCTATTACAGATGTTCCACAGCCAAGACATTTATTAGAATAGAAAATAGCAAGGGTTCGAATAAATAGTTTATTAATCATTTAATTTCACTTTCTTAATGAATATTGTTCTGTGTATGTGATCTCAAAGTCTTGATGCTTCGGATTAACCCATTAATTGCCATATCCCTTAAAACCTGACTGCCAAAGGGTTACTGTAAATGCATGTGCCCGCTGGGCACAGTTTACCTGATGCCCACCGGGGTGGCGTTTGCGCTGATGGCTTGAGCCCGCCATCGCTGCTTAACGTTTATTTATTAAATTTAAAGTTAAACTTAATGAAGATGAGAAATTTAGCTGAAATAAGTTTTTGTTTTTATATATTTATATATATATATTATATTTAACGTTTATTTAAACTTTTTTTTTTTTTTCTTTTTTTTTTAGATTTTGGTTTTAGTTACCGTATCTATAATAATAACAATCAGGCCAACTCTGCTATGAGACCCCTATTCAATCCTTTATTTTTTCATTATTAAGGAGGGCTTATTTTTTAAATACGGTTTAATACATTTAATAATCAAATATGACTGAAAAACAGTGGGTATAAAACAGAAAATTAACGTGCTTACATTGATGAATGAAGTGACAATCGTGGAGGGGCATTAGGTGTTAACAAAGTGTGTACAGTGTGGACAGAGCAAACTTGACTTTGACCAGTGTGGGAGGGTTTTTTTTCTTTCTGTCTTTGCTTCAGAGCTGCTGTAGAGTTGCTGAGTGGGAAAGGTTTCATTATATTTATCTGTTTTATTCACAGCAACATGAAGATCCTTCAGCTTCAGCTCTGTGAGTTTATTACATGTTATGTGTATGTTTGCATCTGCTTTGTCATATACTGTAGCCTATTGTTTTATGTTATAGATTCACATTGGTTTTAGCAGGTATTCTTAATCATGTTTGCTTATGTATTTTTTTATCTTACAGATGTATTAATTTGTTGTCAAGCTGCAGTATCAGATCTAATAATTGATCTGGGATCAAATGTGACCATAAACTGTGTTCTTGATGAAAATGAGGTTTATTGGATTTTACTGAAACCAGCAGATCCTCCAACAGTGATTCTACTATCAACCACAACATCACCTTATTACTTCAATAAATCATTTAGAAAGAAATATTCAGTGCAGTTTAAACATGGTCTGGTTATTAATAATGTGACTGCTGATGAATTAGGAGTTTATTACTGTATGAACACACGCACACCTCCAAAACTCAGCAACAGCACCAGAATATACTTCAACGGTGAGTTCATTTACTCTTGCAGGGATCAATAAATTTTGTTAATCACTACTTATACATTTGTCACTTGCTGATTCCATTTTTTTTAGAAACATAATTATATCCATATATTATTTCTCATATATTATCACAGTTTTCAAGTTTACAGAATCACAACATTTGTAACAAAAATACAACAACAATCACACAAACACACAGTTTACACATCAAAACAGAATCAGCTTAACTAACTGAGTGTCACAATCATACAGTGCCGGAGTTTATCGATCAAAATCAAAAACAATGTCAGATTATTATCATCATATCTGCTCTGATGAATGGACTTCTGCTCATTGTGCTGATTGGTGAGTTATTCACTGTCTGTAAAAATATTATTAGGATGTTCTTTTCTAGTGTAAAACTTTTTAATTTTGACTATTTTCTTGTTATTTTGCCATTTATGTGACTTACATAATGTCATTAGAATTTAAGAAATAATAGTACAACCTTTATTAAATATTGAATCTGACTAAATCACTGTTTCATTTTAGGAATAGTAAAAGTTATTGTTGGTGGAAAAAGAAGGTCTAGAGAACAATCACAACAACTCAACACTGATCGACAACAGACTCAAGTTATAGAACAACATCAGGACCCAAACCCAAACCAATTACAGGTAACCCAACATCATAACTTTACAATTTAGAACATTTATTTCTGTAAGCTGGGATTCATGCTGACCTAATATTTCAACTATAGTATTTGAAAACATTTAGAAAATTTTGCTTTAGTGACAACTGCACCTAAATTGCTCATTTTGTTTTCTTCATTGTTTTTTAGTACGCTGAAGTCGATTTTACCAAGATGCGTAAAAAAATTCAAACCAGCCAGGCTGACAGCACTTATGCTGCCCTAAAGCCGACAAAATCATAAACATGCACGCATGCACTTATGATACTTTCCTGATGCACATGCAAACATCTGAGCACAAGCCAGTCTAACATACAAGCATTCTGTAGATCAGAGGTTTTCAAATTGGGTAAAAACTTTTTAAAAATGTAAATTAATTAAAAAGATTTAATTTGAATTAGTGTGCAGCAGTTTTATAATGTAGCTGCTTCATTCTGCTTTCTAAAGATGGAAAAGGCCTAGAAGTAAAAAAAAAAAAAAAAAAAAAAAAATTACAATTATTTGAATGTATTGACAGCCATAGTTTCATCACTACTTAATAATATTATAGCACATAAAAAAACACTAAAAAAATGAACAAAAAAAAAAAATACAAATGCAAATGTCCTTAATAGAATATAAATAAAATATTCACATAAAAATAATATATTTAAAAATATTATAAAAATATAGCTGCATTTATATTTTAGGGAGTCCCACAAGACAATCATAATATCATAATGTCATCATAATGTATGAAACCTCTGCTTAATATTAAATATGTATTTAAGAACTTTATTTTCAGTAGTTGGGTCTGTTTTTCATAATCGTCGAAGACCTTTGTTTTTTGCAATATCTGTGATTTTAAACGTGTTAGCTGTTGGTGATGTGAGTATCTAAATGTTTCTGTCATACATTGGTCTCTCTGAATACTATATCTTGACACAAATGGAATGATCTTATATTATCTGTTTTGTTTTTGTTGAGCCTGCTGGGTTCAAATATCAATCAATATCTAAAAAGAAGAGGTAGCAATATCTGAAAGATTTCCACATTTTTGTAGGAGAGAGAATTGTTTATATTGTTAACATGCTTTAATTAATGCCTGTATAAATTAATCTGTATAAAAATGTAAGTCATTGTTGATAGATAAATAAAAAATGTGGTGGCTTAATAAATTCTTTTTTTTATTATTATCAATTTGTGTTGTTTTTGCCTTTGTAAGTATTATTTGGATGGAAATACATTATTTTATTATTAAACATTATTTATATTATTTATATATTAAATATAAATAACATATAAATATATTATGTAAACATGATTTTATTTAAATAAAATCACATGTAGTAAATGCATTTCTAGCATAATTAAATAGTCACAATCTCTATTGATGTGTTTATGGCTGTATAAACTCAGATGCCATTATCAGATACAGTAAACTGAATAAAAAAAGATTCATAATAAATTAAATTTAAAAAGTCTTATGACATTGTATGTATTGTTTATGTGTGCATATAGGCCTGTATGAAACACAGCTGCATACAAAAATACAAGCTACACAGTGTGGTTAAACTAAACTGAAGTGCTAAACCAAAACCATAAATATGTTCCGCTTGTTTGGTCAGTTGACAGCCAATGACAAACAGGGTCTGTCAACTTTGTCTAGAGTAGAGGTTTAACTTTAGACTCAGAACAGTTTTTCTGGTATCTTTATATGTTTATGTATCTCAGTTCTCACAGCTGTCTAAACCTCAAGTGGAAACCGAGCAGCGTTGCAGCTTGCTGGCAGTTTATGTATTAGGTCTATATATTTACTGTCAAATCATTTGATATTGTGCTATTACACATTCACTCTTCAATGTTTTATTGCTTTGAATAGATGCCAAATGTCAAAGCCGTTTCACATAGATCTAAAGTGTCTTTCTCAGAGGCTTTTTCATATTCAAAGTGTAAGTGGTGAAAATCTATAGGGCTCATAAGTAAAAGTAAAAGAAAAAAAAAGAAAAAAAAATTGATTAAGAACACAAAATTAATTATTATACTTATACAATTTTGAAGAAGGATTGATGTAATATAAGGATTTTAAATAATATAGAAAATGTGTCCCATATAGTTTGGCTAATATTATTTATAAAAGTCAAGTTTCACTTATTGATGCATTAGATGGAAGTGTTTCTATAATTCATGTGCATTGCATTTCCATAGAACATCATGGTACATGTTTAGAAAATCATATACTTTAAAGTGTGAGCCTGTCTTTGCAAACATACAGAACTTGTGGATATGATCTCGGCGGCCCCTGCTTCCCACTCATCTTACAAACATCGGCTTACTTCCAGTTTCACAAGGGCCCTTGAGCTAAACCTCCACAGTACTGTTTAAAGTATTAGGTCCCCCTACAAGACCAAGGTGTGAAACCAGGCAGCCACGTGTAACCTCGTGTAGAGATGTACCATGTTTAGAGCAAATCTCAGTAACGTCACACTGACACACTGAAGTGTTCTAAATATTCATTGGAGTGTCTCCTAACTCCAGTGAGGCAGTGTAGAGAAAAAAAGATCTCTGATAGCTGAGGCACTCCGTAATTAAAATGTCTTAATCTGATAAACTCTCGGCTATCAGAGATCTTTTTTTCTCTACACTGCCTATTAAGATGTTCTACCTTGGACCGAAGAGCACCTCGGCTATCAGAGATATTTTTTTCTCTACACTGCCTCTTAAGATGTTCTACCTTGGTCGAAGAGCACCCAAATCAAACTTAAAAGGGATTGTCCAGTGCCATAAAAATAATTTACTAAAAAATTCTCTCTTGAGTTTGGAGTGTCTCCTAACTCCAGTGCCATAAAAGTAAGTGACTCAATACTGACGGTCAAGTGAAGATTTATCACTCGCTGAGTCTGTGCCCAGTTGATCCTGGGATTGCGGACAGAGTTCATGAATTTCATTTTCACTTCTTTTGAGGGTCTCTTTGTCTTCTATGACTCTAAAGAAAAACATAGCAAACAAACAAAATCAAAAAAAACAAGATAGTTTCAGTAACAAAACCAGAAGCCTGTCAGTATAATGCACATCCATAAATCTTTACTTTAAAGTAATACATAGCACATGTACAAATCTAAATACATTAGGCTACTTTTAAACTAGATATGCTGCCGCATGTTTTCTCTGTGGTGAACTATCATCAGTGACCTACAGAAGGCAGCAAAGGAACTGCTGAACTGCAAAGCTATCTCACAACTAATTCGTATGTGTGTTACGAGGTGGCTAATTTGTACAAATTTGTATGACCTCACTCGTATGATTTTGTACAAGTTTTCTAGTGTTTTTATTCACCGTAGAGGCAGGTATATCTGACTTTCTTCTTTCAGACTGTCACACCTGTTGGTGTATAAGGCAAAGCGCACAATGAAGGAGATATAAAAATTGTTCTTTTAATGATCCACAGGAGAAAAAAGGGCACATCCAAACACAAATCCAAATAATTTAACATCAATAACGGACCAAGCAAAAATGAAGAACACAGATTTTTAAATACTGGGAACATAATCCGTGGGAAACAGAAACAGGTGTGGGGGCTAATTAAACATGACCAAATAAGGAAACTCAGTAAGAAAATAAGTAAACAAATTAAGAAAATAAGACCACAACCCAGACACTTCACCCCCTCCCAGCTCCGGTAGACCGCTGTGGAGCGACTGAGGATGGAGGTGGAGCCGAAGGGAAGGAGGAGCCAGACAGAGCCGGAGGGATGTAGTGACCAGGCGAAGCAAGAGGAGTGGAGTCCCAAGGCGGCAGATGGTCGACGACTGACCAAGGCGGAGCCAGAGGGACGAGGGAGCCTGGTGGAGCTGGTGGAATGACGGGCCACGGTGGAGACGAGGGCGCTAAGTGACAAGGCGGAGCCGATGGGTCGAACGACTGAGGTGGAGTGCAGGGCTCTGAGGCTGGAGGCGGAGACAGGGGATCCTCATGCCAAGGTGGAGCTGAAGACTGGAAGTCCCGAGGTGAATAAGAGCACCCAGATGGTGCTGACTGAGGGCGAGCTGAGGGGCTGACAGGCACCAGCGGAGATAGGGTTGAGGAACTGGCTGTTTTGAGAGGAGGCGGGAGAGGGAGGCTGGGAGGGAACACAGAAGGACTTGGGCTGGGCGGAACCAATGGAGATGCAGGAGATTCAGGACTGGGCAGAACCAGTGGAGACACAGGAGATTCAGGACTGGGCGGAACCAATGGAGACGCAGGAGATTCAGGACTGGGCGGAGCCAGTGGAGATACAGGAGATTCAGGAATTGGGCGGAACCAGTGGAGACGCAGGAGATTTGGGGCTGGGCGGAACCAGTGAGACACGGGAGAATTGGGTAATGCCTCCCCGAACCAATCTATTAAATCCCTCTGGAAAATGTCCATAAGTTCCTTACACTGCTTACTCAGGCTGGTGTAATAAAAAAACACAAAGCGAGCAGTCTGGGAAGTGGGTAAGACACACCAGATCGATAAAGTCCTTGTGTGTGGGTCTCCAGCGAACAGTCCAACTGCCTCCAGGCATAGAAGCTGGACAGCTGTTAAAGCCCGGTGGTAAACTCCTCCACTTTATGGTCCCGCTTTCGGGCCACCAAGTGTTGGTTTATAAGGCAAAGCGTACAATGAATGGAGATATAAAAAAAATTTTATTTCCAGGCATCACAGGTAGACTGAGACTAATGATCCACAGGAATGAAAAAAGGAAAAAATTTTAACATCTGTAGGATCTAACACTGGGTAGTACGTTAACGTTAGCTCAAATGATATATAGGGAAGATTTTAATAATTAATCAGGGAATATGATTAATATATATATATCTCGCGTAACAGTTACATTAAAATTATTGAAGATGAAAAATAGGTCAATTGTATATATCAATTCATTACAAGGCACTGTAATTTACTCATTAATATGTCAATATTCCATTCTTCATATCAGTTAACGTGATATCTTTTACTGGGAATTAATGCAAATCAAACAGTGGTTTGTCCAGCAAACGGCCGTAAGATTAACTTATCAACTTCAATAAAGTTATCACTTCTTATAATTCCAGGAAAAATAGTTTTCTGGGCCATGAAACCATTCTCCCCGTCCTTATAAAATTTAGGTTACTGAAAAAGTAACAAATAAGCTTTGTAGCTAAGATCAAACATTTCATTGACTTCGTAATGTGAGCATTTTAGAAAGAAGCAATCATGAATATATTGGCTTTTAATAATTGAACTAATAATACATCAAACTACGATTCACACAGAGTAAATATGCGTATAACAATACAAACAGTAAAAAAAACAAATACAATACAAAACGAATAACAAAATGAGAGAGAGAGAGAGAGAGAGAGAGAGGAGTGAGTGAGAGAGTGAGAAAAGGGTGAGCGAGAGAAGGTGAGAGAAAGATAGGCAGAATCATGCAGAATGATCGCGCAGTATGGCAAAATCACATACAGTAACCTTTTTGAAAGACAACAAGGAATCAGATCACCTGGAAAAGGGAATAGACAACCTTAAGCAGCGTTTAAATCTCTATAGAAAATAATACTTGCATGTGGGTATCTTTGTGCCTGCTAAGACGAGCGTGCGTCGTTCTTTTAGAGCTGGGCGTGTTCTCTCGTGTCTTCCGGGGCGAGCAGACTCGCGCGAAGTTTCAAAGGTTCAACGAACGTGCAGTTACCAAAGAAATAATTCAGAGTTCGTCTCCCTCGTGTAGGGAGAGGCGAATATAAGAATAAAACTTAGTAAAGAAAAGAAAAACGGAGATGAAAGCTCCCTAAGGAGCCATCACGACAGACGTTCTCTCGACGAAGTGCCGAAACAAAAAGTGCAACGAGAAAGTTCTGTGTCAGTCTCTTATGGAGCGACTGGGTTCACGCCTCTGTTTGCGCGAACAACCAATGAACGTCCACAATCTGAAGCGGGAAAAAAAGTTCCTTTGTCTCTGGGGAGACACCCACTCGAGTGAGTTATGGTGTTGTCAGAATGCAGCAATTATATTCCAGCAAGATGGTAATTCCAGAGTAATACATTTTACCGTAATTTCCTATGTATGAGTGGTTCGGTCAAAGCAAGACGGTTAAACAGATACCAAAAATGACAGGTAAAGGTAGGAGAAACATAAAGTTACATTCATATGCAGAATTACACACATTTAAAGTTTGATTAACACAATAAAATTGTAGATACTCCAATTTGATATGGAAGACATCTAAGCACAAAAAGGAAATACAGTCAATACATTTAGAATATATTTACTTTCCTTTTTCCTTACAAGAATTCCTAGCGAGCTGGGCTTTTTCTGTTTCTCCCATGTTGGGGTAATAAAGCTTTACGATCTGGTCAGGAATTTAAACCCAGCCATGCTGGCACCAGGCTGGCCATTCAGCTTGCAGAGAGTTTGATTTACCTGCATGAGTTCAGGGGCTAAAAGCTTTGGGTTTTAGCCAAGGAATGTGCATTGTTTTAGATTCAACGAGCCATGATTTATTTATTCAGAACCAATGAATGAATGAACTGCTCATACGCTACAGTCCCCCTTTCCGTCGGATGAAGTCCCTGTGTGGACATCATCGGACGGCAATCATCACGATGGGCAGATGACAGGTGAATCATGATGGTCGTGTAGCAGGTGGATCATAATGGCAGGTGGTTCCTGGAGCTGAGGATCCAGCTTGATGAGGTTCGGGCGTGGTCTCGGACTTGGCACCCCCTTTCCGGGGATTCTGTCTGAGACCTGTAGAGATGCACGGTGCAATGTCGGCAGCAGTCCAGGCTCGGACCGCAGATGACGGGTTCAGAACGGGCTGTGTCGACGGGAGCAATGTCAATGTTTCGGGACCCCCTTTCCTCAATCCAGAGTTCTGGATCTAAGGTGAAGTTGTAATTCTTGAAGGATGGGAGTTCCAGTGCTGTCTGGTACTCTTCACTCAGAAAATGGTATAAGGCCAGGTCGTGAAGGTAGGGCGTGGCACCTTTCGGTACTTGAATCCCCCTATTCGGGTTTGGCACGTTGACATGGCTGGTTGTGTCATGCTGGTCGTAAGTGAGAGTAGCTGTACGCACGGGAGTGTTGACGAGCCATCTGTCACCTACAATCTCTGCTTGCATCTCTGTGACTTGTGTACGAGGCTTGGATTCGGCAGGGCAGTGTGTGTCTCTGACCAGGGTTTGCAACCCGCAGATTCCTTCAGTGTTGTTTCGGAGGAAGGGTTTGCTAAGGCAGAGATAATGAATGTCTTTGGTCAAAGTACACATGTGCAGGTTTGGACCAGGTACAGCTGTGTGTCGCTGTCGTGGTAGGCCACCACATCTGGAATGTCTGTCTGGGTGTGGGTGTTGCTTTTCCAAAACCTGACATTGACAATGTCTTTAAGTCTGTAGACTTGGCTTGACTCACTGATGGGTTGGTTCAGGAGCACATCCACTTCCCTCTGCTCGGGATTGATGTGCAGTAGGATGGCGCTACCCAGAGAGTAGGCCAGGTGTATTTGTAGTGGGTCAGCTGGCGTGGTGATGGGCGGAAGCCAGCACAGTTAGCACAAGGCTTAAGGGTATCATGTAAGGTGGGATTCTACCCGTGGTTAGGCTGTCATTGGAGGAGTTAACCTCCCACAGCATGTCTGTCGTTAGCGCTGTAACCAGCTGAGTCTTGGCAAATTAAACATAGATCTGGCGGCAGCGGCGGCTCCGAGCAAAGCTCCCAGGAACCGTTTGGAGTGGTGACTGGACATACCAATGTTAAACAGAGTTCTGGCGGCAGCGGCGGCTCCGAGCAAAGCTCCTAGGAACCGTTTGGAGTGGTGGTTGTGTCCAACTAACTCCACTTGTATAACAGTCATTTTCTCACGTTGGCTGAACACGTGTTTGACATCGGCCTCAGCGTGAGTGAGGGAGTTCTCTGTCCATTGGGCACCTGCCCAGCTGTATTGGGCTACGGTGCTGGGGTAGTGTGGTCTGTAGTCGGTGGTCAGGAGTCTCAGTTGTTCTCTCGGTGGCAGCCGTCCTCTGGTTGGCTGACAGCACAGCATGGCGAACCACAGCAGCATCCTGGTACAGACAACAGGGAGAGGAGAGACAAAAGGGGAGGAAGAAACAAGCGAGGGTTGTCTTTGGTTGGACAGGGCAGTCTCTTTACTTTGTGGGCGGCGACTGGGTTTAGCTCGGCTTGGCCCATGTTTTGCCACATCTTGCTGCTGGCATGACGCTTGATTCAGTGTCTCGTCAGTGGCTCTGGTGCTGCGTTGTGCAGCACATGATGCGTCATGGAAATACATTGGCATTATCCCCCTTTTTTGCGCCGTGGCATTACAAGCCTTGGCATTGTGATGTCAGATGGTGCACAACCCACAGTGTTGTTCTGTGCACGCAGCATGTGCTTTGTTTCATGCAGTGGTCTGAGGCACTGGTTGTCAGTGAGTGTAGACAGCGTGCAAGGGTGGATGGAGGGATTTGAGAGGTGGTTAAGCAAAGTCTTTATGGAGGTGTCAGAAACCCGCTCGTCTGCTATGTTGGAATTTGTAAACAGCGGAGCCAGCGTAAGCGGCAGTGGGTGGGTGGGTTTGGGAGTGACCACAGCCTGTTTGTTTAGTGAGCCAGTTTTGGCGAGGGTGTCAGTTTGAACATTTAAGTCCTTGTCGAGACCTGGTAGCTTCGAGTGTCCTTTTACCTTCTTCCAGTACACAGTCACATTGTGTGTTTTTGTGATGTTATCACGTTCCTGGAACAGGTGTTGGTGTTTGACTGGCTTGTTGTTTGCAGTTTTTGAAACCATTCTGTTTCCAGCTCGGAAAGATGGCACACACAAAACTGAGTCTGGCATAGTTAGAGTCTGTACATGCTTTGTTCAGAAAGATGTTGAATTCAGCTGGTGAGTTGGCGTAGCTGAACGGGCACCTGTTGAAGGTGAACTGTCGGTTGCCAAATGTGAATGCCAGCTTGTGTTGGTTTTCCAGGTGCACCGGAATGGTCCAGAATCCAGAGGCCACATCAAGTGTAGAGAAGATTATGGCTCCTCTGATTCGGGGTATTTCTTGTTCTAGCTGGGTCATGGGCCGTTCTGACAGTGGCACCTGTTGATTCAATTTCCTGTAGTCAATGGTGGGTCGCAATTCGCCCTTAGGTTTGAGGACGGGCCAGATGGGGGCTGAGTAGGTGCTGTTGCGTGGACGGATGACACCTTTCTCAAGCATAGATTCGATGATCTCCTGCACTGGTTCTTGTGAGGCGATGGGAATCTTGTACTGTTTGACAAAAGTGGGAGGAGCATCAGGGTGCGTAGGGATGTGCACCATGTGGAGGTTGGTAAGACCACAGTCTAAAGAGTCTTTGGCACAGGATTCTTTGAATTCATAAAGAGCTTGTCTGAGTCCTTGACGAACTGTATCGCTCTGAAGTGCATTAGCATCTTGTAGAATTCGCTGCACTGGAGATTCAAAACCTGGGTAAGGCTCCTCCATCGGTGTGTCATCAGTCGGTTCGGTATTAAGAGGTGTAGCAGGTTCATCAGTCTCACCGACGCTCTGGTGGGAGACTGTGTATACTGCGAGGTGTTGGTCCTCGGTCAGCTCCGTTCTGCACACCTGGTCTTTGGTCACCGACATGACAGATGTGATGGCGATGGATTTGAAGGGTGCAGTGAACAATGTGTTGTCTGTCCTCCCTTCGGGTATCAGTGCAGGTGGAATGGGCCCTATGACAGGTCGTACAAGTTCAAAGTCATGAAAGTCATGGCTCACTAGCCATCCCAGCCGGAAGGCCTTAGGAATGTTGATGTCAGTTACCGTCCAGTTGTTGCACAGGATGTAAACTACACGAGCTGACACTTCAGTGAGGGGTGTGGCTTCAAGTGTGAGTCCGAGTTCCACACATTCAGGTGAGGGTTGGAAGAAACCCAGCGTGTGGTTTAAGGTTTGACAACATCGCATGTTGAGCCGAACAGCGACCCCTATGGTGTAAGCTGGTATCACCATTCCCGGTTCGTTGACTAAGGTGCAGAGGAGCGAACTTGAGCCCTGGTTTGTTGTTGAGGCTGTGTACCCATGGCTGGCTGCTGGGGTTCCTGGAGCTCTGTGACCTGGCAGTCTGGCTCTGTGGGAGTTCCCGTGACCTCTGTGACCTGGCAGTCTGGCTCTGTGGGAGTTTTATCCCGTGACCTCTGTGACCTGACAGTCTGTCACCAGCGACCTGTGTGTCTGGAGGGGAAGAGTTTCTCGCACTTGAGCCCAGACTTTTAGCTGTTTGAAGTCCAGTAAAGGTTCAAAGCGATCTAGCAGGTCTTTGCCGATGAGGAGTGGGTAAGTGTCCTTCTTAACAGGTACAATTTCTTAACAGGTACAATTTGTCCAAAGCTGTCACGTTGGTGACAGTTTGTAAGTGAAAGTCAATGTCTGGTAAATAAGCGTGAACATCAGGACCTCCTGCAGGATCTGGATTGAACGTAGGGATGTTTTCTGGCTAGCTTGTCAAGTTCTCGGGGGGCTGTGCAGGGTTTAGTGGCATGCGTTCTCTGGAAGGGCTCTCCCCCCTCCATTGCTGACAGGTGTTCTTGGAAGCTGGCTGGTGATGTCTTGAGCCATGGGCTTACGCCCCCCTTTTCAGCTCTGGGTTCTTGGCTGAAAGGGTTGGAGTGGCGAGAAACTCTATGGTGTGTGTTTCTCTGTTCCAGCCACTCTGTAATCTGTAAGAATGTTTCAGTTCAGCATGAACAGTGTCAAGTTCATCTTGGAGCTCATCTCTCTGCAGAGTAAGCTTGTCGATTTTAGCTCGGGCCGCTTGCAAGTGTTTTTCACAGGCCCTGGCTTTAGAGTCTCTTTCTTTCAGTTCAGTCTTTGCTCTCTCTAGGAGAGTGTCACATTGGCTGGAGTTTTTCGTTGAGTTCCTTTCGGGCTTCTCTCCCCAACTGTCCTCTTTGGTCTGTGTCGAGGCGAAGATCTTGCAGGGCATTTTGAAGTCTTTCTACTTCTTTCTGTAGCTCTGGATCTGTGGCGTCCTCTGTCTCGGGCTGGTTCTGGGTCTCGAGGAGGAGCTGATCAAGGTGACTCTGGGTTCGGGCCTGGTCCTTCCAGGCCCTCCTCCGCTTGAAGCATAAGTGTTGCTGCTTGCTGTTTCAGGTCCATGTTGCTCCATTCGCTGAGCCGTGACTGGGTGACGAGAATGTGAACTAGGCTTCCGAGGATCCTGGCGAGCTCTTTGTAGTTCTAGCTTTGGGTTGGATCGTGTGCCATCAGTTCTTCTGGCTCGGTGTCCAGTTGCTCTTGGTTTAGGTGCTGCAGGTTACTGGCGTCCTTGGGCAGGAAGGGGGTCGTCACTGCTTTCAACCATGTCGAGAGGTTGCCCCCGTGGACTGCTGGACTGGATGAATGGAACATCCTGGCTCACTTTAGGTGAGAGAAACACAGCATACACACAAAAGAGACCAATGCAAGTTCGTTCTACGGTTAACGAGCTATACTCATACGGGCTATGCCGTTTATGAGAATTTTGGGGCTTACTGATGCAAAACAGTCAGACAGTTCGCGGAGCCAATTAACTTGGGTCAACGAAGGACCTGAAATGGAGATTTGACAGGCAGTAACCTAGCGGGTCACGTGATGACACCGGCTGCTGGTTGTCACTCTACTGTTTAGCTTCCTTGGTGGCTCTCATAGGTTACTGTCTTTCTGTGAAATGAAAGAAACAAATCACAACAGAACAAAGGACAGAAAAGATCAAAGTGAAACAAAACACTTGAAATGAGATAAAACAGTAGTAACACGATATGTGTTAGAGAGAATAAGGAGGCCTAAACCTACTGCTAGGTTTTAAGATAGGGCCAACAGGTGAGTGGGGCTATCGGGGTAGGAAACCTAGGAAGATGGTGTGGCTTGGAGAAGAGATGGGCCAAACACTTAAAATATATCCGGGGAAATATCTAATATTCTGTAGACACAAAGGATGAACAAGGGAAACTTAAAGTGAATTAAGGCTTGTTTGTTTAAAATCAATTGAGTAAATATATATGTAGAAATGAGAGGTAACAGCTTTACCTAATAATGATAAAACAAAAAGGGAATTATGATAGTGATGGTAATTATCAAAATAACCTAACCCAAAAGAGAGAAGAAAAATAATAAAAAATCAAAATAGAAATAGACAGGATGAAACACGGGAGAAGGCCACAGTAGCTGGTTTTCACCACAAGGGGGTGAAACTCCCTCTCTGTGCTTCACCTGGTAAACAGAAAACTTAATGGTTTAAACTGAAATTTAAAATAAGCAAGAAGAGAGCTGAAAGCTATGAACCGACTTAACAGGAGACAGCCACTAGATGGCTCACTTCCTTCTAAGTGGGTCAATCAGTGGTTAACCTGAGACACTTAATTTACACTATTAAACAATTAAATTTTAATTCAAATCATGTTTGAACCAAACTCAAAGTGTGAACAGTCAAAGGCAGGAAAATTTGTCTAACATAAAATAATATTTGCACGAGCAAAAAGCTGTAAATGCAAATAATTATTGAGAATTTAGACGGGCTAATTCAACAACCACAGGAAAGTCAGAAGGCAGGGTGTAATTTGAGACTACTAAACCATTAAAGGACGCCCTCTGGTGTTTAGTTAGCGGAATTCCACCCTACTTCAGTGTGATTTAGAATCTGAGCGTTTGTCAGCGCTGATTCTCCAACAGACAAAGGTTTATACCTTTAAGGTGCTATACTGCACAAGAGCAGGATTTCTTCGCTGCAAAACACGCAAATGTGAACAACAGGAATTGTCCCCGTCTGGTGCACTCCCGTACACATTTATCAAAATAGCACTTATGATTTAAATGTTTTAGGTGTAAAATTGGGTAGCTAAGCCAATTTTTCGACCAGGAGTTTTATCATTTATTTTTGAATATCACTGTGGTTAACCACGAATTCAATAACGATATGTAATTACAAGGCCTTTTAACTACTGAATCAAAGGAACGTCGCTCTGATCAGATTTAAGTCTCGTCCTAAAAAAAGAGATTTCTTCGTCTTTAAAAGGCGGGTTACTAATATTAAAATGTTCTCACTGCAGAGAGACCTTGATCTTCTCTTAACAGTACATTTAACCATTATACTGCAGTGTACTTTCAGCAAAATAACAGTGACTATACTGTTAGATATTTCTAGAAACTGTTAATGTGCTGACTGATCAGCTTTTTGACTCAGTCAGTTAGGAGTGAGTTCGCGTCTTGCGACTTATCTCACAATCTCATAATTTCATAGTGCGCGTGCAGAAATTGTTAATAACCATATAAACAGATTGAAACTGAATTGCTCATAAAACGAAGTTTGAAATGCCCACGTTTCTCCACCAAAATACTGTAACCGCACTGGATAGTACGTTAACGTTAGCTCAAATGATATATAGGGAATTTTAATAATTAATCAGGAATATGATTAATATATATATATCTCGCGTAACAGTTACATTAAAATTATTGAAGATGAAAAATAGGTCAATTGTACATATCAATTACTCATTACAAGGCACTGTAATTTACTCATTAATATGTCAATATTCCATTCTTCATATCAGTTAACGTGATATCTTTTACTGGGAATGAATGCAAATCAAACAGTGGTTTGTCCAGCAAACGGTCGTAAGATTAACTTATCAACTTCAATAAAGTTATCACTTCTTATAATTCCAGGAAAAATAGTTTCTGGCCATGAAACCATTCTCCCGTCCTTATAAAATTTAGGTTACTGAAAAGTAACAAATAAGCTTTGTAGCTAAGATCAAACATTTCATTGACTTCGTAATGTGAGCTTTTTTGACAGAAGCAATCATGAATATATTGGCTTTTAATAATTGAACTAATAATACATCAAACTACGATTCACCCAGAGTAAATATGCGTATAACAATACAAACAGTAAAAACAAATACAATACAAAACGAATAACAAAATGAGAGAGAGAGAGAGAGAGAGAGAGAGAGAGAGAGAGAGAGAGAGAGAGAGAGAGAGAGAGAGAGAGTGAGTGAGTGAGTGAGTGAGTGAAAGGGTGAGCGAGAGAAGGTGAGAGAGAGATAGGCAGAATCATGCAGAATGATCGCGCAGTATGGCAAAATCACATACAGTAACCTTTTTGAAAGACAACAAGGAATCAGATCACCTTGAAAAGGGAATAGACAACCTTAAGCAGCGTTTAAATCTCTATAGAAAATATATTCTTGCATGTGGGTATCTTTGTGCCTGCTAAGTCGAGCGTGCGTCGTTCTTTTAGAGCTGGGCGTGTTCTCTCGTGTCTTCCGGGGCGAGCAGACTCGCGCGAAGTTTCAAAGGTTCAACGAACGTGGAGTTACCAAAGAAATAATTCAGAGTTCATCTCCCTCGTGTAGGGGGAGGCGAATATAAGAATAAAACTTAGTAAAGAAAAGAAAAGAAAAACGTAGATGAAAGCTCCCTAAGGAGCCATCACGACAGACGGTCTCTCGGCGAAGTGCCGAAACCAAAGTGCAACGAGAAAGTTCTGTGTCAGTCTCTTATAGAGCGACTGGGTTCACGCCTCTGTTTGCGCGAAAAACCAATGAATGTCCACGATCTGAAGCGGGAAAAAGTTCCTTTGTCTCTGGGGAGACACCCACTCGAGTGAGTTATGGTGTTGTCAGAATTCAGCAATTATATTCCAGCAAGATGGTAATTCCAGAGTAATACATTTTACTGTAATTTCCTATGTATGAGTGGTTCGGTCAAAGCAAGACGGTTAAACAGATACCAAAAATGACAGGTAAAGGTAGGAGAAACAAAAAGTTACATTCATATGCAGAATTACACACATTTAAAGTTTGATTAACACAATAAAAATGTAGATACTCAAATTTGATATAGAAGACATCTAAGCACAAAAAGGAAATACCGTCAATACATTTAGAATATATTTACTTTCCTTTTTCCTTACAAGAATTCCTAGCGAGCTGGGCTTTTTCTGTTTCTCCCAGTTGGGGTAATAAAGTTTTACGATCTGGTCAGGAATTTAAACCCAGCCATGCTGGGCACCAGGCGGGCCATTCAGCTTGCAGAGAGTTTTGATTTACCTGCATGAGTTCAGGGGCTAAAAGCTTTGGGTTTTAGCCAAGGAATGTGCATTGTTTTAGATTCAACGAGCTCAATAGCGGACCAAGTAAAAATGGAGAACACAGATTTTTAAATACAGGTAACATCAATAGCGGACCAAGTAAAAATGGAGAACACAGATTTTTAAATACTGGGAACATAATCAGTGGGAAACAGAAACAGGTGTGGGGCTAATTAATTAACTAAACAAGAAAAAGAACATGACCAAATAAGGAAACTCAGTATGAACAGAAGTCTATAACTGTGACACAGACGAATCCAGTCGGAGTTATATTAAAAATTGTCCTGGCAATTCCAAGTTCTACCATTGCAGTCAATTCAATTCAAGTTTATTTGTATAGCACTTTTTACGATACAAATCATAGCAAAGCAACTTTACCGAAAATTAAGTTTCTACAAAATTTAATTAGTAGCTTATCAGTGGTGACTTTCAGTTTATGTGCACATGACAGAAATTTTCGGAAAAAATAATCCAAGACATAGTCAACCCGATGATGAACACTATTAACAGCAATTATTATCTGATGCAATCACACTTGTAGCAATATTTGGTAGTTCTGTATGTTCAAAAAAGATAAACAAATATCTGAGGTCCTCTGAGGGGTTGGCATCATCTCTTCTCATGTGTTCTGGATCCAGACTGAAGTTTGTGTAAATCCTAGTTACCACGGGATGGAAATCCTGTGGCAAAATAGAGAAACAAATAGAGACTAATTAGCATAGCTACTGTTACAACCAAGTAAAATTAATTAGTTTAACCCAAGCTAAAGAATAATAATGCGGATTTGATCAGATACAACTGCAGTCAGAAATTATGAGATGCATTACTTAAATGCTTGGCGAAAGAGATGTGTTTTTAATCTAGATTTAAACAGAGGAAGTGTGTCTGAACCACGAACATTATCAGGAAGGCTATTCCAGAGTTTGGGAGCCAAATGCGAAAAAGCTCTACCTCCTTTAGTGGACTTTGCTATCCTAGGAACTACCAAATGTCCAGCGTTTTGTGACCTTAGGGAGCATGATGGATTGTAGCGCGGTACAGTATAAGGCTAGTTAGGTACGCAGGAGCTAAACCATTTAGGTCCTTATAGGTAAGTAATAATAATTTGTAACTCATACGGAACTTAATAGGTAGCCAGTGCAGAGACTGTAAAATTGGGGCAATATGATCATATTTTCTTGACCTGGTAAGGACTCTAGCCGCTGCATTTTGGACTACCTGTAGCTTGTTTATTGAAGATGCAAGACAACCACCTAGCAGTGCATTACAATAGTCCAGTCTTGAGGTCTTGAATGCATGAACTAGCTTTTCTGCATCAGAAACAGGTAACATGTTTCATATCTTGGCAATGTTTCTAATATGGAAGAATGCTGTTTTTGTAACATGGGAAATATGGTTTTCAAAAGACAAGTTGCTGTCTAATATAACACCCAAATTTTTGACTGTAGGGGAAGTAACAGTACATCCGTCTAGTTGCAAACTGTAATCTACGAGATTCTGTTTACTGATTTTTGGTCCAATAAGTAATATCTCTGTCTTATACGAATCTAATAGGAGAAAATTATTGGTCATCCAGTCTTTTACATTTTTAACACACTCTGTTAGCTTAGATAATTTAGAAGTTTCATCTGGTCTTTCATCATATATATAGTTGAGTATCATCAGCATAACAGTGGAAACTAATCCTGTATTTTCTAATAATATTACCAAGGGGCAACATGTATATTGAAAATAGCAGAGGACCTAGAACAGATCCTTGCGGCACTCCATATTTTACTGTTGATAAATGAGATGACCTCCCATCAACATTTATGGTGGTCCTAAGCAATACTAAGATCAAGGTAAACACTAGCACTGAGATGCAGTCTTATACAAGATACAAGAAGCAAGTCATTTGTAATTTTAAACAAGTGCAGTTTCTGTGCTATAATGAGGCCTGAAATCTGACTGAAATTCTTCATACAGATAATTTTTTTGCAGGAAAGAGCACAATTGAGAAAAAACATAGATATTCTAAAATTTTAGACATAAATGGAAGATTTGAAGATTTTGGCCTATAATTTGCCAGTTCACTAGGATCTAGTTGTGGTTTCTTAATAAGAGGCTTAATAACCACCAGCTTGAATGGTTTTGGGACATGACCTAAAGATAACGACGAGTTAATAATATTGAGAAAGGTGGTCCTTCAGCTACAATTAACAACTCTTTCAGTAATTGAGTGGGTACAGTATCTAATAAACATGTTTTTGGTTTTGATAAGTTTATTTAGCTCTTCCTGTCCTATAGTTGTAAAAGCACTGCAGTTTATCTTTGGGTGCACTGGATGAAACTGAAGTATTAGACGCTGTAGAATCTACATTTGTTATTGTATTTCTGATGTTATCTATTTTATCAGTGAAGAAATTCATGAAGTCATTACTATTAAAAGGTTGATGGAATATTTGAATTGGGTGTCATCTGGTTATTTGTTAATTTAGCCACTGTGCTAAATAAAAACCTTGGATTGTGGATGGTTTTCTCCATTTGTGCTCAAGACTATGAGTTTCTTTCTTGAGAGAGTGGGTATTACTGTTATACCATGGCACAGTACTTTTTTCTCTAACCTTTTTCAATTTGATGGGGGCAACAGCTTCTAAGGTATTAGAGAAAATAGTTCCCATGTTGCCAGTCATTTTGTCTAGTTCATGTGTATTTTGGGGTACACAGAGCAGTTGAGATAAATCAGGCAGGTTATTTGCAAATCTAATGGCTGGAACAATAGTTCTGCCCAGACGGTAATGCTGAGTCATAAAGTTAATATCAGTGATATGCAGCATGCATGATAAAAGAAAATGGTTGGTAACATCATCACTTTGAGGTATGATATCTATATCAGTAAGATCGATTCCATGCGATATAATTAAATCTAGCGTATGATTAAAACGATGAGTGGGCATAGCGGGTGTTGCATGCATCAGTCCAAAGGAAGTTAAATAGCCCTTCCATAAAAAAAATGTCTCACACAGCTCAGGGGGTGAATAAAGGCCTTCTGTAGTGAATCGATGCGTTTTTGTAAGAAAAATATCCATATTCAAAACGTAATAATCACTTTAATCTAGCTTGTGCTCACTGTTGTAAATGAAGTAGTTCCGGGAATGAATTACGAATTAAGCGCAGCGCTCATCATCCGCCCCACAAAAGACACACACGCAAACGCAGCGGAGATATAAAACAAAACAACGGTCACTGATTAAAAGTACAAAGTGAAGATTTGTAAAGAAGAATGTAGGAGGATTTCGATATAAGCCTAGAGGAGACTGGTTTTCCTTTGCTAAAGTAAGGAATCTACGCTTCCTTTGCTCCTGTTAACAAATGTTAAATTTTTGGGTGAACTAACCTTTTAAAGTTTTCTCAGGATGAAAACTTCACCTTCCAGAGAAGAGCATGAAGTCAATATAATGGCATGTGACACCAGGTTAAAACTTTCTGGTGTAAACACACATGTATATAGCCAATAAAATGAATGATACAATATATGGTTACATTTTATTTACAGTATAATGGTATTTGTTTCTGTAAATACTGTAGACACATTTAAACAAGTGCATCTAACAATTGTCTTGTAACTGTCAAAGCAGCTTCATGTGAATCTAGGGCAGGGGGCGGCAGTTTGGTGTGTGGGGAGGTACTGGCATGAGAGAGAGAGCATGCAAAACCAGCAGCAAAAAAAAAAATAGGAACCTGCAGAAAAAAAAAAAAATTAAAAAAAAAAAAAATACAACCCAACAAACTTAATAAAAATTCAAAAAATAAAGAAAAAACACCACATCCACTATCCACTGCATGTATTCTATGGAAGTCCTCGTACCTGTAATGTTTTATTAAATTAGTCATTGAAAATACTGTTAATAAAAAACAATTCAAAAGGGTCACACTGAAAATTTGCTATTCACAATATAATTAAATCAAGAAAATAAAACACTTTTAGGATTTTTTACAGAATTTACAAAATTATAATATATGAAAAAGTTAATATACAAAATTTTTTTGTTTTTACACTGTTAAAGCAATCTTGTTTGCAACTTATTAATATAAAAATGCTCCCAACATATTTAGTAAAAGGTAAAGTAAAACACAATGTCTGTAGATCATTGGTTCCCAATCACGTTCCTGAAGGCCGCTCACATCTGCAACCATAGTGGCATTACTGGGCAAACTCATTCAATCCCATAATGCACTGAATTAATGAGTATACAACCGATGTACATTCAGCAGCTAGAGAATACCATTCGTCCATTTTCCAAACCACTGGTCGATTGTTGGTACAGTATAATAGTATACATGTATAAATTTAGCTTAAAATGATTAATAGTCTAATGGATGTTTATACATACTAGTTTCCATGACAGAGTTCAAGATAAATCTGAATACACTCGTTTTAATTCACTCCTTCATTCCTTCAGGGAATAGTGAATGAGGGTATAGGGGGTGATTTCGAACACAACATTGGAGTATGAGCTGCAGAGCTGAATAAATGTGCAGTGTTGGAAGCACAGATGAGATACTGCAGTGTTGTTCTCTGCTGCCCTCGAGAGGCTGTGAATTTTCCACCCGAGTCACCCAGGTCTGACCACACAGACCCGATGTGGGAAGTTCTTTTCTTCCTGTCGTTGCTTCAGAGCTGCAGTGACTTCATCTTAACTATTGTGGGGAGAAAATATTTAATTCTGAAGTGTTTTATTCACAACAGCATGAATGTAATTCGGCTTCAGCTCTGTGAGTTTATACATGTTACAAATGTATTTACATGCACTTGTTCATAAATTGTTTTATGTTAAAGTTTCAAAGAGTTTAATCAGGTAGGCTAATCTAATTTTTTATCGTTTATATTACATTTTTTTTATAGAGGTATTAATCTGTTGTCAGTATGGAGTGGCAGATCTATTAACTGATCTGGGATCAAATGTGATCATAAACTGTGATCTTGATGAAAATGAGGTTCATTGGATTTTACTGAAGACAGCAGATCCTCCAACAGTCATTCTAAGATCATTCTCATCACAAACAAAATCACCTTTTTACTTGAATAATACATTCAGAAAGAAATATTCAGTGCAGTTTAAACATCGTCTGGTTATTAATAATGTGACTGCTGATGAATTAGGAGTTTATTACTGTATGAACACACTCACACCTCTAAAACTCAGCAACAGCACCAGAATATACTTCACTGGTGATTTTTATTATTTACACTATTTTAATTTGCTATAGAATTTCTCCATTATACATATATTTCAGAAAACAAACAAAAAATTAGCACCACCATATATTGCTCCACTATACAGATATTGCAGTCATTGTGCTATAACGGAGTAGTCTTATATTAATTGTGAACTCTTTCGTTACAGAATCCGCTCAACTAACTGAGTGTCACAATCAGACAGTGCTGGAGTTTACTGATCAGAATCAAACACAATATACATAAAATTATAATCATCATATCTGCTCTGATGAACGGACTTCTGTTCATTCTGCTGATCAGTGAGTAATTCTTCTTTAAGAAAAATAGAATTTAAATAATTGAAAAACATCAGTGCTCTTCCTGATAGACAGGTGACATTGTTGTAATTGTGTATTTTCCATAATTTACTATTTCGCCTATTAGTTGGCATCTCTGCAATTTGGGATTTGATCATGTAACATTTAATAACTGTTGAATTCTTTGTCTCATTATAGCCATTGTAAAAACCCAACAGTTGGAAAAACACTTGTATAACGCTGATGTTCAGTGGACACGAGTTGTATATAAATACCAAGACTTGAACTGATTAACATCAAAATAAGGTACATTTATGTGAAACCATCAGAAACCATGCATTCTGCGAATATATAACATGCTCCTAAATATCATGTGGTTTATTGTGTGCTTAATGTACCTTATGTCAAGAATAAATGACCTTACATTGTAGCATGCAGGAGAATTATAGACTGGGGCTTTTTGTCATTCTTTACAGTATGTTTTGTTGTTGTTGTTGTTTTAGACTAATTTAGAAAGTGGATTTGTGTATAGACCAGGAAAAAGACACAGTTTAGATGATTGTGTAATCAGACATATATTTTAATGTCATTATCACATTTATTGATAAACAGTCATTCAGTTATCAAGTCTGGTGTGAAAACCTGCTTCATTTAAAATATACTTGTATCTAACAATAAATTTACTGTCTGTCCTAAATCTGCTGTTCTATGGTGAATGTTCATTATAAATTATTATTGTTAATGTATTTTATTATTACTAAATAATTATTATTTCACATAATCTATTTTATGTTAAATATATAAACTTTTTTAGTTATATGTCTATGTCTGCTGTGGTTTAAGCACTTCGTGGGATGATGCTCCTTGTTTGTATATCTAGATCTACACATTCAATATCAGACCATTCAACAAATATGCTGTGAAAAAAAAAAAAAAATAAAATAAAAAAATGACTGAAATGCTTTTAAACACCAATAACTTTAAAACTCACAATCATCAATAACATCATTCTTATAGGTTTTGACTGAATGTCAGGATAGGCACAATAGGAAGAGGTGAGTGAATTCAACACCAAGTTTGTTCACAATACTAGTGCAGGGGGAATATAGCAGGAGATATAAAGTCCAGATTCTGTGACGATCACTCCATGAGCGGTGAGGTTCAGGTGAGTAGGTTCGGAGACGAAAGGTCAATGCCACACAATCCTGGTTGACTAATGCTCGTCCTTTACTGTGGTATAGGATCAGATCGGTACAACACACTTGCCCAGCTCACTCGAGACACCAGAAATCGAAGGGGAATCAGGGAACAAAGGTTTCTCAGGAATCCTGGAGACAGTAGCAAAGGGACACAGAGGTTAGTTCTCAAAAGTACGTATACGTTACGTCCTGGAGCTTCTTCGGCTGAAGGGAAGGCTGAGGACGGAAACATGAGGCTCTGTTCCTGTTGGAGGCTTGACGGTGAACTGATCTTCGGGTGAGTGCTTTATAGTGCCTTGATGAAGTCACTGATTGTGAACAGGTGAGGGTGATTAGTACTCAGGGGAACGTGAACGTTGTGGATTGGCTGGGACCGGGCTTGCCAGGTCCCCGACACTACCCCCCCCCCCCCAGGGTCCGCACCAGCGCGGCCCTTACTCTCCGACGTCGTGGGGGTCTGCCTCGGGGCCGCAGAGCAGGTCTCTCTGGATGCTGGGCATGGAACTCTGTAAGTAGATTGGAATCGAGGATATCTTGACGAGGTACCCAACACCTTTCCTCTGGTCCGTAATCCTCCCAGTCCACTAGGTATCCTATTCGCCCACCACGACGCCGGGAGTCCACTATTTCTCTTACGGTGTAGATGGGCTCGGTGTCAAAAGGTGGTAACGGGGGGTTGTCGTCAGGGACCGGATCTGCAGAGGGAACAGATACAGGTAAGTGATGGGGTTTTAGCAAAGAAACATGGAAGGTGGGGTGGATTCGGTACTGTGCGGGTAACTGGAGTCGGTAGGTAACTGGGTTGATCTGCCGTTCTACTGGGAATGGTCCTATGTATCTTGGGCTCAGTTTTCGACATGGTTGTCGTAAGCGAATGTCTCGGGTAGAAAGCCATACCAGTTGCCCTGGCTGGTAGGTAGGAGCCTGTTGCAGGTGAACATTTGCAAAGTGTTGGTGGCGATTTACCGCTCGTTGAAGGTGGTGGTGTGCCTGGTTCCAAACCCTCTCACTGTTCCGGAACCAGGCATTCACTGCTGGGACCTCGGATGGCTCACCGGACCAGGGGAACAGGGGAGGTTGATAGCCTAGGACACATTGAAAGGGGGTTAGGTTAGTGGATGTCTGTCGTAAGGAATTTTGAGCCTATTCTGCCCAGACTAGGTAACGGTTCCAAAGGTTTTGGTTGCGGTGGCAAAAGGTCCTAAGGAAGCGGCTGATGTCCTGGATCTTGCGTTCCGTTTGTCCGTTTGCCTGTGGGTGGTAGCCGGAAGTGAGGCTTACTGTGACGTTGAGCAGAGCGAGGAAGGACTTCCAAACCCTGGAGATAAACTGGGGGCCTCTGTCCGAAACAATGTCTTCAGAAATGCCAAAATTACGAAATACATGATTAAACAAAAGTTCTACTGTCTCAAAGGCTGTGGGTAGGCCCTTCAGGGGAATCAGTCTACATGCTTTGGAGAATCTATCTATGGCTACAAGGATGCAGGTATTACCATCAGAAGCTGGGAGGTCAGTGACGAAATCCACTCCAATGTGGGACCATGGACGATGGGGAATCGGCAATGGGAGCAGTTTTCCGGTATGTAAGTTTCGAGGTACTTTGGTCATGGCGCACAGGGCACAGCCTTGGATAAATTCCTTGATATCCTCTTGCATTCGAGGCCACCAGTACTTCCGCTGAAGAGCGGTGAGTGTTTTGTTGACTCCGGGATGACCTGTTCCCACAGATGCGTGCGCAGAGGAGATGAGGGACGTACGGTGATCTTCAGGGACGTAGAGCTTACCCGCGGGGACATGTAGGTGGAACTGTCTGGTGTCGTGACTGTTCTAGAAGGAGTTCATCTAGGTCCCATTGAATGGGATTGACAAAGAGCCGAGTAGGGATGATGGGTTCTGGGTCCTCAGGGACTTCTTCATCAGCGTGGAGACGGGACAAGGTATCGGCTCTGGTGTTCTTGGATCCGGGGCGGTAAGATATTGTGAAGTGAAACCGGGTAAAGAATAAGGCCCACCGAGCCTGGCGAGGATTGAGTCTCTTTGCCTCCTTTAGGTATTGGAGGTTCTTGTGGTCCGTAAGTACTAGAAATGGTTGCCTGGCTCCCTCTAACCAGTGCCTCCACTCTTCCAGAGCAAGTTTCACAGCAAGGAGTTCTCGATTGCCAATATCATAATTTTTCTCAGCTGGGGATAGTTTCCTCGAGAAGAAGGCACAGGGCATGGGTTTCGACGCACTCTCGGAGTACTGGGAGAGGATGGCTCCTACGCCTTTGGTAGAGGCGTCTACCTCCACAATGAACCTCTTCTCGGTGTCTGGGTGCTGAAGCAAAGGGGCTTTGGTGAAGGCGGTCTTTAATGCCTGGAAGGCTTGTTCCGCTTCTGGGGTCCATTGGAGGGTCCTAGGTTTTCCTTTAAGGAGAGCTGTAAGTGGCGTGGTGATCATACTATAATGGTCGATGAAATGGCGATAAAAGTTTGCGAAACCAAGGAATCTCTGAAGATCTTTGATGGACTTTGGAGTTGGCCAAGATGTAATGGTTCGGTCTTCCTGTCGTCCATTTTAACCCCTTTCTCACTGATGTGGTAGCCCAGGAATTCAATGGAGGTTCGGTGGAAGACACATTTCTTGGCTTTCACAAACAAAGAGAACTGTCTTAGTCGATGGAGCACTTGGGAAACGTGACGTTGATGTTCACTCTCACTGCGGGAGAAGATGAGTATATCATCTATGTATACAAGGACAAACCGCTTCAGGAACTCTCTGAGGACATCATCCATGAAACGTTGGAATACTGAAGGGGCATTTACTAGACCATATGGCATTACCAGGTACTCATAGTGCCCTGCAGGGGTGATGAAAGCCGTCTGCCACTCATCTCCCTTCCGTATTCTAATTAAGTTATAGGCGCTTCGTAGATCCAGTTTTGTGAAGATCCGAGCATCACGGAGTTGTTCTAGGGAAGATGGTACTAAGGGCAGCGGGTAACTGAACTTTACCGTGATCTTATTCAGGGCTCTATAGTCTATACAAGGTCGTAAGCCTCCATCCTTCTTGGGAACGAAGAAGAAACTAGCAGCAGCCGGTGAGGTAGATGGTCTGATGTAACCTTGTTTCAACGCCTCTTCGACGTATTCTCTCATGGCTTCTTGTTCCGGGAAGGACAGGGAGTAAACTCTACCCTTTGGAATGGGCTCTCCAGGGACAAGATGTATGGCGCAGTCCCAGGGTCGATGTGGTGGTAACTTGGAGGCGGCAATGGGGTCAAAACATCTGCGAAAGAGGCATAACAGGATGGGACATTGACAGACAACTTTTCTGTGGGGCTCTCAATAGACGTAGAATTCACTGACAAAGGAACAGGGGAATCATTAGCGACTTGTGTGGGAAACCAGTGATTTATGGCTAGGCAGTCGCAACCCCAGTTTAGAATTTTTTCCCGTAACCCAATCAATATGGTAGGTTGATGCTGAATGAGCCAAGGGTGGCCTAGAATCACATCTGCTTGACTATTGGCGAGAACAAACGGGGCAAAGGATTCAGTATGGGTATTGTCTACACAGAGGGTAATGGGTGCAATCTTGAAAGTCACATACCCCTTGTTTATCCTAGCTCCAGTTACTGCATGGATGGAGTACGGTTTGTCGGTTTGAATTCTCCAGAGATGGTGGGTCCTAACGAGTTGTCCCGAAATGAAGTTGCCCGCCGATCCAGAGTCCACAATGGCGGTGGCTGCCACATTGATATCCCCAGACCTCAGAGTTACACATATGGTGAGTGGGGTTGAAAACAGAAAGATTGGAAAGTACTGAACTCACCAATAACTGTGGGGGATGCGATGGACAGGTTCGCACGAAGTGTTTCTCCACTGCCGCAGTAGAGACATAGCTTGTGATCTCGTCGGCGCTTTTCGTTCTTCGGGGGACAATCGTTTACCTTCAATTTGCATTGTCTCTGGTTGCGGATCCGGGATTCTCTCAGGTTGGCTTGGATGCGAAACAGGAGTCGGGGCATGAGTTTCCTGGTAACAGGACTGGGATCTCAAGTGAACTCGGAGGGCTTGTTGCATGAATTTCTCCAATCCCAGATTGTCATCGTAGATGGCGAGCTGTAATCGTAGAGCAGGATTTAATCCTCTTCGATAGACCGTTAGAAGTGCCTTCTCGTTCCATCCGCTCGCGCGGCCAGAGTTCGGAATTCCAGGGAATATTCCGACACCGTGCGATTACCCTGTCGCAGGTGCAGCAATTGATCGCTGACCGAAGAGTCTCCCACAGGGCGTCCGAATACTTCCTTGAAGTGACTAAGGAAATTCTGCAAGGACGAGGTGACCGCAGTTTCCTGGAACCACAATGCTTCAGCCCATCTCAACACAGCCCCAGATAACTGCTGAATAATAAACGAGATCTTCGACCTTTCGGTAGGGTATTGGTGTGCGTGCTGCTCAAGGGTGAGTGAACATTGTAACAGGAACCCGTTGCAATCCTCCGACAAGCCCGATAATCGAGATACTCAATATACTAAGTACACCATTTACACAACAGTGGTATAAGTATTTATGGAAGCCCCGTCTTCGGTTTGTGCTGAATTCATGTCGGTTCTGGTCAAGCATTCTGTCAGGATAGGCACATGAGGCAGAGGTGAGTGAATTCAACACCAAGTTTGTTCACAATACTAGTGCATGGGGAATATAGCAGGAGATATCAGGTGCAGATTCTGTGACAATCACTCCGTGAGCGGTGAGGTTCAGGTGAGTATGTTCGGAGACGAAAGGTCAATGCCACACAATCCTGGTTGACTAATGCTCGTCCTTTACTGTGGTTTAGGATCAGATCGGTACAGCACACTTGCCCAGCTCACTCGAGACACCAGAGATCGAAGGGGAATCAGGGAACAAAGGTTTCTCAGGAATCCTGGAGACAGTAGCAAAGGGACACAGAGGTTAGTTCTCAAAAGTACGTATACGTTACGTCCTGGAGCTTCTTCGGCTGAAGGGAAGGCTGAGGACGGAAACATGAGGTCTGTTCCTGTTGGAGGCTTGACGGTGAACTGATCTTCGGGTGAGTGCTTTATAGTGCCTCGATGAAGTCGCTGATTGTGAACAGGTGAGGGTGATTACGACAACGAAGTTAACCCGAACTTTTCCCCAGGAACTATTTTTCCACCGTGCGTTTCCAAGTCGATGAGATAGGCAAATAGTCTGGTGACGTAAGCTGCGCGTGTTTTCTCAATACGAGTACCAAATTTCGGCCTTGCATCCCGTAGTTCGGACTTTGCGAGATCGAACTCGGGAGTTGGATCTCCCGCGGACAAACACGACGCAAGTCCGGTAAATTCTACAAAAACAGCGTCACTTAACATCAGTCAGCTCGGGTCTGTTGTGAGCGCGGGCACTGCTGTGACTGTTGACGTATGATGCTTGCTGACGTGTTTTCTGGTGCGCCCCCATAAACCAAAGATAACACGTCAGCAGGCGTCGTACCGTCAACTGTCACAGCGTCAGTCGCACTCAGCACAGACCGGGGAGAGAAGACAATGCTGAAGTAAAGTCATAAAAATTATAGAGACCAAAATGTATTTTCAATGCTTCAATAAATTCTAACTGACCCATCTGATGTCACATGGACTACTTTGATGAGTTTTTATTGACCTTTCTGGACATGGACAGTATATACCGAACATCCATTTGTCAATGGCGGGTCAGAAAGCTCTCAGACTAAATCTAAAATATCTTGAACTGGTTTCCGAAGATGAACGGAGGCGTCTTGCGGGTTTGGAACGACATGAGGCGAGTGAGTCATTAATACATAATTTCATTTTTTGGCTGAACTAACCCTTTAACATATAGATCAACTTGAATGAGACCAAAGATTACCTGTTAGATTTACACAAACCTAATTCTATAGTTTAAGTTTAAACCACTAAAGAGACATCAGAGCCAGCAGCACATATCAGAAGGCCGCTAGCCGAGTTGAGACCTGCTCTAGGCGGATACATAATCTCTGACTTCCGCTGATCGCGTGGCGTGGAGCTGACCGTCTCGAAATCGGCCCAAAACACATTTTTAAATAGGCGCTGTCTTTCTAAAATAAACCACAGATTTGAGTTTTAAACAACTACATTCTCACCTGAAACACTTTAAAACTACATTCATGATACATAACAGTAATATTTAGAAAATTATCCCAATAAATGGTGGTTGAAATCCACAATGATGCATGAACTCAACCAATCAGCATGTTTAGCGCTCAAGTCCCGCCCCTGAAAGTTCCGGGACCTTTGAAAAAGTACTACCTCGTGAGCAGGGACTTTCTGAGGGGCATTTTTCTACCCGGAAACTTTTTTTAGATCCTGGTTCCTGCTGTGGAAACACACCGAGTACCAGCCCAGAGTCCCTAGTTTCTGGTAAAGTTCCAGCGGTGGAAACGCGGCTTATGTCCTAGTCTTCTTCAGTGGTTAAGATCCAATATTTTTTATGACAGACCACAAGTTTCGGAGGCATTGTGTTCATGTGATTGACACACCGTGAGGTCGTATTTATTTTTTTATGTGTGAAAATATCTGACTATAGTGTGCAGTGACCCTTAAGGGTTAAGGGTACAAACACCTTGACCCCATAATCATGTCCAAGAACCACTGATGATCCAATGTTTTTTATCTTCTTTCTTGTTTTGTTTTGTTTTGCAGATGCTGTCCATGAAACCGCCCATGAAAAGGCAACTGCTGGACACCTGGGACAGGCCTCAATTCCAAGTTGGCGTCAATTCCTGTTAGAGTTTAGAGTTGTCTATAGAGAGGGTGAAGGAAGAACATCCAAACCCTGCCCCTGCTTCCTTTCAAGATTTTTTATTGGATTTATATAATGGTGTTTTTTGTTCCCGTAAGTAAAGACAGTGGCAAAATTAACATGACACTACTTTGATGTTTTGTTCTACAAATTAAACTACACACACAGACACTCCAAAAACACAAATTTTGATACAATTTGCATTTGCAAGAAAAAAATCAAAGTATTGTCATGTTAATTTTGCCACTGCCTTTACTTTACGAAAAAACAAAAAAACATTATAAATCCATAAAATCTTGAATGAATCAGGGGCAGGGTTTGGATGTTCTTCTTTCACCCTCTCTATTAGACTACTCTAATTTTTTTTTTTTTTTTAACAGACTTTATTTCATTAATTAAAAAAAAAAAAAAACCTTCTCTTCAAGAATTACTTTTTTCAGGTTTTAGCATCAATCCTTTAGTTCTTTTTCAATGTCAATAAATTTCTTATTTTTCTGTAGCAGTGTTATGTCCTCTGAATATACTGCTAATTTTTGCAAGTGCATTTATACTGTCACAGTTTTTAAGTTGCATTGTCTGGGGATTTTTTACGTTTTTCAGTTTCCCAATTTCTGTTCAGTATTTGAATGTTTAAATTCATATATCTGTACTGAAATGTAATATGTTAACAAATATTAGTAAGTAATACATAGACATATATTGCAAATAATATATTTACATAGTCTGATATATTAAATGTATTACATATTATGGGAAATAATTATATGTAAATATTTACAATATAAATATATTTACATTATATATCAAATGTAATATATTTTACCATGTACTGAAAATGTAATATGTTAACAAATATTAGAAATTACAAGATATTAGACATATATTGCAAATGAATATATTTACATAGTCTGATATCTAAATGTATTTAAATATATGGGAATAAATAAATGTAAATATTTCCCATTAAAAAATATATTACATATGTTTAATATATGTGGAAAATATTAAAAAGCGGCCAAAATCAAATATTTAAAAAATATTTTTTGTAATATATTTTTAAAAATATATTTACATATATTTTATAAAACATATTTTCTTCTATTTCACTGTAAGATATTTCAATATATAAAAATGTATTTATTTAAAAATATATTTCGATCTATGATGACTTCTGTATGGGTGTGTCTGGAGAACTGATGCTGTTCCACTGAAACCCTCTGTTTTACCATTATAAATAAATCTGTTATATCAAACCTTTTCTCTGATTTCATGCTGGAGATAATAATACATTAATAACCCTACAAGGCTGATGTACCAATCTGCAGGTGTTGCTCATGCTAATGTTGTTTGAAGACAAGACTGCAATTACAAACAAATGGTGCTTACATTTACCATTGGACAATTAATAACATCACAGCAGGTCTAATGACTGTTGGAATATTTGCTTTGTATTTGAGTTTTTGAGTAATCTCTGGACCTAATAAAAGTTAATTTTCATTGACAAACATAGTTCATTGTATACAGTTAAAATAATGAGGCTTACAAGATTTTGCCTCTGGCACTAGAATATGCATCCACGCTAAAATATTAAACTGTCTTCCACACAAAAATTAACCATGGTTTTTATATATTAAAAGTGGAGTATTATTGATTTTGATGTATTGATAACCGTTCTATAACCACAGTTTTACTATACACACGATGGTTAAATCTCTTCAACAACTGCTTGAAATGTTTGGCGTGTGAAGGACTTTTATTTTGGTACGCCGCTGTGACGTCATAAGCAGCGTCGCGCTCCTGTCTGTGTGTGATTCGGCTGCAGAAGGGTTTGTGTTTTTTAACCATTTACATCTTTACATCAGTGTAAAACCGTTGAGTCTTAGTTTTTACAAGCGATAATTCATTAATATTGACCTGTAACATTGTACAGCTTTATCTAACGATTATATACACGTTATTTTGAGCGCATCCACTCATGAATCAGTTTAATCTAATCGAGTCCCTTACCAGTGTGCTGACTACTGAACTAGGGATTGAGATTTAGTTTTGGATTGATTTCTCTTTGTTATTATTCTCATCTTAAACATGCAGATTGTCCCAAACAGACAGAAAAATCTCTGAGATCCACACACTGTTATAAAGATTGAGTTTATTAAGAGGAGAGAGAAGATGTGAAGATTGAAGAAACATTGAGAGTCAAACAAGAAGCTACGAGAGGAACACAACAGGTTGGTTTCATTCTCCTTTGATACTATTAAAAAAATTGTCCAGGTGTGTAAAATACTGAGAAATGTAACTTAATACTGTACTTATACTTTGGCGGATTTGTTTTTTGATGAAGTACAATTTCAAACTTTAAACTTTCATTTGATTACGTTTCTGAAGAAAAACTCATACTTTTTACTCCTTACAGTTTAATTTCAACTTGAGAAGTAGGCTACTAGTACTAGTTATATATATTTTTTTTGCATTTATTTAGTAAAGTGCTTCCCCCAGAAAAGTTTCATACTTTTGACTGTTTTGATGTAAAACGTTAGCTGTCATGTAGTGTAATGGCTGAATGCACAAGCACTGAGTGCCAAAAACAGTGAGAAATTACATAATGTAATATTGTTGGATGCAGTTCTTCTCTCTTTCTTTCAATTAAATCTTACAATTCTCCAAAAATTGGATGACACAATGACAGTATTGAGTAATAATTAGGGCTGTCAATTAATTATTTTTTAATCTAAATAAGTGCATGATTTTTTCATGAATGAATCTAATTACAAATAACTACATAACAATAATTGTGGAGAGAGAAAGAAAAACCCTCTAAATGCCCCAAATAAATATTTAAAAGTTAATTATTTCAGACATGGACATTGAATACACAAAACAAAAGGTGGTCTTTTTAAAACATTTTAATTCTGTCACTCATCATTAAGGGTGTATTCACAAGTGGCTGTTTGGTTCGATTTAATCAAACTCAAGGTCATTTCCCCTCTTAGTGCGGATCTTTTTGGGCAGGTGTGAATACAGCAAACAACCGAACCGAGAACCAGCTCAAGAGGTGGTCTTGGTCCACTTCCAAAAAACTGGCACAATTCGTGTGGTTTCCTACTCGAACCAGTCTAAAATAGTCTGAATATAAACACACTTATTATAGGTGTACCGTAGTGCCACTGTCACAGCATTGCCATGGCAGGTGACATAAGAAGACATTAGGCTCTTTCACACAGTAATGCCAGGAAATTGCTGTAAAATTACCAGAACGACTTTACCGGGAAATTCAAAACTGCGCTGTTCACACAGGCAACAGCATTCCGTGTTTTTTCTGGAAAGGTACCATTCACACATCGGTTTTAAATTACTGGTAAATTCTGTGACATCATAAAATGGGAATGAGCTCTCATTTTTGTTGTTTTCATTTTTGTGCCAAATGTTCACATTCATGCTGCTTCTTTTGGCCCAGAGCCATCGCATTACACGACTTCAAACACAGCACGTGGAGTAAATGCGTCAACTACATCAGAATGTTATGATTGGCGCAGAGCTGTTGAATTTTGAATTTCAGTGGCTCTGGATTGGCCCAGAGTAGATGTCTTATGTCACCACGTTCTGAACTCGTACGTGCTTATACCGGTAATTTTCCTTCTGCGTTCACACACTCAGCAGAATTCAGGTATTTACTGGTAATAGCCTACAACTTCTCATACTTTCATTAAATTGCCGGAACACGATTTTACCGTATTTTCGAAAAAGGTCCTGTTCACACATGATCTCTTTATGGTAATTTACCAGTAATTTTGTGGAAAAGTCTGTATTTGTGAAAGGTCTTATTGATTTATCAGCTGGGTCATATGGGTAACATAATGTTCACTTTGCAAGTGTACGGGATGTTTCAAAGATGACACTTCAAAAACTACACACTTAAAGTATGACCAAAATTCTATTTCATGGTATGAGCAACTTTATTTCACTGTAGTTTCATATCAGGGAAATTGGCAAGAAGGCCTTTATATAATAAATAACCAAATATTTCTCAACCGTAAAGGACTTCACCTTATTTGATTACGTTTTTACTTGGAACTTGATAATTATAGCCCATGAAACATGAACTAACATTAACCTTAGCATAACAACAAATTTCACTGTATGCCACATTTCACAGTATGATGTGGACAAACCTATTATGAACTTTCCTCATTTAATATCTTTCACAGGTGTGATATAAATTCAAATTCAACAATGGGGGGAACATTTCAAAATATATAAATGTGTAAATGCTTTAAGAAAATATAAAACTTTTTTTTTTTCCCAAAAAAAAATATTCAGTCACATGTTTAAAGTATAATAAATATCAAATGAAATAAACTTTAATAATAATAATTAATTAAACAAAATAAAAATATAGAATTTTTCTATCGAAAAAATACAAATTGGGTGCAAGGGACACAAGCTGGTCAACTTTCTTATGGCACTTTTCCACAGCATGGTAAGGCACGGTACGGTTCAGTATGGCTCACTTTTAGGGGGACTTCCACTGGGTACAGTACCTGGTACTTTTTTTAGTACCACCTCGGCCAAGGTTCCAATCAAACCGTACCATTGGCAAAACATGACGCGTAAACTCTGCTGATCACTGATTGGCTGGAGAAAATCGTCACTGCCTGAACTTGCGGCAGAAGAAAAAAAAAAGAAGACAACAGACCCGCTAGATTTAAATCAACAGTCGCCGAAGGATTGAACGCAGGGGCACGGGAAGATGTTTTAGGTTGGGGGTGCTGTACAGGCGGGGGGGATTTCACGAGATAGAGCTAAGTGTAAAAAGCAGTATTTTTTTTAGTGATATGCTATTAGCTAGATTCTATTTATACTAAAATAGCAGGTTATTCTGTTAATTACTTGTTGCAAATAGTGGCAATTATATGCACCTCAGCCATTGTAATACAGACTTTAAAAACAGTATCCAATAATAACCTTGATTTATTTCAAATAATATATATTGATTTAATTCAAAATATTAAATGGAGTGCCACCTTACTGGGACAAAAGCACTAGACCTACCCGTTTTTATACAGTCTATGGACTATACCCTAACCCTACCCAATACTTTATTTTAAAACTTTTTGATTATTTCCTTAATTTTTAATTAATCTGATGTGATTTGAAATTTGAAAAGGGAGAAAAAAAAGTTCGCCATAAGGCAGATTTGAACCCGGGGGATCGATCGTGTTCAAAATGATATGACCCACATTTTATCATCTACACCACTGAATCTGAATACTGAAGACCGTCTTTTATAATATTGACTAGCCCAATCACACATTGGTGGGTGAAGCTGGTGTCTCTCCCAACAAGGCGACCTATTTGTGCTTAGTGTAAATAGACACTCCGATTTTTTTAAATTATTATTCAGTTATTATAACCATTAAACAGTTGCCCAAAGAAAAAAACAAGGGGTGCTGCAGCACCCTCACTTCCCATGCCTATGATCGAAAGTAACTGTTTTGGATGAGCGCACCTTTCTTTTAACAACCAAAAAATGGCTGTTTCGTTGTCTGTTGAGGAAGTGCAGACTGTCCTCTCGTTGATGGCAGAGGAGTGGATCCAGCGAGAGCATGACGGAGTGACACGGAATTAAAAAAAATTTCAGTAGTCACAGCAGTAGAGTTGGCGCAACTATAATGACCTTTTTACTACGGGGCCATCATCTGATAGAGGTCTTTGAGGTGTGGTAACCGTAGTATAAGCGGAATACTCCGCTTTGTGTCCCTACCTCGGGTGTGCATTATTTTTCTAATAATTCAACGGCCCATCATCAATTATTCCTTACGCAAGTAATCCAGCCCACTCTTAAGCGTTACTAAACTGCAGAGGAAACTCAAACCGAGCTGAACTGAGCCGATCCGTACCACACAGTGGAAAAGCACAAGTAGGTTTTAGTGCTGATCTGTGGCATGTGATATTCCCACTTGTGCTGAAAGCCTGCTCAGATGGGGAACTTGTGGCAGGGATGCAGAGGTATTTTTTTGCTAGACTGGCCACTCCAGGAAAAATTAGCCTTGTGCTGCTCACCATCAACTTAAGCTGTCTGTAAATGTTCAGCTCCATTTCAGTGGATTCTCTGACTGAGGGACAGTTTGGCGTTTACATGATGCAATTTTGAAGAAGCTGCCCAAAATTATCTTCTGTTTCTTAGCAAGAATTTCTGACTCCTCAGCATCTGGCCCAGATATAATTCAAACAAAGTTTATTTTTGTTCTTCTTTTGGGGGCAAAAATAAATTTGAAAAGGCTGAGCGACAGTATACTGTTTTCAAACATTCCAACACCCCTGCGCTGCTAGAGGCGGGGTGTAAATTTATGTAAATTTGTTGTGCTGCTCACACAGCAACACAACAACGATGCAATGATGAAGTGTATCAAGGTATGAGATGAGCACCAATAGTCAGAATATTATAGACAAAAGAATAATGATTAACAACAGTTCAGAGTCAAGTATCATGTTTGCAATACAAAAGAACCATTCCATTTCCATTATCAGTCCTTAATGGGAAGTGGGAATTGCTCATAGACTGATAATTTAGCATGATGTAAATAAAATAAAATAAAAAACACAACACAAACCTGTTTATTTTATTATTGTTCATTTATTTTATTAAACTGGGTAAATTATTACACTTTTTATATTTTTTGGTGTCTATTTAATTTTGGTAAAATAAAGGTTTATTATTGTATGGTGATTTGCCATTTATTGCTTAACTTTTATATTCTCTTGTTTAAAAAAAAGCAGCAGCAACAGTATTGTATAACATTTATTTGAAACATGTTTTTGGTGTTTTGCCGCCTTGTCTCCACTCTTTTCAGTCATTCTTTTCATGGCTTTGGAAAACTTGTCTCAGATGTTCCTCTACATCGCTTTTTTGCATAAACCCGATTTATCGACAACAAGCTTTGTTGCAATTTCTTTCTAGGAATTAAATGCCTTCAAGCAACGGTACAGGTGTGGATACAGTTGTACGTACTCAGCTATTCGACACAGTGTATTCATGTTGCTAGTAACTTCTTGTTCTCCTGTCTGACCTACGTGGAATGAGAGAAGGTCAAAGTAGGTGGAGTTCCTGAACACACCCACTGATTACATAATTGCTCAAAGGTGTTAAGGAGCCAAAGTGAACTCCTCCAGGAAGTTTGCTATGGTGAACCGTTTCAAACTGCCAAAATGAGCTAAAAAAACCACACGTTACATGTCCCACCAGAGACAGTAATACAGGTGCTGGTCATATAAATAGAATATCGTCAAAAAGTTGATTTATTTCACTAATTCCATTCAAAAAGTGAAACTTGTATATTATATTCATTTATAACACAGACACTGATATATTTCAGATGTTTATTTCTTTTAATTTTGATGATTATAACTGAGAACTAAGGAAAATCCCAAATTCAGTATCTCAGAAAATAAGAATATTGTGAAAAGGTTCAATATTGAAGAAACCTGGTGCCACACTCTAATCAGCTAATTAACTCCTGCAAAGCCTTTAATTGGTCTCTCAGTCTAGTTCTGTAGGCTACACAGTCATGGGGAAGACTGCTGACTTGACAGTTGTCCAAAAGACGACCATTGACACCTTGAACAAGGAGGGCAAGACACAAAAGGTCATTGCAAAAGAGGCTGGCTTGTTCACAGAGCTCTGTGTCCAAGCACATTAATAGAGAGGCGAAGGGAAGGAAAAGATGTGGTAGAAAAAAAAGTGTACAAGCAATAGGGATAACCGCACCCTGGAGAGGACTGTGAAACAAAACCCATTCAAAAATGTGGGGGAGATTCACAAAGAGTGGACTGCAGCTGGAGTCAGTGCTTCAAGAACCACTACGCACAGACATATGCAAGACATGGGTTTCAGCTGTCGGATTCCTTGTGTCAAGCCACTCTTGAACAACAGACAGCGTCAGAAGCATCTCACTTCAAAAAAGGACTGGACTGCTGCTGAGTGGTCCAAAGTTATATTCTCTGATGAAAGTAAATTTTGCATTTCCTTTGGATATCAGGGTCCTAGAGTCTGGAGGAAGACAGGAGAGGCACACAATCCACGTTGCTTGAGGTCCAATGTAAAGTTTCCACAGTCAGTGATGGTTTGCGGTGCCATGTCATCTGCTGGTGTTGGTCCACTGTGTTTTCTGAGGTCCAAGGTCAACACAACCGTATACCAGGAAGTTTTAGAGCACTTCATGCTTCCTGCTGCTGACCAACTTTATGGAGATGCAGATTTCATTTTCCAACAGGACTTGGCCCCTGCATACAGTGCCAAAGCTAACAGTACCTGGTTTAAGGACCATGGTATCCCTGTTCTTAATTGGCCAGCAAACTCGCCTGAAAATCTATGGGGTATTGGGAAGAGGAAGATGAAATATGCCAGACCCAAGAATGCAGAAGAGCTGAAGGCCACTATCAGAGCAACCTGGGCTCTCATAACACCTGAGCAGTGCCACAGACTGATCGACTCCCATGCCATGCCACGTTGCTGCAGTAATTCAGGCAAAAGGAGCCCCAACTACATATTGAGTGCTGTACAGTGCTCATACTTTTCATTTTTATACTTTTTAGTTGGCCAAGATTTCTAAAAAATCCTTTCTTTGTATTGGTCTTAAGTTATATTCTAATTTTCTGAGATACTGAATTTGGGGGGCGATTTTCCTTAGTTGTCAGTTATAATCATCAAAATTAAAAGAAATAACATTTGAAATATATCAGTCCTGTGTGTAATGAATGAATATAATGTACAAGTTTCACTTTCTGAATGGAATTAGTGAAATAAATCAACTTTTTGATGATATTCTAATTATATGACCAGCACCTGTATATTGGATCACTGTTACACAGCTATAAAGGATGCATATTACACAGGCAGCTTTGGGGCTCTCTGATTACTGTCTAGTTCATCTCATACCGACATACAAGCAAAAACTTAAATCAGCTAAACCTCTATTAAGGAAAATATGGACCAATGAAGACAGAGCGGGATTTACAAACCCTGTTTCTCACTCACTGATTGGAGTGTTTTTGAAGCTGCTGCCACCGATCTGGACGAGCTCATAGAGACTGTAGCATCTTATATCAGTTTCTGTAAAGATATGTGCATTCCTACCAGGACTCCAACTATGACAAACCATGTGTCACTGTAAAACTCAGACAGCTCTGTCAGGCCAAAGAAGATGCTTACAGGAAAAGGGGACAAAGTCGTTGTATAAACAGCCCAAATACACACTGGGAAAAAGAGATCAGAGTGGCAAAGTGGAATTATTCTGGATAGCCAGACCAATTCTCTTCCAGTGATTCTGCTTCAGTGTGGAAAGGTCTGAAAGAGTGGAATCCAAATCTTCAATACTTATCTTGCTTGATCTGTCCACTGCTTTTGACATGGTTAACCACCTGATTCTCCTGTCAACCATACTGGAGAGGTGAGATGTCCAAATCGCAACATCTAACTACTGGGGTGCCTCAGGGCTCAGTTCTTGGACCAATTCTCTTCTCTGTCTACATGGCATAATTTGGTCCTGTCATTCAGAAACATGGCTTTTCATACCACTGCTACACTGATGACACTCAACTCTACCTCTCATTACATCCTGATGATCCAACGGTAGCTGCTGGCATCTCAGCTTGTCTAACAGACATTTTCTTTCTGGATGAAGGACCATCACCTTCAACTCAACCTTGCCAAGACAGAACTGCTTGTGGTTCCAGCAAAACCCATTGTTTTCATAACAATTTCACCATCCAGTTAGGCACATCAACCATAACTCCTTCAAAAACAGCCAGAAACCTTGGAGTTATGATTGATGATCAGCTGACTTCCTCAGTCCACACTGCTAAAATTGTCTGGTCCTGCAGATTTGCTTTATTCAACATCAAGAAGATCAGGCCCTTGCTTTCGGAACATGCTGCACAACTCCTTGTTCAAGCTCTTGTTCTGTCCAGGCTGGACTATTGCAATGCTTCAGTTCTATCAAACCTTTACAATAAATCCAGAACACGGCAGCAAGATTAATTTTTAATGAGCCGAAAAGAATACACATCACACCTCTGTTTATCAATTTGCACTGGCTACCAATAGCTGCTCGCATAAAATTCCAGGCATTGATGTTTTCCTACAAAACCACCACTGGCTCTGCATCCCTTTATCTAAATTCATTACTTCAGACTTATGTGCCTACTAGAAGCTTGCGTTCTGCAAGTAAATGTCGCTTGATTTTGCCATCCCAAAGAAGCACAAAGTCAGTTTTATGGACTTTTAAAATAAATGTTCCCTCCTAGTACCTGCCCAATTCAATCCAAGCAGCTGAGTCCTTAGCCATCTTCAAGAATCGGTTTAAAACACATCTCTTCCTTTATTTGACCCTCTAACTTTAGCACTCACTATTTTTATTCTATTCCTATATATATATATATATATATATATATATATATATATATATAGCTTTCTAATCATTTTGTATTCTATCTGTTTTTCATTTATTATACAAATAAAAGCAAAGCAAAAAAAAAAAATTCTTACACTAGCTTGCTCCATTCTTTTTCTATTGTTTTATTTTTATTTAATATATTATTGAAAAGCCCTTGCAACGTGTACTGCGTTAAGCTAACTGAGATTTGTTATAGCACTTGTATAGCATTGCTCTTTTGTTGATTTTGATTGCTTCCATTGTCCTCATTTGTGAGTCTCTTTGGATAAAAGCGTCTGCTAAATGTAAAGACATGACCAATTACAAGACACCATCCCCCAGCACTGTGGAGAATCAAAAAATGGCAGACGATCTGAATGAGTTCTATCGAAGGTTTTGAAAAAAACTCAATTAATACCTCCTGCAATCCCCCCTCTCCCCACACACCTGCACTGCAGATAAGTGAAGTTTATGTGCGCCAGGTCTTTAGATAGAACAAAAGAAGAAAGGACCCAGGCCCAGACTGTGTGACCATGTTTGAACCAGCCTGTCTGAAAACCTGTGCTGACCAGCTGGCCCCCATCTTCACACATGATTGGTTTGAGATAAAGACGTTTATGCGTGTTATGAAAAACTACAATTTTGAAGTCACGGAAATAAATATCATTTTTAAAACTACATTATGAACTATAATATGGGATGGTCACGTGAATACTAGTACAAATTTGTAGAAAAAAACAAAAAGAACACACTGACCAACATAGCACACAACCTTATGTGTGATCATTTTAGAGAATTTACTAATACATTACCCTCATAGAATCACGGGTATAACACATTCAAAAATAACTCTACACCACAAGTAGATATTTATGAAAAGAAGCTGTAGTTTCCTAAATACAAAAATGCTTGTATGTAGGCCTATACAATAGATATAGTTATAAACATATTTGGCTATATTCTTGAACAGAGAATAAAAACAAACAAGGCGGGGTGGGGGGGGGGGGGGGCCTATCTCAGAAGTGTTGTCGAACCATTCTTACTGAATTTTATGAGCTAGTCAACAGCTTTTTTTTTATATCGTATTGCGTTTTACTGTTATATAAACAGTAAAAAAACATCCTGGGCATGGTGATACATTTAGAAATGCTGTGAATTAAACTTTATCATGTTTCACCTGATTATACGTTAGTCAGGAGTTCTAGTGTTGTAAAATTAAAGCTAGTAAATGTGTACAGGGAGTATGTTGAAAAATAATATCAAGTAGGAGAATAAAAAAAAGAACTTACTCATGTTTAGGGATCTGTGCTTGATCAAGCCGCTTGCATTCAATAATCCAAAGTTTCTTGAGGGTGAATTCATTTATTATTTGTCACAGCGATTCTTGTCTGTGGTGAAGTCAGTCTCATTCATCCTCGTCACGAAGTTGCAAAGTAAAAATGTAAAAAACGTGCTGCTTTGTTTGGTGTTTATGGGCAATTTTAGCCCGCTTTCAAGATTATAATCTCAATAGCGAGATCGGACCGTGGGCGGGGTGCCATAGATATTATGAGGGAGACGGTGAAAGGACTGGACTCAGCAGTGGGTTTCATTATAGATTACGTTATCACAGGAAATTGGTTTTTGCTGTACGCACTTTACTCAGTAGACATGTAAACAAAGTAAGACCTGTCAAGTTCTCGATATATATTACTCTCATAGTCTCTGTGGTTGGAAGAATTCTCTGAGCTTACAGTTCATTTACAGTCAAGTCAAGTCGGCTTATTGTCATTCTTCACGGATGTCAAGTCAACATACAGAGAATCGAAATTGAGTATCTCAGACCCCCGTTGCATACAGATAACACTAACAGTAGAGCCTAAAAATAGATCAAATATAAAATATAAGATAAAAACTTACAATAAGGGAATTGTAAAAAAGAATACATAGAAAAAATAAAATAAAAATAAGGTTAAATACAAGCAGCGCAAGGCACATAGGCAGAATAGAGTGCAAACAAGGTGACACAAACAGTGCGAATAAAAAGATTTTTAGTGCATAAAAAAAAGAGTTTATTTCAGGTCTGATTAAAAGTGACAAAGTGAAAAAGGGTCAGAGCAGTTATTTATTAAACTGACTGATTGAGGGTGGTAGAGGACGTCAGTTCCATGGTGAATGAGTGAATGAGGTAGTGAGCAGACCTGTGCACAAAGGACTGGTGCATGACATCGTCTGTGGGGGGGGGGGGGGAGGGGTGGGTGGAAAGACGGGGGGGTTAATAGTCAGTGGTGCGGAGGCAGAAGAGGCGGGGGGGCAAGTCGGAGCGAGTTTCAGTTCCTGACAGGCCCTGGGGGATGAAGCGTCTTCAGTCTGCTTGTTCTGACCTGGAGACTCCGCAGTCTCTCCGGATGCAGCAGACTGAAGAAGCTGTGTGACGGGTGAGTGGATCACCTGCATGGAGATGGCTTTCGAGTGAAGATGGTTAAATAAAATGTCCTGGTAGGAGGGAGGGAGAGACCCAATGATATTCTCAGCTGCTCTCACTATGCGTTGCAGAGTCTTCCGGCAGGTAGCGTTTGCAGGCGCCATGACCACACAGTGATGCAGCTGGGTCAGAAATGCTCTCGATGGTGCATCTGTAGAAGGTGACATGATGGGGGGGGGGCGGCTCTGGCTATACTCGTTTGCGGAGGATAGCGGAGACGCTGTGTGATTTCCGCCAGTTGTCGGTCAGGAGAGGTCTCTGGGATGTGCACACCCAGGAACTGGGGGATGCTCACTCTCTCCACAGTCGCACCGTTGATGGTCAGAGGAACATGTTGATGTGTGCGCTCTCCTGAAGTCAACAACAATCTCCTTCGTCGTCTCCACGTTCAGAGAGAGATTGTTGTCACTGCCACCACCCGGCCAGGCGATCCCGCGCCCTGTAGTTTGTCTCACCGGCGTTGCTAATAGACCCACCACAGTCGTTGTCACCGCCCAACTTATGAAGAGGGGGGAGGTTGCGGTGACGGGGTGCAGTAGTGGGGTCAGCAGAGGAAGAGGAGGGGGCTCAGCACAACACCTTGGGGGCCCCAGTGTTCATTGTGATGGGTGCTGGGATGGGTGCTGACGAAGACTCTCCTCAGTTTCCGTTCAGAAAGTAGAGAGCGCTGCTGTGAAGTGTTGAGCTTAGCCAGTGCTGCGCGGTGTTGTCGGTCCAGGAAGATGATTGGTCCTCTGTGATGTGCACACCCAGGAACTTGGTGGTGCTCGGACTCTCTCCACGAGTCCGGTTTTACCGTTGATGGTCAGGAGGGGGGCGAGGCGACTTTGATGTGGTGCTGACTAGCTGTCTTTGCTCTCCTGAGGAAGTCCCACAACAATCTGAGAGCGGAGGGAGATGGCTTTCGTCTTCTGGGAACAACACGTTCAGAGAGAGTTTTTGTGTTGTCTGCTGCACCACCCAGTACCCGCCCAGAATGTTGCGGCTCACCTGCGCTCCTGTGAAGCATCTCCTCACGCTGTCCGGGCGTCAGCATCATCACCGCGCGGTCACCGGGAGGAGGTGGAAGTCTTCTGTGCAGTGGTGCTGTTTGTGCATCAAAGCGAGAGAAGAAGGTGTGAGCTCGTCAGCGAGATTGGTGCTGTCACAGGTCCGTTGGCCGGGATTGTAGTCCGTTAATGGTTCTGTATCTCCCTGCCCAGGCTCCGAGTGTCTCTGCTGTCAATGAATTGATGGGCTATCCTCCTGAGTACTGGTCTTCTTAAGAATCGTTGATTGCCGCGGGATAGGGTTGGCCCTGGCGTCTCAGGCCCCTCGTCTCCAAAGTGGAAGGACGCGTCCGCGGCTCCAGAGTCTGTAGACTTCCCCTTCATCCACGGCTTCGGTTGGCAAGGACAGTAATGGTTTTTGGACGTAATCCTCAATCCACTTGGTGAATGTAGAGCAGTGGACAGTCTCCGAGTACTCTGGAGGCAGTGGAGTTATTGTAAGTGGCAGCCTGCTAAACACATTCTAGTCAGTATGTATCAAAGCAGTCCGGAAGCGCGTCAGAGACCCTTCTGGCCACACTTGAATCGTTTCTGAAATGGTTTGTGAGATAATCGAGAGGTTTGTCTGCAGGGCATTAGCAGACAGTGTGTGGTCGAGGCACGAGGTGGGGGAGGGGGAGGGCTTGTAAGCTCCCTTGTGTGGTGTAAACAAAGTCTAAAATGTTGTTACTCGTTGTGGAAAGTTAATGTGTGGTGATTTTGGAAACACACTCTTTAAGTCAGCACTGGTGAAATCCCCAGATATGATGGAGAAAAAAGAAAAGCATCGGCGGTGGTGCTGTCTGTGCTCGTGATGTGCTGGTACAGTCATTAGGCATCGTTCCTGTTGCTGTTGTGTTGTTCGGGGAATGGGAACACACGATACGAGCAGTATGGCCGTATATTCCCTCGGCCGATAGAACGGCCGGCACTTAATATAATGAACTCCACAGGGGTGAGCAGTATTTGCAGATCACAACAGCCAACGCAGGCACCACGCGTCCCATTGATGTAAAACAAAAGCCCGCCGCGCGGGTTTTGTCCTCACGCGCCGCAGGAGCTCTTGTATGCTCGAGAGCACGTCAGCTGCGTCGTAGCTGAAGGCGCAGTCCGGGAACGCTGCGCTGGCCATGTTTCAGTGAATACAAACTCCCAACAGTCTCTTACAGTCCTCTGAGTTGAACGGTAATCGGATGTTGTAGACCAGTTTATTGTCCAAAGAGCGTAATTAGCACAGAACGATGGTGGGGATAGATGGTTGTGTGGGTTAGAGTTAGCCTAGCCGGATACCTCCGCCGCTTACCCTCTTCTGCTTCCTCTCACGCCGCTTGTGGCGCCTCCGCTGGGGCGAGACGAGATGCAGTAGTGGGGGTCGGTGTGCTGTAGGGCCTCCGTAAGTAGTCCGAAGGCCCGCAGCTGTTGTAGCGTTTGAACTCTAAAATGCGGCCTCTGACGACACCAGCAGAAATACGACCTGTATATGCGCGGATAAAGACCGATATACGCGATTGACGACGTACAAAACACTGCGACTCACAAGACAAAAACCACGAAAAACACTGTGTTTTGTCGGGACAGAGAGAAGCCGGCCGTGTGCTCGCCGCCATCTTGGTTAAGAGGTATTATAATGACACGTTTTGTAACTGAAGACAGCGCAGACAAAGGCTGCAGACAGCAACACCGTTTGTTTTCTTTATTTAAAATGCACAAAGTTTTGTTATCGTGTGGTGTAAAACAAATAAAAGTAAGACCCTTTACAGATTCAATTGGTGTATTGCTCTTATCTGCAATGCATCAAAACTGAAAGTGTAATTTCAGTTCTTTTGGGGGGGTATCAGGAGAAAAATGCCTCAAAAACGCCTATTTATGCTTAATCGGCCCCCAGAGGGTTAACAGATCAATGGAGCGGTATGGAGTCCTTTCTGGTCTTTGGGATGATGCAGTCAACATGGGACTGTACTACATCCTGCAACATCTGTGACAGAGCAGGGACAGGTCATGAGGATCCTGTTGTGTTGACTTCTCAACTCTTGCTTTTAACCATCATCCCATCACTCCTCCAGACCAAAAACTAACTCCAGCTCTCCTGTGCCTCAGCCTCCATCTGTCACTGGATCACCAGCTTTCCTGACAGACAGGCAGCAGCTTGTGAGGCTGGGGGAAAATTACACATCAAGCACCCGTCCGATCAGCACTGGAGTTCCTTAGGCTGTAAGTTCTCTCTCTACACTGATCTTTCTACCCTGTTACAACACAAAACGACTGCACCATCTTAAGACCCCCAAACACTGTAAATCTCGTTCAGTCGTTAAGTTTGTTTGTTTGGGGCATTATCAGCCAGTGATCTAGACTCGTTTGCTCCTCTCGCAATGATGAAGCGTCCTGTAATAGATTAGTGGATATAGTTCGGGATGTCAAAACTCAGTTCCTGGAGGCTTGAAGTTTGAAAAGTTAGTACAAACCCTGCTTCCAACACGCATATCATTGTTTTCAAATAAGTTTTTAACTGACCTGATTAGCTATATCAGGTGTGTTTAAGTCGGGTTGCATCTAAACTGTGCAGGGCTTTGATCCTCCAGGAACTGAGTTTGAAATCCCCTGATCTAGCTTGTTGGTAAAGTACTGATGTCTGTTTTCTTTTTGTGCTATTAAACTGGGCTAACTTTCATTTTGCCTTTTTTCATCATAGACCTTCATGCTGCTGAAGAGGCGCGCATAGAGCGAAATGAACGGAGGAGGAAGAAACAAGTGACATGAATCATGATTTTAAAACCGAAAAAGAATCTTTCAGTTGGCCACAGATTATTAAAGAGACATTTCTACAGGAAACAGGCTCATAAAAACTGGAACTAAAAAATTTCAGTGAACATGGAAACCTAAGAGGTCCCTCTTAAACTGTAACACGGGCGGGTGAAAAGACATCCCCTGCCAACAGTGCGGAAAACGTTTAAAGTCAATAAAGGAGACTTAACAGGCACAATGAGAATCCCCACTGAGAGAATTCTTGACATGCCCAAACAGTGTGGAGTCAGTTTCACATATAAAGGAAACCTTTACAGGCACATGAGAATTCACACTGGAGAGAATTGTTTTACCTGCCAACAGTGTGGAGCCCGTTTCACATATGAAGGAAAACTTAAAGAGCACATGAGACTTCACACTGGAGAGAAGCCTTACCCTGACATGCCAAACATTGTAGCAGTATCACATATGAAGAAACCTTTCAAGCAGGCCCATGGATAATGCACACTGGCGATACGCCTTACATGCCAACAGTGTGAGCCCCCGTTTCAGCATATGAAGGAATCCGTAAAGAGCACAGGAGAATTCACGACTGGAGAGAAGCCTTAAACCTGCCCCAGTGGGAGTCAGTTTCACACCAAAGGAACACCTTTACAGGCACATGAAAATTCACCTGGAGAGAAGACTACAACTGCCAACAGTGTGGAGTGCAGTGTCACAAAATAAAAGGAAACCTTTTACAGGCACATGACAAATTCACACTGGAGGGAACTCAACCTTCCAACAGTTGTGGAGTTCAGTGTCACTCATGATGAAAGGAAAAACTAAGAGCACGAGAAATTTACAACACGGAGAGAAGCCTTACACTGGACCAGTGTGGAGTCAGTCACACATAAAGAAACCTTAAAGTGCATTTGTGATCCTGGAATAAAAAATCAGTCATTACGGGTAAACTTTCTAGAGACTGAGAGTTATACATCAAATAAAGAAATAAGCTTTTCATGAGTATAAGGTTTATTAGGATGAAGAATATTTGGCGAAGATACAACTTTATGAAAATATGGGAATTTGCGGAGTGCAAAAATAATCTAAATACTGAGAAAATAAGCCTTAAAAGTTGTCTTTAATGAAGTTCTAAGCAATGCATATCACGCTAATCAAAAATTACTTGTGATATTATATTTACAGTAGGAAATTTTAACAAAAAATATCTCCATGGAAAATGATCTTTACTTAATATCCTTAAAGTTTTTGGCATAAAAAGAAAAATCTATCAATTTTTGACCTATATACAATGTATTTTCTGGTACTGCTCTAAAATATACTCCAACTGACTTAAGACTGGTCTGTGGTCCAGGGAAATGTGAGAATTCCACCACTGGAGAGAAACATACTAAGTCGTCCGTGTGGAAAGAGTTTTTCTCAAAAAGGAACCCTTAAAATGCACGATTCACCACTAGAGAGTCCTTTATCTGCCAACTGTTTGAATAAGCTCTTGTTAAAAAGGATTTCTTGAACAGGCAACATGATGACTTACACTGGAGAAAAGTGTCACATGAGCCATCATTGTGGAAGAAGTTCAACTTTCAGAGAATAATAAAATTAACAACTTGCTTCTGAAGATTAAACCGCCCGGACGGATGTTCGTTTCCGGCTAGCTTACTCGAGCTATCAGCGCAGTGTGTGCTGTGACTTATGAATGAGATCTCCATTTTCTATATGTATTTCTATAATAAAAAATATATATCTGATATGACTTGTATAAGGCATTTAAACAAAACAATCACACTTGATTTCAGGATATAAAGATAAATTACACTTGCGCACCAGCTTTTGCCAGTTAAAAGAACGATCCTCTGGCCAAATGACATCTATAGCTGCGTTTCAAACTGCTGGATTTCCACAGGAAATCGGGTCTTGGGCTGGTACTGCGGTGGTTTCCAAGAGGAACAGGGATCTACATAAGTTATGGTCAGAAAATGCCCTCAGAAAGGCCCTGCTGGCATGATGGTAGTACTTTTCAAAGGTCGGAAAAATTCAGGGTTGGAACTTGGGGCTTAACAGTGTGATGGTTTGAGTTTCATGCCAGTATCGTGTTTCAACCACCATTTATTGTAATCATTTTCAAAATATTACTGTTATTGTGTCATGAAATGTAGTTTTAAAAGTATTTCAGGTGAGACGTAGTTGTTTAAAACTAAATCGTGGTTTATTTATAAAGACAGGCGCCTAATTTCAAAATGTGTTTCGCCGATTCGGAGACGATCAGCTCAAAGCGATCATGAGGGGGAGCTCAGTGTGATCATGATCCGCTAGAGCAGCCTACCTCGGCAGTCCTCTGAGATCTCTTTAGTGGTATACATAAAATTAACTTTCATTTGGTAAATCAACAGGTAATCTTTGGGCTTATTCCATTTATCTATGGTAAGGTTGATATATACAATTCCTGAATGAAAGTACCATTTACAATGGAAAAACAAAAGGAGGCAGTGGTATGCTATATATTTCATATTATGGAAATATACCAGTGAGTAAAATGGATAGTAGCAAGGCAGAGTGACTGAATGTTATCAAGCACGCTGCGTTTGGCAGAATTCACCGGACTGGCCTCGTTGAGTCCGGGGTGGAGATCACAAAACTGCAAAGTCCGAACTACGAGGATGCACGTCCGAATTTGCATACTTTGTCTGAGAAAACAACGCGTAAGGTTAAGTCACCAAGACTATTTGACTAATCTTCACTGTAAGGGAAACGGTCAATGTACCAAAAGGGAAAATATTTAAGATTTTAAAGGGGAATTCAAACAGAATCACTGTTTCACGGCTGATCACTGAAAACGGCCCAGCGATCACGAACGGCCGTTATAACAGCAAATCATGCCGGGATATAATATCCAAAGTCTAGTGAAAACACTATTAAGTAGCACCAGGGGTACAAGATCGGCCAGTTTTAAGGGGACATGAACTGGTGAGCACAAAACACAAGATAACTTCTCTTTTCCAATAGGAATACGGCTGTATTAGAGAAATCTAAGACATATTAACTATCTAACACATAAGCACAAACGCCACTCCAACATGTTCCACACAAGTTGCAGGAGGATAGAACGTGAGGAAAGAATGAGTTTTAAGAGAATGAAAATGTGAAATCCACAAGTTTAACAGCACATCGTGAAATTGCAATAGACATGAACCAACCATCAATCACTTAATAACCCTCGCAGTTGAGAGTTCATCAATCGGTTTTTAAATATATATTAGATAACACCATTACAGATGTGAGTCTGGAGGTAACGTTTACTGTGCGTGCCTGTTTAACGGGGGTTCCCCTTTGTTGTCGCTGAAAAGGGGGGGTTTCCCGAAAGTTCCTGATTGGCTGGAAGGTTTCATAGTCGTTGGAAGTGAGTTCTTGGGACGCTTTGGTTGGGCGTGGCCTGAATGATATGCGGAGTCTTGCGGCTGTGCTGAAGTTTCAGACGGGCACTGAGCGAGGTCAGACGCGGAGAGACACGGCGTTACAAAACTTCACTCTAGAGCACGAAACCTCTCAAACGGAAAAGAAAGAAACTAAATAAAAGAATAAATTGACGTTTGTTACAGACCTAGGTGGTGTTTCTTCTCATCGTGGGCTAAGTAGCAGCAGGCGTGCAGGACGAAGCACGCTGGACGGGCCGAAGAACGCCGTTAAAGTGATGAAAGCATGACAAAAGTAAAGCTAAAGCTTAAAGCTAGGGCATTGCTTAAACAGCCGGCAGGATGATTAGGCAAAAGCTAAACGAAAGCGAAAAGCTAAAAGCCTGAGCAAAAGCTTTAACTACAAGCAAAGCTAAAAGCATCGACTAGAGGATAGCAAACGCTGACAAAAGCTAAAAGCAACTTTGATTGGAAGTCACTGAGTCATTTAAACGGCCTTGCTTGGCCACAACTCAAATGTCTGTCTTGACTCAATTAGATAGCTCGTCTTTTCTCAGTATCTAGTGTTGCGATTGTGTTATGTCGTTCACCCTCTTAATCAATAAATCATATGTTATCTATCAAAGCACGTGGTCCCCGAATTGGGGCACGGTCCCCTCTTGCAGGGTATAATTTGGAATGATGTCTCTGTGGGTACTCTATTGGTCACGTAATATGATACTCTTGACATAACTACACTGGAATGGTCAGAAACGGTTTTAAAGCCAAGAATATTCGAAACACACACATATTAAACATGAGATATGATCCCTTAAGCTATTTCAAGAGTTATTTAAAAAGACAACCACAATAAGTGAATTAGATGAAACATAAAACTCAAAATGGTGTGGGTTACCGGTACAAGATGGAGTTAAGCAAGGACTGATATCCATTTAGAAGGCTTTTTTTGTGTTTATTTTGGTGCAGATATGCATTCGAGAAGGCATTCTCTGTATGCCATGTCTGGGGAGTAAGGACTATGTCCTGGGAAGACCAGAGGGGTTAACAGGTCTCCCCTAGGAATTTCAGTCTGGTTTTTGCTGGTTGGGGGGAAGTCAATCCAACGATCTTGTTTCCGCTGTCCATGGCTGTACCATGTGAGTGTCAGCCTGTCCATCTTCTTTCGATTACTTGCCCCAAACTTAGACAAACTCTCTTCGAATTGAAATTGTCATAATTGTTCTAAATGGTGTTAATGTTGAAAGCTTGTTTCTGTGAAAGAGTTGGTATCAGATTGTGGCTAGCTGGCGGATTTACAACATCCTGCCCTTTCTGCGGAATTCGGCTCAGGTTTCAACCAGGCTCCCGAATCGAATTTCTTAATTTGCTGGTTCACCTACATAACGGTACTTTAGACCGCGGGGTAGAAAAACACAGAAAGCAACAGGTCTGCTGGGTGGTGGGGAAAATGGTTCCTGGGAAAAACTTTGTACAATTGTTCCGGGAATTTCAGTGGAAATGCGGCATATGAGCTGCGCGGCCAAGCAGCAAATTTCAAATGGGATTACAAAGTAACGACTGGAATACCCTGGTGTTGTCCCTGGTAATTTATACATTTGCACGGGGGGGATCATACTTTTCCAGATATTGTAAAGATAGCCAATAATCCCAGGCAGCACTTTCAACACTGTTAACTGTATTCTTAAAAGTGATGGTGCTATTCTCAAACTCGCTTCAGCTCAGTTGTGTAATGATTTTCTCACCATTTTAGTGCATCAAAATGCTCGGGTCCGTAAACACGCTGCATTTTATCTTCTTGATGACCTCACAAGACGTGGGCAAGTCAATTGTTCAGTTCATTTCTCGGTTACTCCTAAAATGAATCTCTGGTCATTTTCTCTACAGTAGTTCACCCCCCTAGGATAACTGTGGGTGGCCAGTCAATAAACTCAAGTGAGGGGAATAACTATCAATCTTGCGGACTTAGATCCCCTGCCAACAGACTATGATTAATCTCTTGCTTTAGGCCTTCTGTCTTCTACTGTTCTTGCAATCATATAATGATCTTTTCGTTTTAAACGGTGTTGTGCCAGCAGGCAATGGAATACTGTTTCTGCTATCAACCCTTTTCTAAAAGCCCAAAATTAAAAAAACATAGCCGATGTGAACAGGTTTAAACACAATTTGCGACAACTATCAAATATTCCATTTTTGGCTAAAGTTTTAGCAGGTTTTGCGGATTTACAATTACACAAGCATGGACTTGTTAAACAACCTTTTTGAGCCATACCAGTTGTGGGTTCGGAAACTGCACAGTAATGAGACAACCTCGGTCAAAGTTACTAATGACTGTATTAGCATTGACACTGGACTGTGTCAACTTTATGCCTTCGGGAAGCAATTGAAGCTGTTGATACCATTGATCATAACAGGTTTATACTTAAGCCCGTTCGCACGGGATAGATTGAGCGGAACATTATGTGTTGATTTTGAAAATACCTCCCACATCTGAATTTCGTTTGGTTGGGGTGCTTCGCACGGGATACGAGAAGCATGTGACTAGGTAGGTCTTTTGGCGGGGAATTTTTTACTTTTACAAATCAGACATGGTGAGTCGCACGGGATTAGATCACAGAGAAACATCCGCACTTATACAAAATGACTGGAGGTCACCAGGTAATACAGGTCCTTCTCAAAAAATTAGCATATTGTGAAAAAGTTCATTATTTTCCATAATGTAAAAATAAACACGATGGATGTCCCCAACAAAAAACAAGTGCTGCAAAGGCAGGGCCCTTTTTTCATGCAACCGTTTGATTTGCCATCGCCTAGATTCACTTCAGCTGTCTGTCCATCACTTCAAAGCCCCCAGCACACACCCCTTTTGTAGAGGAGAAACGCTGGAATGTGTTCAGATAGTCCTGTGAAACTGGACTGGTGACTTGCTCCGGTATAGTGCGAGTAAGGGCTCGGTTTTGGGTCACATTCTGGTTGAGCAGCTGGCGCTTACACATGAATCGGTAAAACGGTTGTTGTATGGTGATGTGTGTGTGTGGCTTTCTGAACACAGAGTAAAAATTGTGCAATTTAGCTTATCAAGGAATAATCACAATCCGTTAGTGAAATTGCTTCTAAAGATATGAAACAATTTATACTGAACATAAAGCATCAAATAAACAATTGCCGTGAAATTTGCTGACAATTCCACCAATTCTGATAGCGCAGCAATGTCAAAATCATCTTAATATAGCTAACAGATCAACATTAACCGCAATATAGCAGAAAAATGTCAGAAATCGATAGCACTTTCAGCTGCCTTTCACTGTGGCTTTGTGTATCTCATCATCAATGTGTCTGTCACGTGACTCTGTGATTGCCCGTTCTGGGCTAAGTGAAACACATGATGGCTATAAACTAAGGACAATTAGTAACGGTCTTGATATTTTACGTTGAAAGCTGAGAGCTCGCGAGTTATGGGAGGAGGGGCCCTACATTTCAGACACAGTGCTTGTGGTGTTTTGGGGCAATCACAATGCACTGGTCATTTATCAATCAGACGCACGCCTGCGGCTTGTCAGAACGAGGGGCTTTGTTGAAAAACGAATTGTTTTGCAGAGAGGCGGGCATAGAAAGGGGGAACTACAATAAGTGTACAGTATTTGAAAAATAATGTGTTTTTTCGAACATTAAAGCATGTTCACATATTCTGTTACATACCATAATACCCCAAAAATGATCTTTAAAATAACATCATATGTACCCCTTTTAAAAAGTCTTTAAAAGAAGTGAAACAAAACGAGCAGACAAAAGCATGACACGGACCTTGTAGCTTGCAAGTCGCCGCATGTGCGCAGGCGCCATTGTCGGCATCACTCCCCACGTAGTTGCACTGAACCTCAGTTACTAGAAACTATAATGCTTAAGAAACTTAGCATGGTGGAAGGAGCAGAAGAACCAGAAGATCAATGGTCAGCTGTCGGTTTGTGTGTAGATATATAGTCCCCAATTATAGTCTACCTGGTTCCACTATTACATAGTTTGTGTGTCAGTAGTGCGTTTTCTTTACATTGTTTGCACTCCACACATATTATATGTCAAATAAATGCGACCTCTGTTTAACGCTCTAATTCAACAGATGCCTGAAAAAAAGAGTATCACGGAAACCGTCACAACGGTTTTCAAACACTTATTGATGATAAGAAATTGCTTCTGGAGCAGAACATTCTTACATATTTTTTAATAATTTTCTGAAGGTATTGTAATACCCCTGAAAGGTGTGGGGTAATGATGCTGAAAATTCAGCTTTAACATCATAGGAAAAAAATAAATTTTGAAATATAAGGTTAGAAAGCAGTTATTTTAAATTTTAATATTTCATAATGTTACCATTTTACTTGTGTTTTTATATCAAATTCTTCTTTCAAAAACAAAGAAATATTACCAACCCTAAACTTTTGAACGGTATATTTTCTTCATTTTTTTCATGCCTAAAAAAAAACAAAATAAATTTAAAACTACTAATTTTTTTAAGACTTTCATCATGTACATTTATTATGCATATGCATTAATAGTAATATTGTGGCATTCTGCAGGTGGGTGGATGACATACAATTCTACCTGGACCCTGTCCATGATGTATACTAATACTATTACTAATAGTACTAAATAAAATGGGTTATTTGTTTAAAAATATACTATCTCCTCTGACAAGATATTATTACAGCATACATAGCTCTTTAGGTGGTGTATAAAACCTCTCTCTCTACTTCAATTTTTTTTCTAAACATACCAAAATTGTCATATGGGTGATACCTTACTAATAAAATGTTAATCTCAGCAAATATAAATCACTGATAGATTTACAGTTTAAGTAACATAGATCTTTGGCATTTTTTAATGGACACAAAGTGATTTAATAAAAGCCAAGTTCTGGCCAAATATATTTTGTCCTAAAGTGGGCATCATAAGGTGTGACATTACTATCTATATTTTTGAACAGGAAAATAATTTTGGACCAAATCATTATGATGAGAGGGTCAACAGAATTTGCCAGTGTATATATGCATGTATGCTCACGGAAAAACGTCATGTTTTTGTGTCTTATGGTGTGATGAAACACATTTTTACAAATTTTACTAATTAATTCTTAAAAATCATTGCTGCCATGTGGCAATTTACATGCTAAATATAAGCTAGCTGTTTTTAGTTAACCAAGAGATTAGCTTAACTGAACAAGATGTCATATGGTATGACCTTTTTTTTTTTCAAGTAACACCAAGTTTTTTCTGTGACTGGCAGAAATGGAGGGCACAACCTGCAAAGTGTAACTTCAACACAGGATACTATTATCAAGATGCTGAAGCTGAAATGAACGGGTTAAAAAAAAAATCTTAATCATTAAATATTTTTTCATTAACAAGGCAATAAAGAGAAAGAAACGAAGAGAACAACTCAGGGCATTCAGTGTGCACCACCAGACTGCAGATTTTACAGCTGTGATCAAATAGTTTGCACAATATCTTCACAGGTCTGCCAAGCTCTCTCAGATTGACTGGCCAAAGTTTAATATGGTCTGAAAATATCTTGGTATCCCTTCCGCTTTTTGTTGCTAGCTTTCACAGATGTTTAAAAAATTCCCCATGTCAATCAGTTTTTATTATCCCATGTGTTTATATTATTACTAATACTAATAAAATTGTCTATGAACTAAACATATTGACTTAACTGTAAATTGATAACAGTTTTACTGTTTAACAATTAAAAATTGTTTTTAACAACCCAGTGTTGGGCTAGGTACTCAACTTAGTAAATGGTGCCTTTTAAAGAGTACTTTCTCAAAGCGCTTGACAAACACAAGCAAAACACAAACTCCAGAGTAATAACACAAAATACTGAATATATCAATCAGTTTAAAAGCAAGACAAAATAAAAAGGTTTCAGACAAGAATTTAAAAAATCCCTTACCGATTTTGCTTCCCTGATGTCAGCCGGAGAGGGGAATTTTCCACAATTTTGGGGGCATAAGAAAGAAAATGCACGATCACCCCCCCAGAAAACGCATCCCGTGTTTTCAGGACCGACTCGACAAAATACCGCACTCTTAAAAGATCGGCAAATCGACTAGTTGTATAGGGAATAAGCTCAGCCAAAGTACTGAGGAGACCAGACCATGCAGTGCCTTGAATTTTAACATGAGAACTTTAAAATCAATAAATGAATCTAACCGGGAAGCCAATGCAACAATTCCAAAAACAGGAGTTTATATTATCCAACACCCTGACCCTGCCCCTGAAAGAAATTTCTGGCTGCTGACTTTTTGTAAATTGTTGAAGTTTGTTAATACAAGAGTTTGAAGACTCCAAATAAGAAGGGGGCATTACAATAGTCGAGGCGAGAACAAGAACAACAAATTTAATTAACCTTTCAGCAACAGAGAAAGACGGCAAAAGATCGTAGCCGGCAATATTTCCCTGAGACTGAAAAAACGGTATGAGGTCTTTACAGTGCCCTCAGCAAAGAAAAGCTTCGAATGACAAGATGGGATCAAAAATAACGCCCAGATTTTTTTTATTTACTTTGTAACTCCAGAGCAACACCCTCAACAGACAAAGCTAAAGATCCAGCATTACGCAGTTTATGGGGCGAGCAGAGGAGCAGAACTTCCGTTTTGGAACTATTCAAACACAAGAAATTTTTAGACATCCACAACTTAATCTCAGACAGACACTGTAAAATATTCAAAATATTCACATATTAGACCGGAATATAAATCATGTAAATCTGCGTATCGTCAGCGTAGAGAGATCTTAACAACTGCCCAAAGGATACATATAAACGCTGAAAAGTAAGGGACCAATTAATGAGCCCTGAGAGACACCAGGAATGCCAAAACAAGATTTAAATAAACTAGTTGGCAGGGGATCAAGTATGCAAGTGGTAGCTTTCATACTAGATACCTGCACACAGAGTGATCCAGGGTGAACTGAAGAAAATGTGGATAGAGGAGTACCAGAAAAACATGAAAAATTGACTGCCAATGTCTGTGAGCCAGAGAAATAAAATGCATGTTTTACGGACACAAGCAGTTTTTTTTTTAGCACTAAAATGAGTGAGGAAAATCATTACACAACTGAACTGAAGCAGTTTGAGAATTAGCACCATCACTTTAAGACAGTTAACAGTGTGAAAGTGCTGCCTGGGATTATTTTGGCTATTTACAATAATCTGAGAAAAGTAAGATGATCTTGCTTTTTCAAGTGCTACTTTATATTGACATTTATACAGCACATGGGGAAAGCCTCCAGGCCGACACCAGAAGCAGGGACAATTCAGCGAACATAAACAAATGCCACCGCATTACAACGTGAGATGCAAAAAATTAAAACAGCAGAGATAAATTAAAACCCACGCTACAAAATAAAATGAAATATAAATAAATTAAGCAAATAATCGGTGAACTGATCTGCAGCCAAAATGTGCCAGCGTACTCATTGAACCTGAAGACTTTCTAGCTTTTATATGAATATATTACTCATTACTAATTACTCCTTTCAAAAGTAATATTGTTACTTTACTTATTACTTTCTGGCAAAAGTAATTAGTTACATTACTTTTTCTTCATGCCCCACAAAAGTTGTAACTGTGTATCTTCCACATAAAATTCTTCAAGAATGTTACTAACAACATATTTCTGCCTCATCATTTGACCAAAATCCACATTGGACCGCAGTCAGAAGTTATTACAAACACTCAGTAGTGACTGATAGTGACATTCAAGGAGAAGTGTAGTATTAATCTCATTTATTGTCATGTGAAGTTTGAAGCTAACTGTATTTTCTCTGTTACCCATATACGATTATATTTCATTATGTATTTTATCAAATCACATAAGTTTGTAAGAAACTGTTTAATTTTCCAAAATGATTTTTAATTATAGTTATATAACGTACCACATGCTGATCAGAGGAGTGTGGGTGGGATGTAATGCCAGAGTAAAGTACAGCCACAACTTACACAACAGTGTCCAGGTCATCTTTTTTCCTGACAAAATCAATATAATGCAATATTTCTATCTGCTGAATTCCAAGCATGCTGCATGTGTGAGTCGTGAGAATTATGAAAATAAATCTAGGAATTATTTGATTTTAAATCAGCAGGGTTGAGGCATAAAAAATAACTAACTAAGCTGTTTTATGGAAGGTAACTGTAATATTACTGAAATCTTATTAGTAACTAGTTAGTGCCCAACACTGGTTACAACACACACTCTCCTCTAATCTTAAAATGTTCATGTTGAAGGTTCTTGACGTGAGATGGTGTTTGATTTAACCTCCCATTTCTGCGTTTTCATAAATACAATTTTAAAACTATGTTAGTATGTTTGATGATGTTTAGTCTTGTTAATATTAATTGGATTGGATTCACTGAATGTTTAATGCATAAAAAACACTTTTTTTGTTTAATGCATAAAAAACACTTTTTTTGTTTAATACATAAAAACACTTTTTCATCATATAGTGTGACAATCAGAATTGTGACAAAAATACATTTTTACAATCATAAAACAGACAAAAATACTTGTTTTTTAGTTTAGAACAAAAGAGAAATAGTATCAGCAAGAGTCACAAGCATTTGACAAAAAAAAACAAAAACAGGTTAAATCTTAAGAGAGTAATGATAAAGATTTATAGTGAAGTTAGTTCATTTTATATAGCCTAGAATAACTTTTATGTCACACCACATGACAATTTTAGGTATGAATGCAACAAATTGGTGAATAAATCCAATTTCCAATACAAAATCAAAAAGACCACATATTTTGGAAATTCAACACATCTCAATATTTTTTTATGCCTAATATTTGAAGTAAAACAAAACTTTTTTCAGGCTTATATGCCAACCACCTGGGTACAAAGTAAAAGCCAACAAGTTTTGTTACTTGTTAAGGCCCTTCACAGGTTTACGCCCAACACTTCCCTCCAAAGTCTGGCTCAAGGCGTCTCCATGCGGTCCTATTGCAACTTGACTTGTTATTATACACACACATGAATTCTGAAAAGTTTTTCTTTTTTGTATGAATTTATATATTTTGGATCTTCACTGTCCTTTCGGAGTCTCCACGTGTCCTTTTTTTTTTAAAAGACATTTAAATTTATCGTGAAATAAGCTTGTAGAAAATACAGTTTAGAATACAGTTTTAGTGAGAATCACCCTTCAGGTTAGCTGAAATATATAAGTATGACAACAGAATAAATGGTACATGCTTGTTTTCATGATAAGTGTGTGATTAATCACACAAAAAGGGTGTGATTAAAAAACTGTACCTATTGTCAGCTCTAGAAAATACAGTAGTAATAATAAAGACAAACCCACATTTATCAGACAATCAGTATATGCTATTCAAAACAACAAGCTCTACTCTACAACATCTTATAACGCAATAACACATAGTAGTAAGACATGAGCAGACAGCATTCATATTTCATTGCTACTCTATTTCTCCTTCCTGACAGAATCTAGCTTGAACGGATGTGGTATGACCCCTGGCCACATTTTCGACAGGCCACCGATTTCGACACTACACCCACCTTTACATTCTAGAAATAGGTCACCTAAAAACAGCCGTGGCGACTTTAGTGTTTGTAGATGATTTATAGGCACGGTTGCCTTGAACCGAGCGCGAGCTTACACTAAACTTTCCGGGCGGGGCACGCTTACATCATGTGCGAGATAACGGAGGAACCCTCTTTCGCTAATATTCTGACTAATAGATTTGGAATTTATTCCGTGCCTTGATTTTCACTTGTAAGTATTGGAGAATTATTATGGAGGCAACTGACGTTAATGAAACAAATTGCAGTTTTAAATCGCAGACTACAATTCCAGTTCATCAATAAAGTAAGAACCAGAGCCATTATGAACCTAAATATACTTGATCGAATTAAATTAACTGGAAAGTGTAGTGTAGTGTAGCAGATGTTTGCGGTCGGAATGTTCCGCGCTCACGCTGCATGCGCGCCGCGCCCGAGCGCACTAGGGGTCAAACGCGGTTCAAACCGCCTAGTGTGAGAACACCCCTTACAGATACACTTGTAGCGTTTCCACGCTTTTTCAGGGGAGAACAGGTTTTCTCGAAATCGCAAATCAAGGCTAAAGAAAACAGCTAACTTTACACTCCGTTTCGGCGACGCGAACGTCGAGAAAATATTCAAATACTTATTTTACAGTGTGTAATAAACACGTTATGGGACTATTCCTGAACTGTGCCTGACGCAAACAACATAAAATATAATATAATAAAACAAAATATAATATAAATATAATATAATATAATATAATATAATATAATATAAAAAAAAAAAAAAAAAAAAAAAAAAGTGCCGAGAGGACATGGACTTACCAATAATTAAGATGGTAACGGTTCTGCTCCTCTTGTCTACTGAAAAGGCGTGTCATCTAAAGATAAGCTCAAGCTTTCTGTTTCGTTTCCTTCTTCTCTCGTTGCCTGGCGGGCTAAAACCCATCTTTTGGCGCACTACCGCCACCACAGCTGAGCTGGATGTGAAAGGAAATCACGAGTAACTCATCTCTCATATACAGGTGCTGGTCATTTAATTAGAATATCATCAAAAAGTTGATTTCACTAATTCCATTCAGAAAGTGAAACTTGTATATTATATTCATTCATTACACACAGACTGATATATTTCAAATGTTTATTTCTTTTAATTTTGATGATTATAACTGACAAGGAAAATCCCAAATTCAGTATCTCAGAAAATTAGAATATTACTTAAGACCAATACAAAGAAAGGATTTTTAGAAATATTGGCCAACTGAAAAGTATCAAAATGAAAAGTATGAGCATGTACAGCACTCAATACTTAGTTGGGGCTCCTTTTGCCTGAATTACTGCAGCAATGCGGCGTGGCATGGAGTCGATCAGTCTGTGGCACTGCTCAGGTGTTATGAGAGCCCAGGTTGCTCTGATAGTGGCCTTCAGCTCTTCTGCATTCTTGGGTCTGGCATATTTCATCTTCCTCTTCCCAATACCCCATAGATTTTCTAAGGGGTTAAGGTCAGGTAAGTTGCTGGTCAATTAAGAACAGGGATACCATGGTCCTTAAACCAGGTACTGGTAGCTTTTGCACTGTATGCAGGTGCCAGGTCCTGTTGGAAAATAAAATCTGCATCTCCATAAAGTTGGTCAGCAGCAGGTCAGCAGATGACATGGCACCGCAAACCATCACTGACTGTGGAAACTTTACACTGGACCTCAAGCAACATGGATTGTGTACCTCTCCTCTCTTCCTCCAGACTCTGGGACCCTGATTTCCAAAGGAAATGCAAAATTTACTTTCATAAGAGAACATAACTTTGGCAGCAGCAGTCCAGTCCTCTTTGAAGCGAGATGCTTCTGACGCTTCTGTTGTTCAAGAGTGGCTTGACACAAGGAATTCGACAGCTGAAACCCATGTCTTGCATACGTCTTTGTGTAGTGGTTCTTGAAGCACTGACTCCAGCTGCAGTCCACTTTTTGTAAATCTCCCCCAAATTTTTTGAATAGGTTTTGTTTCACAATCCTCTCCAGGGTGCGGTTATCCCTATTACTTGTACACTTTTTTCTGTCACATCTTTTCCTGCGCTTCACCTCTCTGTTAATGTGCTTGGACACAGAGCTCTGTGAACAGCCAGCCTTTTTTGCAATGACCTTTTGTGTCTTGCCCTCCTTGTGCAAGGTGTCAGTGGTCGTCTTTTGGACAACTGTGAAGTCAGCAGTCTTCCCCATGATTGTGTAGCCTACAGAACTACACTGAGAGACCATGCAAGGCCTTTGCAGGTGTTTTGAGTTAATTAGCTGATTAGAGTGTGGCACCAGGTGTCTTCAATAATGAACCTTTTCACAATATTCTAATTTTCTGAGATACTGAATTTGGGATTTTCCTTAGTTCTCAGTTATAATCATCAAAATTAAAAGAAATAAACATTTGAAATATATCAGTCTGTGTGTAATGAATGAATATAATATACAAGTTTCACTTTTTGAATGGAATTAGTGAAATAAATCAACTTTTTGACGATATTCTAATTATATGACCAGCACCTGTATACTAGAAGAAATATGATTATATCTAAATGTAGAATTGCAATTCTAATATGTGGCTGCCTTATTTCTTTGCTTCCAAACATTAAACCACACATACACACACAAAAAAAAAAATTCTTATGAAAAACCACAGGGAGACCTTAAAGCTTTTCTTTTATTAACAACATATACATAACACTCATTATAAATTTGGGTAGATCAGGGGTGCAAAACTCAGGGCCTCTGACCTGCAAAGTTTAGTCCCAACCCTACTCCAACACACATACCAGGTTTTCAAATAAGCCTGAAGGTTTTCTATGAGTGTATGCACACCGGCGGCGACATTCGGCGTCTGTCCGCTGCGTCCAGCTACGACTCAGGATGCTGTTCAAAATTCTTGCCATGCCAGAGAGCGCCATCTGCATAGTTTTATATTAAATAACATCATATTTGTTTCAAATCATTGTTTGTACATTATACCAAGATACGACTGCTGCAATATACTTGCATTAGTTTTACAGCTTGAATAAAATGTAAACATATATAATTAAATGTATAATAAACATAGTCCGTTTAATCTTTTATTTTTCCTCCTTGAGACATTTTTACATACGCAAAATATTACAGTATTGGCCTGTGTAACATTTGCCTGTCGTGATTACATTCACTGTCGTCGGCAGCCACCTACTGGATTTACCAGGTCACAACCGTCACAACACACTTCTGGTAATTTAAATAGCGGAGTAGCGTACTGCGATGGACGATGAAAAACTAATCAACGAAGTTGGGAAATACCCAGAATTATATGCAATAAACCATAGATTCTTCAAAGACAACATAAGGAAGTCATCAGCGTGGAGGAAGATTGCCGATATCATCGGTTTTTCAGGTAAGAATGTCTCATTTTCAATCTGAGGTAAAGTCGTTAGCAACAACTGTATGTAATTGTATAGTACAATCATAAAATAATGTACAGTACAGACATTGTCTTTATTTCATAATGTCCTTAAAGTTATGTTGATCACAAACTGACAATTATGTTATTTTATGTAAACAAATCTTCATGTTGTATTAAGAAAAACTATCTCAAAAGGAATATGATTATAATTAAAATTAAAGAAATAAGCATACCATATACAAAAATTATGTAGCATCTTTGTTTTTATTGAGCAAACACATCAATATTAGTAGCAACTGCATAAGAAATGTTGAAATTGCTTATAATAATACAAAACAATGCTAATAATTGATGAATGGCAATCTAGCCTAATATGAATGCTAATGATAATCAGTGACTAAATTATGAGCTAAAAAGGAATAAGATATCTAGGAAGTGATCAAATCTAATATCAATTAAATTATTAAAATAAAGTCAGTATAGTGACCATTACACCATTTCATTCTGCCAAGACACATGTATCTTTATCTCGAACAGTGTAGGCCTCCCTTGCACCACAAGGTCCACCGGCAGTAGAGATTCTCTCCATTGATCCAGTAGTTGGAGCACTGGTATTTAGCCACCTCTCTACTTGAGAAGGAAGTTGTGCAGGAGGCATGCTGACAAAATAAGGCTGTTTATTTTGTCAGGGTGTATGTTGATCCTGCTATGCAGGATCCTCCAGCGAGATGACAAAATGCCAAAGGCATTTTCCACCACATTGCGTGCTCGAGACAATCTGTAGTTTAAGATGCGTTGTTGTGTGGATATGTCTCGACCAGGGTAAGGCCGCATCAGGTAGGTTTTTAATGGGAATGCTGCATCCCCAACAATGATCAATGGCATGTTCCCCAGATGCTCTGCTCCTGGTAGCTGCTGATCATCTGGCACCTCCAGCTTTTTTGCATCCAATGCCTGCCCTATGGCTAAGCCAGCAAAGACCCCCCCATCACTTGACCATCCATACTCTCCAATATGGACTAGACGGAAGCGATATTCAGCATCGACCACAGCCAATAATACTATAGAGAATGTTTTTTTGTAATTGAAGTAAAGGCTGCCTGAATGTGGTGGTGCAAAGAGGAGGATGTGCTTCCCATCTATCGCTCCTATGCAGTTAGGGAAATTCCACCTACAAGGCTCGAAATTGCGACCATTTTAGTCGTACATGCTCCCTAAATTTAATGTGTGCGACCTCAAAATATATTTGGGAGCATTTGTGCGAGTGCAAATAAATGTTAAGGTGCGACCTGTTTTCATTTCTCTACAAAACCCTGGCTAATTACTGCACAGTATGTGCCTGCTGTGAGCTCATACACTGACCGGTCCACAGTTCTATCACATAATCATGTACAAACAGTATTGTCATCGTTTCATAACGTTGCGGTTGAAACACTGATGGCAGATGGACTATTGTGATGATGTCTTTCAAACTTTCCTGGACCTTGAAACTGTTATTTATTTGGCAGTCTATGGGAAAGTCTCAAGCCTCCCTGTTTTCATCCAAAATATCTTAAATTGTGTTCTGAAGACAAACTAAGCTTTTACGGGTTTGGAACGACATGGGGGTAAGTGAAAATGACAAAATTTTCATTTTGGGATGGAGTATCCCTTTAACACAAACAGAACATTTTCTGTGTACAATAATAATATAGGCTATAGGCTAATATTTTGGACTCTGGGAAGACCGCTGTGCTAATGCTTATCAATAAATGAATAAAAAAGAAAAAAAAAACAACCAAACAAACAAACAAAAAGATAAAATGAAATATAAACCTCAACAAATAAAATAAGACAAAAATACAAAAAAACAAAAATGTAATAAATAAAAAATATAATAATAAATATACTAAATATAATAAAAAACATTTTAAAAGCAATAAATATAATAAATACATAAAACAACAACAGCAGTAAAAATATTCTAAATTTATATATTATATACATAATTTATAATTTAATTTATATGATATATTTTAACAGGAAGCAAGTCCCACTCAAAGGTATTCACAGATCAGTGACCAGGTACCTATCCTGGTCAAGTTTTTTTCTGGAGATGATCTAAGACCAGCCAACAAAATTAATTTTCCAATGGCAGAGGAGATGGAGGAGGTGGGGGCCGGCTTTGCACACCTTGCTGGTCATGAGGCATTCTGCGGTGTTGCTGGTGCCATTGACGGGTGCCACATCAGGATTCTTCCTCCTGCAGATCCACAAAAAAAGTGCTATATAAACAGAAATCTTTTTCCTTCCATCATTCTACAGGGCACCTGTGATGCCAAGGCCTGCAGCATCCTATTGCAATCATGACCCCATACCGCCAGTCTGTCGCATGTAAGAACACCCATTTATTCACACACAGAAGATACAACAAATTGTTACTTTCTTGACTTTGCAGTACACCACACATTTTCGACACAATCTTTGATTTGCAGGCCAAGTTGAAGCCCGATACGACAGGCATCACGCACTAGCAAGAAACATCATCGAGCACACCTTCAGGATGTTAATATGCACTGGTGTGCCATTTTCTTGAGGGCCATGAAGATCAGGCCACTGTTTGCGCCAAAGGTGATTGGTGCCTGCTGCATCCTTCACAACATTTGCGTGATGGGAGATGATCTAAGGAAGAGGAGGAGGAAAGCCATGGACAAGAAGGCAGCGAGGATGACATGGAGAATGCACCAGTGGATGAAAGGGACCTGTCAGGGAACCATCTCAGAGGACGTCGTGCCGCTCAGCTTTCTTCTCCTGAGGAACTGCCTGCATGTCTGAGTGAACATGACTATATATAGACAGTAGCCTAAACCTTTCCAGATGATGCCATGTTCACTAAAAGATGAACATAAACAGTTTAACATAGTTTACATATTAGATCAAATATATATATATATTTTTTATAAAGATAGATTTGAATATATAGGTAAGTAGATAGATATAAAGATAAATAGATGTATGTTTTCTTGATGTTGGCATGTTCTTCTTGATGAGGTTTAACTGCATGACTGTAAATAATTGTAAATAACTGCAAGTCACTGGATTTTAAATTATTTGTGTTTTGTTGTAATTATAAAGAATACAAGAATGCTACAAGAATAAATTGCCTAGATAGAATAAAATATTTCTTTATTTTATTTAAAGGTCACTTATTGTACACCTTTCTGGAGTTTTATTTTAGGTTTTGATGTCCTTTTGACACCTGTTCAATTGCTCGGTAACACAAATTGCTAATCAGCGAATCACATGGCAGCAACTCAATACATTTAGGCATCTAGATGTGGTGACAATGACTTGAAGTTCAAACCTAGCATCACAATGGGGAAAAAAGAGGATTTAAGTGACTTTGAACGTGGAATGGTTGTTGGTGCCAGGACGGGCTGGTCTGAGTATTTCAGAAACTGCCGATCTACTGGGATTTTCATGCACAACCATCTCTAGGGTTTACAGAGAATGGTCAGAAAAAGAGAAAATATCCAGTGAGCGGCAGTTGTGTGGACGAAAATGCCTTGTTGATGTCAGAGTTCAGAGGAGAATGGGCAGACTGGTTAGAGATGATAGAAAGACAACAGTAACTCAAATAAACACTCGTTACAACCAAAGTATGCAGAATACCATCTCTGAATGCACAACACATCGAACCCTGAAGCAGATGGCCTACAGCACCAGAGGACCACACCGGGTACTGCGCCTGTCAGCTAAGAACAGGAAACAGAGGCTACAATTCACACAGGCTCACCAAAATTGGACAATAGAAGATTGGAAAAACGTTGCCTGGTCTGATGAGTCTCGATTTCTGTTGAGACATTCAGATGGTAGGGTCAGAATTTGGCGTAAAGAACATGGATCCATAGTGCCTTGTCTCAACGGTTCAGGCTGGTGGTGGTGGTGTAATGGTGTGGGGGATATTTTCTTGGCACACTTTAGGCCCCTTAGTACCAATTGAGCATTGTTTAAACACCACAGTCTACCTGAGTATTGTTGCTGACCATGTTCATCCCTTTATGACTACAGTGTACCCATCTTCTGATGGCTACTTCCAGCAAGATAATGCACCTTGTCACAAAGCTCAAATCATCTCAGACTGGTTTCTTGAACATGACAATGAGTTCACTTTACTCAAATGGCCTCCACAGTCACTAGAATCTCAATTCAATAGCAGCTTTGGTATGTGGGTGGAACGGAGATTCGCATCATGAATGTGCAGCCGAAAAATTTGCAGCAACCGCATGATGCTATCATGTCAATATGGACCAAAATCTCTGAGGAATGTTTCCAGCATCTTGTTGAATCTATGCCATGAAGAATTAAGGCAAAAGGGGGTCCAACCCGGTACTAGCAAGGTGTACCTAATAAAGTGGCCAGTGAGTGTATATTTGCGGTATAAGTACCAAAAACCATCTCAATATATTTTTACAGCTCCTCTTTCAGGAGCTCTGCTGAGAACAGGTCGATTTTTGCCTGTCTAATTAATATTCATGAGCCTCTTTTCTGATTGGCCTGTTGTTTTCTGAGTGACACATGGCCACGCCAACCACAGGTAACTAGGGTCAGCTGATGTCACAGCGCTAGCTGGAGGCAATAAAAGAAAGGGGAAACTGGAGGCGGCCCATTCAAACAAGCGCAGATTCGGCTACGTAAGGAGCTTAAAATATCATCTTATTGTGATGTTGGGTGCCAAAATCGACATAATACAGCCTAAAATTTGATCGCATATCTGCTGCCACTGCCAGACAAAAAAAAACAGACAACAGCTGTGGTTAAATGAGATAAAATGAGCGGACGTCAAAAATGCTCATGTTTGTAGCGCACACTTCTTGCTAGAAAAGGTTCAATAAAGTATTTCTTTTCTTGTTTATGGTTCGTCTGCAGATTTGAGCCATATATCTATGTTCCTTGCATCTCACTACTATGTCATTTATGAAATCATGTGTTTTCATGTGTGTAATTGTATATACATAGTTGTGATTAATTGTGGCTGGAACAATAATTTAGCTGTAAAAATAGTTGCCTGTTGAAATTGAAATGTGTATGCATCATGACTAGATAGACACAGCGAGTTTGTCTTTACTATACACGTTAGATGTGATCCACCTCATAGAAACAGTCCTGTCAGATCGTCCATCCTTTCACTGAGAGTATAACGTTACAGGTTGGCCAATCTGGTTTCATGGTTAAAGTTAACCTTTTTAACATGTTTCTGTGTTGTAGTTGCTCAGCAATGTTATGGACACCATGTTGTCTAGGGGTTTGGCAAAGGTAGAGTGGGACGGTGGGCGGTGCTCAGGGTGGTGACTGAAGGCCATGACTCACAGTTCTGGCGTCAACTTTTTACGGAAGTCACAACTGTTTGTGAAATCACAGCTACATTATGCAGGCTGTGTGCATTTTACTGTGGACTGACTGTTTTGAAACTTATACGGTAGTTAAAATAGCCCCCACGCCTCAGTTATCGTGAAAAAAAGCCAGGAAATTTCAGTTTTAGAACAATATGGATCTTTAAAAAAACATTTATTTAATTAAAACATTTATTTAGAATTTGATCACAAGTTTTTCAAAAAGAGCTCTGGCTGCTGCTGCCCTCTCTTTCTCCCTCCACTGCCTGTCTTTCCCTTTCCACTTCCTTCTCTGCCTGTTATTTAAAAAAAATCAAGAAGAGCCTGGCTGTCCCTCGACCTTTTTCTGGATTGCTGGCTGCTGCTCCCGGCTTCATCAGAGGCCGGTGTGTTGACTGAGCCACCTGTAGTGGCAGTCAGGTTTGAGGCAACAACCAGGGGCAGACTAATTGAGTACTACCAAATCAGTGGTACCCCAGAACTGTCAAATATTCTTCAAAATATCTTCCTTCTTCCATAGCAAAAAAAAAAAAAAAAAAAAAAATAAAAATTAAAAATAAATAAAAAAAAAAAAAAAAAACACAATACACAATGAACCAATAACTAACAAAATACCAATATTCTTTTGTCTGTTTCTCTATAGTCTTTATGTCTTGATTTTTTTTTTTTAAATTTAGATGGACCCTCGCTTCAGGAGACAGGCTGATGGCAGCCTGAATCTGACCACACAGTGGAAGCGGCAAAGGTGAAGGAAGCCAACAAAGGGGAAAGCCATACACAAGAAAGTTCTGGACAAAGCCAAGAAAAGCTTACCACAGAGATCTGTCTAACAGAAAGCACCTATTGGGTTCCTTTGAAAACCAATTTGGTGTATTTTGCGGGCAAACATTTAGGTGGGCTGCTGACTCCCAGTACGCTACAACCACGCATACTTCCACTGCCTCTCTCCGCTCCCTCTTGGTTAAGAAGTTGCCTAACCAGAAAAACCTGACCAAGACTGTAGAAAGGCTGGTTTTCCCCCGAAAAATGCACCTTGTAAGCAAACATTTTTTTGTATAACAATTTTTTTGTTTGTTTAGTATTTATTGCTGTTCAGTAGTCATGTTTATCTGTTTGTCCTGTGTTTTTTTGTAGCTTTGGCCCAGGCCGTGTTTAGGGTTTAGGGTGAGATCAAGGCCACTATCACATCACAATATGGTCGGATCTTAAAAAAGGATTCTACTATAAAAAGTGGAGAGCAGAAACTAGCAGGACGCAGCTATGGCACTGCTACTTGGGCATCTAATGTTGGCAATAAGCATGGTGAGGTGATCATGTCTGTGCTCACAGCCAGCGAAGGTTTTGGTCTCGGGCCAATGATTGAAGGCCTCATCAAGCGATACACAGGGTGGCGGGGGTGGGCTCCTCCCGAAGTACTGTATGTCGCACCGAGACTGCTGTGGCAAACACTCTTTTGAGGAGGATGTTTGAAGAGTGGGAGCAAACTGACCATCCGGTTAGATGTATGGCACTTCATGAGGAGGTTTGCTGTGGGTTTGCACCACCGATTCTCACCAGTTGTATGCCACATTGATGGCCTCAGACCACTGTATTTTCTTGTGGGACCAAACCAGGAGACCTGAACGGCGCTGCAGACGGCGAAGCATGCAGAGCTAGAAGTTGACGGGAAACCATCATCCGAGGGTGGGCTGTGCTGCACTGGTATCAGTCGTAGCAAGCTAGCCCTACCATTGCAGAGAGAACCACTCGCAGGCACCTAAAGAGACCCTGGCGCTGATTAAGAAGCCATATTCCAGGCTTTGATAGAGATTCTGGTCGTGACACTCTGGGAGTCCCACTAAATAAACTCGGCCCCGGATTAGATAGATTTTACACTGATCCCAGCGGAACTCAGCCTTCCACTTACAAACTCATCTTTTTCCGTTTCCCCACCGGGCGCTGCATCGCAGGATCCACTGTCGCCGGTGTGCATCGTTCTACATGTTTACAGACTGGCTTTACTGTCCATTTGAAGGGTTTAGGGCACCCGCCCCTGCCAACCTCATACCGCTGTGCCAGAGGTTCCACTTCGCTTCACCTGCACCTACACAGAGATCATCCACAGGTTAAAAAATGATTTTACTGAATAATTAAAAATAAGATTTGAACTTATATTGAAATAATTATGAGAAAATTGCAAAAAGAACAGCTATTTGTGAATTTATATGAAATTTTTATGCGGTACTTTTTTTTAATTTACAGGCACACTGGCAAGTAACCTTTCAGGTGTATCTTTTTGATGGACTTGCAAGGTGGGATGGACCGGGCGCTGTGGCAAGCAACAATTGATGAGCAGCCACATTCCTACAATCATCTTTCCTGCGTCAAGCTGGTAATACTCTTGCAGAGGAGCTCATGGGCATGGAAAACCATCCCTTATGTTGGGCCAGGAAAGCACACTGTCACCAAAAACAAAAAATAGTTATCTACCAATTTCATTCAAGTATAAACACACCATTTAACCACTGAGTTATAATATAATGTTGTGGTATATTATCTAATTGTCAACGTTTTATTATTTTAAAAGGAGCTTATTGGAGTGGAATATCTTTTTTATGGTAGTATGTCCTTTACGCAGTGGAAAACATTAATCAGAGAAGGAAAAGACGAGTAACTGATACACATTGAGGGTCAGTAGTATTTTTGAGTAAGGATTTGCGGCCACACCCCTTTCATCAGCAGCTCTAAGCATAGACGTTGCTCACATCAGAGAACATCAGATAACCAAGGGGCAGAAGGGGGTGGTACGGGCTGGCCTGGAAGACAGGGGCAAACGGTGTCTAAACATGATGTAAAGTTGGAGCAGAAAAAGTATCAGTAGCACTGTTAGCAGGTCAACAAGATTCTTAACAGTTTAGAGGAAGGAAAAGTGAAGATGAAACCATTGCAGAATAGCCGGCGAGGGTGAGAGTGAGTGCACAGTTTACACGGAACAGATGAACGTGTGGGGGGTATGTGTTGTGTCAGAACCATGTTTGCGGTAAGAGTGAGGAGGAGTGAATCTGAGTGCTCGAAGTGGAGTAACCAGTACATGATCAGTGGAGCAGTATCGTGTGTAAATAAGGTACAGTTATATGAGTAGCCGTAGGAACAACTTAGTTGCGATCAAAAAGAGGCAAGCAGAGTTTGGGAGTCGGCAGACTGAGGTTTATTATAAGGTGGATGTTTGAAGTCTCCAACAGGCATATTGCTAAAAAAACCACAGCTAGCCTAACAACAAGAATGGAATGTTGATGAATGGAGGAGTGAAAGTATATCCACATTCTGTTGAGGATGCTTGAAAACTGCTTAATGATCGTAGGTTTACAACTCGATGCAGGGAGGGCCGATCTCGACTGAAACGGTCCCTTCCACAAATCAAGACGTGTTAATGGTTGATTGGCGAACTGTTGTGTTTCAAAACACGACCTGACCTCTGAAGCGAAAAAACTGTATGGTCAACATCGTTAAAATCCATGTTGAAAAACTATCCTGAGTGTTTGTGACGAACTAGAGGAATGTTAAGCAAGTATCATTGTAACAAATTAGCGTTTTGAAGCTGTCTTGAGCTGGGGAACTAAGAAGCAAGTCTCTGTGTGACAGAATGAGAACCTTTGAAAACTGACTCTGCGTTTGTGCGACAGACTAAAAGGCTTAGTGCATGACTACAGTGCTGTGTCTTGTGTGACAGACTATTGCAAGCATAGTATGGATGAATCTTATATTATCTTATTAATTTCCGTGTGAGTAGTTACAATCAGCTGAGCGTCAACTGATGCTGCAGTCACAACGCCCGTGGTCTGCCCTGAACTACGCTTAAGGCTACATTACTAACTACATTTGTATTTTATTTACAACCACAGTATAATAAAAACATACACAGTGAAGGGCAAGAACACAGATTGACCATTCCTGACCGAACCCTGAAATTGAACAGTAACATACCTTTGTGCCAAACATTCATAGACTCTAATACATTCTTAAGTTTTAAAAAACATCGTTCCTACTTGTGGTTTTTATGTTATAAAAAATGATTAAACAAATATCCTGGTGTTGAGAGACATTTAGACAAATGAAATGACATATTTCAAAGTGGAAATGTTTCACTTGATTTCATACATGTTGTCAGGAATTATAGTTGGGAAAAGTCTAACTAGTAAATTGTGTACACAAGTTATGTCACAAACAAACATAATAAAACAAACAGTCACCAAGACAAATACGAGACAGACCGAACAGGTGCAGGCTTCAGCCCCAGAGGGGTTAAAATATTATATTTAATATATTCTGAATGACGGTGGTTACAAATAATCATAATAATAAAAAAAGATAAACACACAAAATAATAATTTATTGTTATTAGAATTATTGGTTGTCAATGAAAACATAAACGGAATGTTGATAATGCATACTGTATATGATTTTTGTTGATAATGATTGATATTCCCTCCTAGAGTGATATAAACCAATGGTTCCCAATAGTGGTGGGTGACAAAAATCGGTCCATCAATGCATCATGATTCTCTCTCCAATGTTTCTAGATTGATTCTGAGAATTTCAGAATCGATTCAGAGCTAAGTTTTTAACCAAATGATGCGGCGTTTGCTTGAGAACATCCTGTATTCTTCTTGCGCCAATTCCTCACACACCTACAACCACTTGACCTTCCATAAATAATATGTGTTTTGACTCAAATGGCGTTATTTCTTTGAAAAGTGGTGGGTACACCGTACAACGAGTTTTTGCTTAGTTGTTTATTTTAATAACCTAATACTTGGAGAGTGGTTAGAGTTGGAAAAGCTTTAAGTTTGTATTTCAAAATACATTGATGTACCAGGGGGCGCACCTGAGAATTTTGAACACGGATGCTGCGGGGGCATCAAGATGCACTGACAGGGGTAGCTGGGCAGTTCAGGCGCTCCAGACTCATTCTCCCCGTCGCTCTGGCAACTCAGTTATAGTTCATTCCAAAACTCCGCAACTCCAAAACTTTTTTTAATGACTTCCAGATACTACAACATGCTAGGGTAATCATGTATGCTGATCCATCTGTTATCGGCAGTTTTATCGGGCTATGGAAATGAAAGTGGGAGACCATGCAACCCATTCCTTTTACATCAGTGATGCTTATTTGTACATTTAATTTGTGAACAGGAACATCCTCTTTTGCTGTGTTATAAGCACCGGCTTTGGATTCACTTTCGATTTCACCGATCTGTCACGGGTTTTACAATGGAGTATCTGTTGTTGCTTACATCTATACACTTTTCAACCTTTTAAGACAAAAAAAAAGGATTCAAATTGTTTTATGCACAACAACAATAAAACGAGGAATGATGACAAACGAGCTTACAAAAATGTTTATATTTACAAAAAAAACGAATAAGGTGAGCACGCGCAAAGGCCGACACTACATGCTGTATTATTAGGCTATCATACTTACCTATAGGATTTTTACAGAAACGTCGTCAAGCAAACACTGAGGAGTTTATAAATAAGTTGATTATTTAATAAAATAAAAGAGAGCCTCCATCGTATAATGTGAGGTAAACAGCAACTGAAAAGAAACAAAAATAAAAGTAAAACTAAACTTCTGCAGGTGAACTTGCTTCCCCCCCCTGTGCTTCCCCCCCCCCCCAACAATGGAATACCACATGTTCACCTTCTCTGGTTTTAAAAATGGTCCTTCTTACTTTAGCAAAGAAAACCATCAATATATCCCATCATGTGTGAACCCTGCTCCTGTTCTTGCTGACGTGGCAAGTATTAACCAGGCTCTACACTCGAAGCACTGTGCTATTCAAACGAGTTGTCGTTTGATGTTTCTTATATGCAACAGAAATGGCATTACTTTTACTGCAAAGTTGAACAACTGGTGATCCGCGCTGATGTGCGACCGCTCACAATATTTTAGTACGGTCCGCAATCTGGAGCACCTTCAACCTATAAGAGTAATATAACCAAACAGGAAGATTATTATTTTTATCTGAATAATAGTCTTAATGAGTAACTACACTTTGCAAAGTGCCACAGATAAAAACTTATTTGCTAAGGTGTTAGGTTTTATTTTCCGTAGTCCATATGAAAAGGTGCATCTGTAAAGGGACACGTCCATGTGGAGAATAGCGAGTAAATCTCGGCATTCCGGCAACTTCATCTTTTCATTCCGACACTGACTCAGAAAACACTAGTTTTATTAACTATAATAATTAAAATTGGCTTCTTTTCCGCCAACCGTTTAATCACTGTTGAGCGGTGCTTTGAGAGCAATTGCTTCATTGCCTCGAGCTTGACATATTGCCTGATAGCATTACGTAAATATATCTATTATATTAATCAGTTTTAATATACGTGTCGAACTAGTTGACTAGCAAAATCTTTAGTAGAGGCACCAAAGCAGGAATTAGCACAAGGAAGGGCTTCCATTTTTAAAATAAAATGCTATAATGAATTACTGAAAAATTGCTGACATCTACAAATTTGGTCCCCCCCCCCCCCCCCCATGATTAATGCATGCGTATGGAGTCAAGATATCGATATTATATATATTATATTCATTTATTATAGATCATTATATGTGTGTGTGTTGTATCGTATATGATATAGATGTGACCATATTATATATATATATATATATGAATATATATGTGCTTAGAAGGCTTGATATATATATAGATATATATTATATATCCTATAGATATGCTATATATATATAAGCGACGAATTACTATCCTTATAAGAATATGAAAGAAGAATGATTTGTTGACTTTGTTTTCCAGGGCAAAGACCAGTCCGCAAAGCGGTTTTCATTTACTTTCAAAAAGTGGTATGGACAAAATCGACCCTGGCAAAATGTTTGGGACATGTCCCACCCGCAAATGACCCGCCTATGGTTCTGGCTTCTTGCCACTGCCGAGCAGGACCTATCGACGAGAGCCTGAGTCCTGCTTGCAGTTCCGGGGGCAAGAGATTTAAACGACAACATGAAGTCGGACACTTTCTTCTCCCGGTGTTTGCCTTTCACGGTGGGGGGGGGGGGGGGGGTGGTTTGCATACTCTTAATCAGAGATTAAGTGACTAACATTGCAATATGTTGTCAAATTCAACGACATTTCAGAAAATTTTTCACGATAAACGGAAACACTTTTTAAATATACTGCGTAATACAGCGCCATCTGGGGGAAAATAAAGTTCAACATAAACATTACTATTTAAATACAAATACGTGGTATGGTCTGTGAAATCTCTATTGTGCGATGAAGCAGTACAATTTTGTCAATCAATTTGTCTATAACAAACACAATTGAAGATATTTTCCTGAGCTTTAACACTACATGTCACCAAGGCAATCACTATTCCCAATAATAATTTAGTCGACGGAAAATTTAAATTGTTTAATTAATTACTCACCCCTTCATGTCATTCCAAACCCATAAGGACTTCGTTCATCTTCAGAACAACAAATTAAAGATATTTTTGATGAAATCTGAGAGCTCGCTTAACAGTGTAGAGAATAGTACGGTGCATGCTCATGATTACTCTCACAAAATGGCAGAAGATGGTAACTCGGGAGATAGTCAAGATTGGATAAAGTATGTTATTATTGTTTTCTTTGCACAGCAAAAAGTATTCTCTCAGCCCTCAGAAAATGAAGGTTGAGCCACTGATGTCACATGGACTTTTTTATGATGTCCTACTACATTTCTTGTACCTGTGACATTTCGTTGTGTTGCTGTCTATGCATGCTCAGAAAGCTCTCACATTTCATAAAATCATTCCTTAATCTGAAGCCCGTCTGTGTATCTAATGCAGACAGAAGTTTGCTCAGGTCTTTGTGAAGACTTTGCTTCATCAGCATAACAGCAAGAAAACCTGTCTCGTGTATTTCTTGGATATTTCTTCAATGAACGAGCTCTTCACGATAATTAAATAATTATCATTCTAAAAAAGGGGGCTTGTGCAGTTAAAATATGCCCTTTTTAAAAACCCATGCAGAAAATTTATTTTGAGAAAAAATCGCATAAGCCAAAAAATTTTCCACAAAAAAGGCCTAGGGGGCCCAGCATTTTTGGCCAGCGGCCCTTTCGATTTCTGTCGATAATCAGCATGGAATAAATACGGAAGTGCCCAAAATTTAAGAGCCCTAAACCGTTTTCGTTGGGGTTTAAAAAAAAAAAAAAAAATGAAAAAAACAGAGGAATACCATTTTGTTTATTAAGGGAAATTTTGAAAGGACTAAAGCGGAAAAAAATGAAAAGGAGAGTCCATTGATGTGATACATTTATATTCAGGGAGTCGAAAATTTTTATTTTTTTAATATATGGGTTCGGGAAAAAATTTAATTTTCTTGCCTATGGGGTTATATCTGCACGAAAGGGCCCCCCAAAAAAAGCAAAAAAAATTAAAATTGGGTTTAAAAAAAAAAACCCTTTATCTTTGATCTTTTAATGTATAGCATAAGGTTTCTGTTGTTGTTTTACCCCCCCCCGGGGATAGCTGGGGGTTAAACCCACATGGCCGATACGTTTAATAAAACTGTTTATTTTTTCAAATGAATACTAAACAAAAAAATAAAAAAAAGGGGGTTTTTACAATAAAAAAAAAACCCCATTTCTAAACCATACTTTTTTAAATTAAATTTAAATTAATATGTTTAAATGTTGTTCTTTTAAATTTATTAATTTTTTTTAAAATAATGTTAAAAAAATTTAAAAAATTTTATTAGTAAAAGGAAAAGTAAAAGTTAGGGCCCTTTTTAAAAGTAAATAAGTCTGTAAAATTTTTCACTAAAAATCCCAAAAGACATTTATTAATCATTTTTAAAACCCTTTTTTTAGGGGAAGCAGAAATGGGGCTGTTTTCGTCCCTGTTTTTTAAATGAAAAAAGCTGCTGCCCCACCCCCTTTTCCAACGGGCTGCAGCCAACAGCTGGGACCTGCCTTTTAGTTTAAATTTAATAAAGGGTTTTTCTAGTGTAAACATCCAAAGCACCGGACAAAAGTGGCTTCAAAAACCTTGGTAAAAACTAATTCTCATTCACACACAAGTTTTAAAAAACAGTTGGTTTTATGACTATAAAGGTTTAACCCAAGCTGGGAAAAAAACCCCTGTTTATTTTAGATCTGTGTGGCAGCAGATATACAGTAAAAAAATCAAAAAAACCCGGTCCCTTCCTTGTCTCCTCTAGTGTTCTTGCTCATTTTTGCACCGAAGGGCAGAACAGTAGGGATGTTGCCCCAAAATTTCGCCATGGAGTTAGTACTTTTACTCCGTTGTCTCTTGCGAAAAACAAATGACGGCGCCAGGGGGGAAAAATTGCAATTAAGGGGCGGTATTAAAAAGAGTTCTTTGGGAACGTCACTAAAAGGGGGGCAAAAGAGGGGCAGAGGCCCTTGGGGAAAAATACCCCCAAAAGGAATTGTCCATTTTTTTTTTACTTATTTTGAAATTTAGGTCTTTTTAGGCCTTTTAAAAAGGAAAAAAGGGAAAATTTTTAAAAATTAAATTTTTTTTTTTTTTTTTTTAGTTGTAATAAAAGCCCATATCTTGGGCCCGGGCCCCACTAATAAGTTTTTGTTTGAAAAAGCCACTTTTTCTCTCCGTTTTTGGGCCCTTTCCCTCCCAAAACTTGGGAGGGGATTTTTAAGTCAAGGAAAACGGATTTTTAAAAAGCTCTGCCCAAGTGGGAAAAATTTAAAATGCCGTTTTCGCGTAGTGGACCCGTGAAAAAAGAGGCTTTTTAAAAAAGATGACGCAAGTTTATTGTGAAAGGGATATTATACCAAAGGGAAACCGGGGTTTTTTTTTCTGGGATTTTGCAAAGTTATGTGTATGCACTTTTCCCCTATTTCTATAGATGTGTTCCTTTGGGACATCTTCATTCATGTCCTGCAAAATGAAGCAAAATTTTCTCCCATCGCAGTTTCATTTGTGATTTAAAACGGGGGAAAATCTGAGTGTGTTTTGACCTTTGGGGGGTCAGTGAATGGTGAGCTCTTTTCGTAAATAAAATATAAAAAAATTTCCTGTCAAAAAAAAATGCAAAAAAACATTTTATGTTGTTTCCTGGGATAATCGCGTGAGCTTTTTTTAGGCTTTTCCCATTTTCGCAGAAACGATTTAACTTTTTTTTGTGTTTTCTGTGTTTGGGTGAACACTTTTTGGGAAAGGGGGAAAATGCCCCTTTGTGTGGACGGGGGGAGCATTTTTTAAAAAAACCCCCGTTTTCAAATGTTTCAGCGTGGGCCCCAAAATTTTGAGAATTACCTAAATATTAGTTTTTTAAAAAATTTGCGCTAAACTGTTTTTGATCTTTGTTTCAGTTTTTTTGTTATGTACAAATATTTACAAACACTTTTAATTTTGTTTAAAGGCTTTTTTCGACAATTAATGCCCTTTTTGCAAATAGTTTTTTGCAGTGTTGGCCCTTCTTTTTCAGGAACCCCCAATTCGGAAATGGGCATTCTCTCAATCAATTCTGGGCCCCAAAATACGACCCGCAACCCATTTTTTTCATAATAAATTCTTGGAAATTTTTCAGAATTTGGGTTTTTTGTTTGTCCAACCCCCCCTTGGGATTTTACCCCAAGTTCTCCTGGATTTAAAATCTGGGGAAATTTCCAGGCCTGGACCCCCAAAATTTTAAAAATCTTGGGCCCCCACCACTTAGTTATTTACTTTTTCCTTTTTGGCAAGGTGCTCCCCGTGCTGGGGAAAAAGCAGTTCTTTTTACCAAACTGTTTTTGGATTTTTGGAAGAATTGCTGTTGGAGGGGTTTTGGTACCATTCTTTATTTTGGCTTGTGTTTTGGGCAGGGAAATTTTGGTTTAGCCCCCCCTTGGATGGGAAAACAACCCAAACATAATGGTGGTTTGGGCTTAATGTTTGGATGACCAGGACTGATGGTTTCGTCCCCTTTTTCTCTCCGGCAAGCCTTTTTCCCGGGGCCCCAAACAAACGGAAAGGGGGGTTCACGGAGGGAAAAGGACTTTTCCCCCGTCCCCCAGGGATTTCCCTTCACTTTTACTTTCGCAGAAGGGCCATCTGTCCCTGATGTTTTTTTTTAAGAAGGGGTTCTTTCTGCCCTTCTGACACCAGGCCCTCTTTTCCCAAAAATCTTCCCCCACTGTGCGGCCGATTTTCGCTAAAACCTGCCTGCTTTCCCTTTTTTGAAACAACTTGCCTGGTGGCACTTTCCGGGTCCCCCAGCCTTTAAAACCCTTAGGAGACATCCTGGCCCTTTTCTGGGGCTTCTTGGATGGGCCCCGAAACCCCCTTTTTTTACGATTGAAAATTTTCCCTTTAAGTTCTTTTGGACCTATAAAATTTTTGATTTAGATGCAAAACAGTAGCCCCCAAATCCCTTTCCTTTAAGCCATTTTTTTTGCAACCAATTTTGGCTGCCCCCGCGTTTTTTTGAAGGTCACCATTTTAACAAGGAAGAAAATGATTTTAGCATCACCCCCTTTTTAAAGTCAAATCTGCCATTTTAACCCAAACAGCCGCAAATGATCTCCAGCCTTGTGCTCGTCAAAATTTCTCACCCGAGTTAACAAAATGATTAATGAAATGATCTCACGGGTTTTCCTTTAAAGCCAAGCAATGAAATGCAGTGGAAAAGGTTTTTTTTTGGGAAAAAAAGGGAAATTTTTTTTGGCAAAAGGGGAAAGGCGAGGGAATTCATCTGATCACCTTTCCCCTTTAAAATTTGGAGATATGCAAATTGTATTATTAAAAAATTAAGCAGCAACTTTTCCAAAATTTTTCCAAAATTTTTAATTCTCAAAAAATTTTGGGCCCCGATACCCGGTTAATGGGGGAGTAAACCTTAAATACCGGGAGGAAAATTTTGGGGGTTTTATAAAAAGATAATTTGATGTGTTTTGGGGGTCCCCAAAAAAAAATGACCATTTAAAATTTTTCGACTTTTTAGAAAGGGGGCTTTTTAAAACCCTAAAATGTAAAAAAGGCCCATATCTTATTTAAAATTTAGGCTTTTTTTGGTAAAACGAATCTTATTTTTTGGAATTTTTTTTTTTTTATTTTTTTGCGGAACTACCAGTGAAATTAGCCGACAATTTTAAAAGAAATTCAACAGTAAAGCAATTTAGTTAGGGAAAAGTTAGCCATTTCCCCCTAGTACATTAGCCAATGGTTAAAGAATAGTGGGGTTTTTTTGTATTTTTCCTTTTTCTATTTAAATTTAAAAGAATTAAATTTACCCTCAGGGTGGGGGAAATTTTTTTAGGACTGGACCCAAACGGTCTGCCAGGACCCTTTTCCCCTAATTTAAAGGGTCCAAAATTTTCTAGTTGGGGGCAGAAGCCAAAAAAGCTAAATTTAATATCTGTGAAAAGCTAAACATGGGGCAAGGAATTGGGCACACCCAAGGGCAAAGCACTTTTTAATTTTAAAAGATTGTTGGCAAACCCGATTCCCAAAAAAAAACCCCCGTTTTTATTCCAAATTTCAAGATTTGTCTGTATCATCCTAACCTTTTACGTCTGCGTCAAAAGGGTTTTGATCACTTGGGTTTTATGCAGCTATGATCACACAGGGGGTTTTAAACCCTTTTAAATTTGAGTTCACGTTTCCGGGGGCTGACCCCCAAAGGGGCACTGCTGTTATGAAAAAAGGGGGGCGGGAAAAAGGGGGTTTTTAAAATCCTTTTTAACAACAAATATCAAGAGAAATTTAAATTTAAGAACCTTTATTCAAACCATAAATGAAGAATCTTTTTTACATATTGAGTCATTGGGAAACCTTTTAAATTTCCCTTAAAAAACATGTTAAAATTTGGGTTTTTGTTACTTATTTATTTAAATTTTTTTTTATTTTTCCCGGACATGAGGAACTACGGAAAGGGGGTTAGGGCCCCAAGCAATAAAAAAAAATAAAACCATCTCGAGATTAAAGTCATTAATTGCAGTTAAACCTTTAATTCGAGAAAAAAAAAACAAATACAGTCGAGATAAAATCATTAAATTTTGAGAAAAAGTTGGTTGTGTTTTTAACGAAAAAAAAAACCCTTTAAATTTTTGGAAAAAAAGTCGAAAAACAATCTTGGGTAAAAAATTAAATTTCAAGAATAAAGTCATGTTACGAGAAAAAAAAAAACGTTAAATTTTGAGAAAAAAAAGCGAAAAAAAGGGGGAAAACTCATTTAATTTCGGAATAAAAATCATTGTGTTTTGAGAAAAAAAATCGAAAAAAATGTAAAAAACGCATTCGATCATGGTTTTTGCTAAACCCATTCTTTCCCTTTAAAAAAGAAATACAATTTAAAATTTACTAAAATTTTGACACAATATAAATTTGAAAGACCTTTTTTAAAATGAATTTGCAAGGGCTAAAGGCTTTTAGAAAAAAAAAATCAGTCCCTTTGCGCGTGTAGGCTACTCGCTTTTTTTCCAACAGAAAGACAAACCGAGGACAAATTCCAAAGGTTTCACTGGGTTACCCAAAAGCACTCTTTCACTTGGGCGCATGATAAATTAAAAACCCTTTCGGCCCTTTCCATTAATGGGGTAATATGCATTTAATTTTTCAAAATTTGTATTTTTACTTTTTTTTCGAAAATTTTAAAGAGTTTTTTTTTCCCAAAACCAAGAATTTTTTTCCCATATTTTAAAAAGTTTTTTCTCAAGTTTTTTTTGACTTTTTTTTTTCGAAATTTAACGAGTTTTTAATTTTCGAAACACGACCCTTTTTCTCGAATTTCATGAGTTTATTCCAAGTTGTAAATTTTTAAATTTTTTTTTCCCCCCGAAATTTCACGATTTAATCTCGAAACACCCAAAGACTTATTTTCCCAATTTCTGGTTAATTTTCCAAAATTGTTTTTCGACTTTTTTCCGAAATTTAACGGGGTTTTTAAACTGCAATAAAAATGACTTTAACTCGAGGTGGTTTTTTTTTTTATTATTTTTGGCCAATCCTCTTTCGACGTGTACAATCGTGAGTGTGTGTGATGGGGCGTCAGTGAATGGTGAGCTCTTTTCTAAATAAAACTATTAAAAACATTTCCTGCAAAAAACTGCATGAAAACAATTTAGCATGTCTGTTCCCTGTGATAATCTGCCGTGACATTTATGCAAAGAGTGCAGATGACATTTGCAGTGGTGGACGGAGAGCATTTTGGCCCTTCTTTTCAGGACCTTGCAACTGACTGGGCATGCTCTCAATCAACTTCTGGGCCAAATCCTGACTGATAGCAACCCATTCTTCATAATAACTTCTTGGAGTTTGTCAGAATTAGTGGGTTTTTGTTTGTCCACCCGCCTCTTGAGGATTGACCACAAGTTCTCAATGGGATTAAGATCTGGGGAGTTTCCAGGCCATGGACCCAAATTTTCAACATTCTTGTCCCCGAGCCACTTAGTTATCACTTTTGCCTTATGGCACGGTGCTCCATCGTGGCTGGAAAATGCATTGTTCTTCACCAAACTGTTGTTGGGTTGTTGGAAGAAGTTGCTGTTGGAGGGTGTTTTTGGTACCATTCTTATTCATGGCTGTGTTTTTGGCAGAATTGTGAGTGAGCCCACTCCCTTTGGATGAGAAGCAACCCCACACATGAATGGTGTCAGGATGCTTTACTGTTGGCATGACACAGGACTGATGGTAGCGCTCACCTTTTCTTCTCCGGACAAGCCTTTTTCCAGATGCCCCAAACAATCGGAAAGGGGCTTCATCGGAGAATATGACTTTGCCCCAGTCCTCAGCAGTCCATTCACTATACTTTCTTCAGAAGATCAATCTGTCCCTGATGTTTTTTTGGAGAGAAGTGGCTTCTTTGCTGCCCTTCTTGACACCAGGCCATCTTCCAAAATTCTTCTGCCTCACTGTGCGTGCAGATGCGCTCACACCTGCCTGCTGCCATTCCTGAGCAAGCTCTGCACTGGTGGCACTCCGATTCCCGCAGCTGAATCCCTCTTAGGAGACGATCCTGGCACTTGCTGGACTTTCGTTGGACGCCCTGAAGCCTTTCTTTACAAGAATTGAACCTCTTCCTTGATGTTCTTGATGAACCTATGAATTGTTGATTTAGGTGCAATCTTAGTAGCCACAATATCCTTGCCTGTGAAGCCATTTTATGCAACGCAATGATGGCTGCACACGTTTCTTTGCAGGTCACCATGGTTAACAATGGAAGAACAATGATTTCAAGCATCCACCTCTCCTTTTAACATGTCAAGTCTGCCATTCTAACCCTAATCAGCCTGACATAATGATCTCCAGCCTTGTGCTCGCCAACATTCTCACCTGAGTTAACAAGATGATTACTGAAAAGATCTCACCAGGTCCTTTAATGACAGTAATGAAATGCAGTGGAAAGGTTTTTTTGGGGATTAGTTCATTTTCATGGCAAAGAAGGACTATGCAATTCATCTGATCACTCTTCATAACATTCTGGAGTATATGCAAATTGCTATCCAATATTAATCAAAAACTCAAAAAATTTCCAATATACAGTACAAATATATCTATCTGAAGGCCAGTCCCCCGGATTAATGTTAGCCCTGTGGGATGTCCCATATAAGAACAAATGGTTTCATAAGAGATAGGTATATAGTGTGGGATGTCCCATATAAGAACTGACCATTCATTTCTTCTACTTATGAGAAATGGGTTCTTTATAGCCCTATAAAGTGTAATAATGGCCCATATCTTATTTAAGTTTAGGCTTTTGTTGGTAAGCAGAATCTTATTGGTTGGAATTTTTTTATTTTATTATTTTTTGCGTGAACTGACCAGTTGAAATTAGCCAGACATTTAACAAAGATTAAACAACAGTAATTCATTTAGTTCAGAAATTGTTAGCTAATGCCACCCTAAGTACATGAGCCAACGTTAACGAATAGTGTTAATTATAGTGTAGTGGCCTTATTAGATGTAAATTCAATCGAATTAACTTGACCACATCAGAGGTGGGGAAGATTTGAGGACTGGACACGCGATCCTGCCAAGGACCCTTGCGCTTCAAAGCTAATCCAAAGTGCACTCCCAAAGTTTGGCTACGTTTGTGATCAGAAGCACAAAAGATAAGTTTATATCTGTGATAGCTAAACATGTTGCAAGAGAAGTGTCAATAACAATGACAAAAGCAATGCCTAATTTTTTAATAGATTGTTGGCAAACACGATTCAAAAACACCGTGATTCTATTCCTAAATTACCAATGATTCGTCTGTATCTTCTCAACCTTTGCCGGTCGTTGCGCTCAATGTTGTGATCACTTGGTTCATGCAGCGTTTTGATCACACCAGTGTGATTTGACCCCTTGTAAATTGGAGTTCACGTGGCGCGACATAAAGATAGCAGCAGTTGTATGAATGAAAAGGGTGGCGAAAAGGGTGTTAAAATGCCTTTGAATCCTACAACTACAGAGATTAATTCAAGATACGCCTTGATTCACCAGTAATGAGAATCTTGTTACCGATTGAGTCATTGACTCATAATCATAAAATTTAATGTGGTTTTGTTAGTTCGTCTAATTATTATGTCTTATTATTGTTCAGATCATGCCGGCGAACTACGGAAGAGGATAGGGCCAAGCAATAATAAAAAAAATAAAACCATCGCGAGATAAAGTCATTACTATTGCGAGATAAAATCGTAAATTCGAGAGAAAAAAAGTCGGAAATACCGTCTTGAGAATAAACTCATAAAATTTTGAGAATAAAGTCGTTGTGTTTCAAGAAAAAAACTCGTTAAATTTCAAGAAAAAAAGGTCGAAATCCAATATTGAGAAATAAAACTCATTAAAATTTCCAGAATAAAGTCGTTGTTTCGAGAAAAAAACTCGTTAAATTTCGAGAAACATAGTCAAATAATCGGGAGAATAAAACTCATTAATTTCGAAGTATTAAAGTCATTGTGTTTCGAGAAAAAACGTCGAAATGAAGTGGAAAGGAATAACGCATTCGATCAGTGTTCATTGCCATAGCCTATATTTCCGTTAACAAGACATACTATCAACTTTCGCTAATTATGAAACCATAATAATTAGCCACACGACCTTTAAAGTGAATTTGCAAGCGGCTAGTCTTTTTAGAAGAAAAAAATCAGTACAATTGCGCGCTGATAGGCTACTGCGCTTTTGTTCCAAACATGAAATGACAACCAGAGGACAAAAGCAAGGTGATCACTGGGCTTCACCCAAAGCACTCTTGCACTTGGAAGCTATGATAAATTAAACACCATACGGGCGTTGCCATTAATGGCATTAATAATGCATTTATTCTCAAGTTTTTATTTTGACGTTTTTCTCGAAATTACCGGTTGTTTTTCTCGCAAACACAACGACCGTATTCTAGATATTATAAAGTTTATGCTCAAGATTGTATTCGACCTTTTTTTCTCGAACATTTAACGAGTTAATTCGAAACACGACTTTATTTCTCGATATTAATGAGTTTATGTCCAAGATTGTATTTCAATTTTTTTTCTCGAAATTGCCACGAGTTAATCTCGAACCAACGACTTAAGTTCCGATATTTACAGAGTTTATTCTCAAGATTATTTCGACTTTTTTTCTCGAAATTTTAAAGGGGTTTAATCTCGCCCAATATAATGACTTTAATCTCGAGAGGTTTATTTTGTTTTATTATTGCTGGCATAATCCTCTGCGTAGAGAACCCAAAATTCCATGGGGAAAAAGAAGAAGAAGAAACCCCCCCCCCTCAATTTATTTCAGAATCATGCAGTTCTAATTTGCACACAAACGCTTCTTAAAGAGTCCAAGTTTTTATTTTAGCATGTTGATTTTGTTCATGGTATTCAGTCCACTAAATGGTTTGCCAAAAAAAAGAGATACAGGATAACGTTTGAAATATCATTATTAATCCATTGGATCGAAAAGAATTGAAATCGATAAAGCAGAATCCGGAATCGATCAGTTTCAAACGAACCCAACCCTAAAGCTGACAAGAAACACATAAAGAAAAAAGACAGAATAGAAAAAAACAGGTTGTTATATTTACATTCAATCTCTATCAACCAAGACAACCAATTACATTGTATTATTATAATTTAATAGAGCAATGACCAACAATAACAACAAAAACATTCTTACCTCTCTCGAGCCCTTTTGTGAGTTCTGTTCTTGAAATCCATGTAGTAGTGTTGTGTTGTGGGACTTGGGTGGGACTTAGTGTTTTGGGTGAGACCTAGAACAAACCAAAAGTTCCCCACAAAGGTTAAGTGTTAGGTGCTGGTGTGAGAGTACATATCAATGTAGAAAAATTAAATAAATACAAATCAGAAGTTCCCCAGAAAACAGTAAGATACATTTAAAGTGCGTTGCGCAACTTAGGAAACTTGTCCCTTGGAGGAAATCACCAGGAACAGGGTGAGAAGTTGGCATTGCATTGCTAAGTCATCCCAATCATCTATAAGACATAAAAGCTACACAGTGATGCAGTTGTAAAATGAAAGCTAATAAAGTGACAAAAAAACTTAACTAATTTAGTCTCTACCTCTTCTTTTTGAACCCAGCGAAAGTTCTCGTTGGGATGCCCATCTCTCGACATCCCCACGACAGGGTCAGGTTGCCTGTATGCTTCTGCATGCTTTAGTTGTAGATTGATTAACTATGTATTAAGTTAGGGTAAGGGTTTATTGATCTTCTTTGTTCTGCCACACTTGACGGACTCACAGCATTGGCCCCCACTGAGTATATATGCACAGTCTTGGGTCTTTGTAGAGATTTTCTCTACAGTTTAGAGTGTTTGCAGGTAGTCTTCATGAAGGGATTACAGTTTGCGTAAAGATGTGTTGACACCAGGAAATCTTGTCCATAAAGATTACCGACCCTTTTACAAAAGTAAAGCAGCAGTTTCTTTGGCATATTCGGAGTGTTCTTGCACAAGACTTGGACATACTAAGATTACCAAGGCCACACTAAAGGAAAGTATGTGTAAGTACATGCCATTAAGCAAGAACTGAGGAAATTCAGTTGCTTTCCACCTGTCCAGCTCTTCAAGGCCTCCAGGCTTTGCACAGAATGTTGTTGTACACAAGAAACTCCTGTCCAACCTTTTTTTCCACGAAGACTTGGACATGGTAAGATTGCTATGGCCACACTAAAAGAAACAAAGTGTAAGTACATGTCCTCTGGCAATAGCTATGGGTGTTGTTAAGATTTTTACTACTTTTACTGATACTGTTTGTTCTCAAGAACCATCTTTCTCCTATCAGTCAACATAGATACTAATTGGTGGACAAAAATCATCCAGATATTTGGAAAATGTAAGATGTTTCATTAATGTAATTCCTCTGCAATGGCTCAGTCACTCATTCAATGGCTGTGCACTGAAACTAGTGCAGATACCAACCATCCACTGTCTGAAATCCCATGGAGCTTTTAAATTGATCTTATATTTGTACAGTTTTTAATCTGGATTTAAAAGTAATTTTAGGAGATGTTGTCTGTTCTTCATTCTATTTTTAAATGATAATGCTGTATGCAGTAATCTGCTTGATGAGGATAAATGCTGGATCGCATTAAGATTGATGCCTCCAGTAGATTGTTTGCCACTGATGGACATAATGTGTTGGTGGTGCGAAATGGGAAATTATACGTCTCCGTCAAAGAGATCTGCCAGTTGAAGACTTTGTTGAGCTAGCACATTTGACTAGCATGGACAAGGTATGCCTAATGACATTTTTTCGTCATTTGACTAGCATGGACAAGGTATGCCTAATGACATTTTTTCGTGGTGGCCTATCTGAGCCGCTTGGCTCACTCAAGCCTTTGCATGATCCTCACTGGACTCTGGAGTTTTATATTGATCTGGCACTCCAACTGAGCGGCTCTGCAGGCCCCCATTGGAGGAGGAACAACACAGCACCTCCAGCATCATCCCCCCCTCACAATCGTCCGTCCCCTTCACAGCCACCTCCTGTCATGGCCCCCATTCCAGAGTCACGTCAAGTTACAGCTGATTATCTAGAGAAGCGGTTCTCAATTCCAGTCCTCGCGAGCATCTACGTTCGCTTTGAACTGGAATCATGGCTGAATGTCCACTTCGCAGGGCACTTATGTTCCAATAGAACAAACTTCTGAAGCAATAAGCAAATAAGAGACGGAAAAATGTAAAATGTGCAGAAGCATGGGGCAGCGAGTGATCCACTGAGAACCGCTGATCTAGAGCCTTGTCGCATCACAGCTGTCATCCCAGAGTCATGTCAGGTCACATCTGTCCTGTCTGTTGCACCCAGATCTTCGAGGTATATTCAGTATCCCAGACTGGCATCGAGTGTGGAGGATCCACCGCTGGTATCAGCACAAGCAGCTGATTTTCCCAAACCAATTCACTCTAGCCCTCCTATTCCAGAACTGGTTCCCCTGTCTGCAGCACTTCCCATTAATAGGGGTTGCTTTATGGTGTGTTTGGGCTGCATACACCACCACTGAATCTCTAGAGGTGGTGGTGTCCACTATAATTTCCACAAAAATGCAACCTAATCCGCACAAAACCCTCATATAAAATCGCTTGCCGCTGTGCTCCCGTGTTACAAGACATCAATTGGAGTCTGCTGCGTTTCTCCAGAGGGGGCGGACATGCTGCGACCTCCTGCGACGGCGGTGCTCGCTTCACGCTCATTGCGTGGTGGTCGGGTCCAGCAAGGCAATCTCTTGAATGGCCTGTCATGGTATGTAGGCCGTTCTTGTGAACTCTCGGTCGTCCTGTCACGGTATGGAGGCCGTCTGTAAAACTCTATGTCTTCCTGTCACAGTTATGGAGGCGGTCTAATGAACTTCAGTACTATCTATCACAGCCAAGGAGAATTACAATTAACTCGTATGCCTTCTGCCAGTCTTTGGGGCTATACGTAAACTGTCTGTTTGTTCCTATGTTTCAGTTCCTCCGAGGTCTCAGTCTCAGCCCTGGTTTCCTCATCCACGTGGTGGTCGGGGTGATTCTCTACTTCACATGACTCCGCCTGTTGGGCTCCGTTGAACTCTGCCTGGGCTCATTGCTACTCCTTGGTGCTGTGCTTACTGGCTCTTGCCCCGGCCCAGGTTCTTTTCTCTAGGTACCGCTCTCAATCCTTACCCCTGTTCCGCCTCTCCACCACCTCCTGGATTAAATGTTATTTTGGAGCGTCTCGAATCCACTCCTAAAGGGGGGTGGGGGTGGCTCTGTCATGATCTGGCTCATGTTCCCCTATATTGTGTTTGGCGTGTGTTGTTCTGTTGAGTGTCATTTTGTAGTCAACTTGTTAGGTCCTATTGTTTCAATGGTAGTTCTGATTGATTTCAGGTGTTTCTTGTTACCTTGTCATCCTGTTAGCTTCTGTGTAAATAGCCAGGTGTTTGCGTTAGTCGTTGTCACAGTCGTTGTGCTTTGATAAGTGTGGTCTGTTTCTGGTTCTCTCTGTGTTTGGTTCTATGTTTCTGGATTGGCTGACCTTTTGTTTTATGAAATGTTCCATGACTGCCTTTGGCTCCTACCTTGGCTATTCCTTGCAGTGACACATTACAGTTAAAATGTTTTTTTTATGCACATGGCCTACTTGTCCTGTTCTTGTTTTATTGTTGATGTGTCAAGTGTGGAAAGAATTCAGTGCTTGTAAATGGGGGGTGAATGGGTGTCCTGTATATTTTTGGTATGGGGACTATTTGTAAACATCTGTTACGTGAAATAGCTTATTTAGGACAGTATTACATAAAAAGCAATATGCAGAACTCTCTTATTCTGTTGATTATGAATATTTTACAGATTTTGATATGTCGTATGTGTTAAAATCGTATATATTTAATAGTCTCATTTAGTGTTTTAAATTAAAGTCTCATTCTGAGATGAAGGCAGTTACAAGAACCAAGCTGAACAATGAGGAAAAGCTCATCAAAAAATCAAACGTCTGAATAATTGGGAAGGAATGGGGAAATAATGCAGGATTGTAAATAAACACTGTAACTACATTGTCTACTTGTGGTACAACGCCATACTTTTTTTAATTAAAAAAAAAAACATATTCTAAGGGTAGAGAACCAGAGGGGCATAAGTGACATTTCACCAACATTATTGGAGGGCCAAAACAAAAGATTACCTTAGTTTACATGACTACTGACTTCAAATATTGTAATTACATTTATACACACATAGATGACATCTATACCTTATGAACAACATTTATTCATAAAAAAAATGTTTTTGCCACCATTCCAAATTCCATTGTGTATATAAAAATATGGGTTACAATATGAAACAAAGCATCACATTGATGCCTAAAAGGAATACAAATAAATTGTGTAAATTTACATAAAAAGTTAATTAACATGATTTAATTTGACAAATAAGTAACAGGGTTTCGACAGACATGAACAAGTAAAATTTTAGACTTTTTAGACCTTTTGAAAAACCAACTATATGAAATTTAAGACACAACCTGTATTTACAGTATAATACACATTTCATTAATACATATTTGTAATATTGATAAAAAGAAACACAAAAAAACATGTTGTAATAATTATATTTACTACAATATACATTGAACTTTTATGTCAGCAGACAAATTCCATACAATATATCCCTGCAAATAACTCCATCACTGAGATTTTTATTTTGACAATTATTCGAAGCAATATTTTCATCATTGTTCTATCAGCTTTTACAAACTTGAAACCAGCTTCTTTTATTTCCTTTCCAAGGCATATGTTTAAACTTTTTTGTGTATGCATCCTATTACTATCAAAATTATTACCATTCTCAGTAAAATTAATAAACTATAGGGCTGCAGTACCAGTAAGATTAAAAATTTACACTGCAAGTAACAATAATGTTAAACTGCACTCAACTAATGTTCTGAGATTAATGTTTTAAATGCAGTTATGAATATACAATGAGGAATGATGAAGGAAAAATCATACTAAAATGCCTAATCCATTACCCAGTAAGTGGGTAAGTAATTAATGAGTGAGTCTTCTGGTGGTAATTCATTCAGCTGATTGAGTGTGTGTATCATGCTGGTAACTTAAGGACTTAGTGGACAGCTGATCTAAAGGTTTTCATGTTCTTCTATCTTTTGTGGTGGGAGCTAGAAACTTAATTTCACAAATAAGGTTAGGATAGATTTTTACCTTTTATGGGCATTTTACCTTTATAAAGCCATTTTTTATAAGTGTGCTAACTTTTGCAGTTGTATCAATTCTTCATTTAATCATGAATTAGAACCATAAGAACATTTGGGCTGTTACAAGCAAATTAAAATTCAGTATCAACAAAATTCTATTTACTCCAGACATAAGCTGCACTGAAGTGGCATGAGTATTAACACACGTTTAATGCAGAACATGAATGTATTTAACCTGCAGTTACAAATGCAGAACTTATGTTTTGATATATTTAACATAAAACGTTGAATACTGATATTTGAAATAATTAAAAAATTAATTAAAAGATACTTTAAATGTGAAATTAAAACTGCCAGTAGGTGGCAGCAAGTCACTGCTAATAAGTGAGTCATTGCGATTGTTGAACCGATCATTTCAAGGGGTTGAGTCATCAGGAACGAAACACCATCATGTTGCTCAAAATGCAAACCAGTGCTGTGGCTTTGTTTGGAATTATTTTTGTTGGCGAAATAGTGCAAAAACAGACAATGTGGTGTCTAAAACATAAGTCTCTTAAAAAAAACTTCTAGTTTATTGAACTGTTGTAAAAAAAAAAAATCAATATCATGTTTGAATATGGTAATTTTTGGAGAAAAAAAACGCTGTGTGAAATGATTAATATAATGAAGTGTATACCATATATAAATTTTCTGCCCATGTATTGATCATTCTGAATGTATTTTATAGGACTGAATCATGGAGTGAAAGAGGCATCTAATGCGAACGAGCACTAGACTAATGTAAGCGTGCACCTCCGTTAGTGTTTCAAAAACATTTTTTGCGGTGATTTTGTTATTCTGTATTCTGCTTTACAATTTTTTTTTTTTTACTGCACATTCTATCTGAGCGCAGAACTTACAGCAGGGAAAGAAAAAAATCTTCAGTCTGTCCAATGAGTGTAAACAGTCATTAGCTCCGTCAGACTTAAGATTTTAGCGGTAATGTGACCAGAACTATTTAAGACCCATCGAATCTGAATTTAAGACATTTTAAGACTTTTTAAGGTCTTATATTTGGAAATGGTTAAGACATTTTAAGACTTTTTAAGGACACCCTGATTAATCCCAGCCACTTCATTTGGCCAAATGGGAGATTAAAAAGCCTTTATAGATGAATTTTGAATGTTAAATTCTGAATATTTTCATTTTCCATCATCATCCAGCTGTAAAATAGGCTAAGATTAAACATTAGTAGAAAATGATTTTCTTCTCATAGTTGATTATACCGGTTAAATGTGGTGCTAGTAGTAATGGAATCCAGCTATTTTCAAAGATTCCTCTTTTGGAGAAGCTTGCTTAGAAAAAGCTGGATCTTATGGCTCCAAAAGGGTCTTGTTTGGGTCTCTGGAGCCTTCATCTCAGCCCAATTTAGAATTGGAATAGTTGTGTGTTGTAAGCAATTTTTTTATTACTGTTTATTACTAATAGAACTTACAAAAAAATACAGTTATATTATTTAACATTTAAGTGACCATAACTTAACTGAACACAAGGAACCACTAGCAAACAAATCAATAAAGGCAAAAATCTTAACATTAGACACATCGTTTTAGTGCCGGGTTGGCATTCCGAAATAGTAGATGCATCCGCTTGGATGTGCCTTGCGATTTCCTCTCTGTGATTATTTGTTGTTTTGAGTAGACTCCATCTGAGAGAGACAGGCCGAAGTTGCTGCAAACAATGCAGTGTTTCCTACCTCAAGTCCTCACAATGTTCGTATAGGTTGGCAGGACAGTGAATCGAATTTGCTGCACGAGGAGAGCGAGGCTTCCAGGTTGTCAGACCACGGCCAAAAATCGTAACTTACAGTCTCACTCCTCTCCAAGCAGTTCTGGATTTTAACAAAATTTAATTTTTATTGTATGCTTCTAAAAAAAACAGCATAGACACAGGATTTTTTAAGCTCAAATTAAGACTTTTTAAAACCTTTTTGATATTGACCTGCAAATATGAAACTAATACCACATGAGCAGGGTAGGGCAATGTCTATGGTAAACTATTACAGTTTTTTTCAACTGCTTACATTTCCAAAACTTTGCCTTTTTTTTTTTTTAAACTACACACAAGTCCAAGAATTGCACACACAAAATGCAAAATGCCTCACATCTCTTGCTTAATGAAGCACTGCATTCAAAATACCACAAACGCATCTCAAAAGCAAACATTTGCAAACACCTTTGCCATAATATTAATTCTTGTTAGATTTGTGTGTTACATACAGATCTTTTATGTTGTGTTTTGCAAAAAGTGTTTTCAAAATGACAGTAAAAGGCATGATTTACAGTTCAGTTCGATTCTAAAGTCAAATAAAATAAATTAAAAGAAAAAAAAAAATTTATAATAAAATCAAAAAAAAAAAGTAAAATGACAGTAAAAGGCATGAACTACAGAAAACATGCCTTTTACTGTCATTTTACAGTTCAGATACAAGTTTTAACAAACAAATTTATAAAATGATGCACTTCACATTTCAGCCAATGGATGAGTCAAAAGTATTAATTATATTAAATTAAACAATTATCATCAATAAATGATATTAATTAAATAACATACAAACACATTACTGTTTATATTTTTATAATGAATTATCTTCTTATCAATCCACCAGTTTTCACATTTACAGCTCTGTGTGTTTGCAGGGTAAAAACATAAGATTTTTTTTATAAACTATACATTCTTATTTTTTAATGTAGCTGGCGTGAACTTGAGTGTTCGAGGGGGTATCAACAATCTCCATTTAGCCTATTTAGCGGTGCAAAACAGTTCATTGTGCTGCTAGATGTTATAAATTAGTATTTGTATTCAAATTATTTTACATTTATCAAAGTACTGTCACACCCATGGTCACTGGGAGCACATGGGGAGCAAAACACACACAGACAGTCCAAGTTTTTCCCTAGTCTAATTAGTCATTCTGTTCACCTGTGTTTCCCCAATTACCTTGTTTAGTTGTGTATTTATAGTGTTGTCTGTCCTTTGCTTTTTGTCCGGTGTTGAACGTCTACCCATGTGCTACGTGTGTTCCTGCGATTTGGATTATTAAAGACTGTTGGTTGTGTTTTCTCCACGTCTCCTCATTCCTTCACAGTAGCTTATCATGACAAGTAATAATAATCACACTAATCTGTAACAACTGTTTTACCGTTTACTGCACTTTACGTGGGTCACACATCAGATGTGAAGCTGCCCTGAGGTTAATGAACTTTAGCCCAAACACACAAACAAGTCTATCCCAATAAAAAAACATTCAAATAAAAAAAAATAAAAATAGAATTTGTAAGGAATAATTGACCACGGGGACGTTGAATTATTCGAAAAATAATGCACACCCGAGGTGGTGATGCGGCCACGACGCGAACCTCTGGTGTGCATTATTTTTCTAATAATTCAACGGCCCGTCGTCAGTTATTTCGCTTATACTACGGTTACCACACCTCAAGAAATCGAACAGATGATATATTTAAAGGGATTAGTCCGGTTTTTATACTTAAATTGCTATTGTGAGTAGGATTATTTCTTCCGCATCTCATCCAACGCCTCTTTTGCTGGTTGCAAAACGTCATTTTAAAGCTGGTAATGGAGGCTTGAGCCACTGATAGTTATTAATGAAATTATTAGAAAGAGAGCGAGAGAGGTAGCTTAATTCACACAATTTCTCTTTCTTTCTCTCTCTGTGCGTTCCTCAACAGTGTTCTGCAGCAGCGTCTCTAAACAGCGCTGTTATTACCTCGCTAGTGAGAAATGTAATATGTATTTACTTTTGGAAAATCGACTGACATGTTTTGTTTTTGTTAGTCCTGTAATTTCCGTTATTACAGTTTTACTATGCGAAGTGATATGGAACTGTAATGCAGTCAAGAGAGTTGCCTGGAACTACGTTTGCCGTGCGTTTCTCAGAATGTTTGTCAGCCAATCAGATTTAAGCATTCAACGTAGTATAAATTTAAATAAATTAGGTTAAATATTTCAAGAGGGTTAACAATGGGTATGTTTAGTGTTAGGAGTCAGTTAGGACAATATTTAAAGGGATACTCCATCCCAAAATAAAAATTTTGACATTAATCGCTTAGCCCCATGTCATTCCAAACCCGAAAAAGCTATGTTCGTTTAAATGAATAAAATAATAATAATTAAAATTTTATTTTATTTTATTTACTATATAGTCCTAGAAATGCGGGGGCGAAACTTCAGTCTCCTGTATTGCAGGAATACCCTACTCCAGGGATCTCCAACCCCGCTCCTGGAGAGCTACCGTCCTGCAGACTTCAGTTCCAAAACATCTCAAAAACACTTCCCTAAAATCTTAAAGTAACCCTGAACACCTTGATCAGCTGGTTCAGGTGTGTTTTATTGGGGTTGGAGCTGAAATCTGCAGGACAGTAGCTCTCCAGGAGCAGGGTTGGAGATCCCTGCCCTACTCACAACAACAGGCTTATTGAAAATGCACATTCATTCTCTGCCAGCAGGAGGCACTTTTGGAACTGCTTCCTCGGAAAGGCAGTACATAAAGCAGCGCAGCACCGCAACCTGGTATCACGCCAAAGCGTGTAATAGACACATTGGTCCACTCAAGGATACGTGTGAGTGTCACACTTTGCCTCCTGTAAACGTGAAAATGACACGCATGTATGAAGCTGCAGTTACCACTGGAGCACCAGCAGGGGCGATAATTTCCCAAATGCCGACAACACACGGACCAAATACAAGTGTTTAAAAGTGCATTAGTGCATATAGTGCATTAAAAGATGGACTAAGATGACTTCAAGACACATACAGGTAGATCGTCCCGTATTTATGAATGAAATTATTAATTTAATATTTGCCTGTCATGGGAGAGGGATCATGTAAAAAGTCCACACATTTACCATATTTTTAACCATAGTAACTGTCGCTCGACCATGTCATGTGTAGTCAATCCCTTATGAAAATTAACTATGGTTTTATTTTAGTTAAAGTGTAGTAACCATGTTTTCTGGCGTATTGATTACCATTGTACAACCAAAGTTAAGGTTAAACTATAGTTAGTGTAGCAAAAATGTGTGGTCACCATGGTTTAACTATAGTAACCATTTTTTATTTTTTTTTGGTTTAATTTGTAGCCATGCCCACATAAAAAAATAAAAATACTATAGTAATTTATAGTAAATACTATAGTGTTTTTGAACCATATCTTAATTTGTGTTCCGAATTGTGTTCCAAATATTTTAAATTGTGTTCCGAAGACGAACAGAGTTTGGAACAACATGGGGGTAAGCCATTAATGGAAAAAAAATAAAATAAACATTTGGGGTGGAGTAACCCTTTAATACCTTTTTCTGAAGTAATTGTAATTCAATATTTTTTTTTCTGTCTTGCAGTTACATCAGATCACGTACTCCACAACAACCTGTAATCCAACCGCTCTTTTTAAAAGCCATCTCTTGTAAAAGTCCTTTCTCCCTCTCTTTTAGCTTTTTCTTTCCTTTCCAATTTTTCCAAACTGTATTCCACGATTCATTTACACATAGTTTTGCTCTCTTTTTTTCTGTGGTTCATCATGGCCTATTTTTAAAACTCAGAATCAAATTCTGACCACTTCTGTCAGAAAGCTGCTAGAATTAACAGGGAACTTTAACTCGAAGCTCAATGCTGATCTTGAAGAAGCTGCCAAGGAGGCTGAACAAGTCCTTCCACGGTTCAACCCTTCACAGGTAATGTTGAACACATTTAGTTATAACCAATTTACTTTAATGAACGCATCCTTATTTTATGTATTAATAATAACTTTCCTTACAGTCCTTCCTCTCAGATATTTTGGTCACAGTTCATTTTTAACACACCGTCTCAACATGTATGTTTCTCTTTGTTTCTGCTGAAAAAAAAAAAAAGACCAAAGTAAGGCCTGTCATGGGATCTGAATTTGACCATCATGTGCGTTTTTTTGGAGAAGACCAAAAGCTGAAAAGGCAAATACTTTCAATGTGTTTGCCTTCTTATCAGCACCTTGACTGAACTTTACTGCTGTTACATTTTGCACGACATGTGATATTTCTACAACTTTGCTTTATATATCCCACTGTGATAAGATAGTGTTGGCAATAGCAACACAGAATTTGGAAAAGAGGTTAAAAATCTCATGGAGTTACCAGCAGTGCAGGGTATTATGTATTATTTATGGTTGTCTTTACAGCCTTTTCAATTGCAGGCAAAAGTCCAGCATAAAGGTCTTCAGTTTTAGTTATTGAGGAAGGAACAATGTATCATTTATTATATTTCAAAATAAACCCTGATAGGATGGTCACGTCCTGGACACAAACTTGCATTACCCTAAAGGGGTTTATTTTACTATAATGAACAGTTGACTCCTATTACCCTGCAAGTTTACCATATACATACATAAATTGCTGTGAAATACTGAATAGACTTTAAATTATTCAAATATGTGAAAAGAAAGAGCACAGAGTGATTCAAAAGACATAAAGCAGAGCATATAATAATGGTTGCAGGACAGTAGCCAAATATAAACTTCATTAGTCATTTTACATTTGAATGCTGCAACAGTCCAATCAGAATGAGTATTAGAGAGGGCTGAGTAATAATAAACAGGAATAGACATAAATGATTGAAACCATTGCATGAGTAACTGAATAAGATTAAGTAAAGTTCAATTACAAAGGTTCAAATTGTCACATGTCCTCAAATAAACTCATCACATGAAACCCTTTCCAGTCACTCCGTCCCATATGTGGTCAATCTTGAATTATTAGCCTCTATGGCACACCTTTGGTCTTCAAGAGATGGTCTTCATCCCTCCTGGGGTGGTGCCGCTCTTCTCTCTAGAAATATGGCACATAGTCTTAGAGTTTACACTTGACTAACTGGGGCCCAGGTCAGGAAGCAGACAGACTGGCTAAACCGACCGTCTGGTAGCAAGAAGTCGGTTAATTCTCAGCACATAGAGACTCTTTCACCTAGATATCACACTATAGAGACTGTGTCTGTTCCCTGAACTAGAAAAAAAAAAACAACAACCTCCAAACCAGTTTATGAGTAACAATCTAATTCCAAAAGGTAAAGGGGGAGGTGTAGCTACAATTTATAGCAATATTTTCAGTATTTCTCAGAGGGCGGGCTTTAGGTTTAACTCCTTTGAAGTAATGGTGCTTCATATAACATTATCTAGAGAAACAAATTTTAATGATAAATCCACTTTGATGTTTGTACTGGCTACTGTATACAGGCCACCAGGGCACCATACAGACTTTATTAAAGAAATTTTTCCAATTTTCTATCCGAGTTAGTGCTGGCTGCAGATAAAGTTTTAATTGTTGGTGATTTTAATATCCACGTTGATAATAAAAAAGCATTAGGATCAGCATTCATAGACATTCTGAACTCTATTGGGGTTAGACAACACGTCTTAGGACCTACTCATTGTCGAAATCATACTTTAGATTTAATACTGTCACTTGGAATTGATATTAAAGGGATGCTCCACCCCAAAATCAAAATTTTGTCATTAATCACTTATTAATCACGTAGTCGTTCCAAACCCGTAAAAGCTTAGTTCCTCTTCGTTACACAATTTAAGATATTTTGGATGAAAACCGAGAGGCTTGTGACTGTCCCATAGACTGTAAAGTAACTTGCACTTGCACTGATGACAAAGGAATTGTTGAAAAAAGTCATTATTTTTGTTTTATTCGCTTACAAAAAATATTCTCGTCACTTCATAACATTACAAAGGGAAAAAAAAACATGACATACAGCCAAGTATGGTGACTCAATTTGTGCTCTGCATTTAACTCATCCAAAGGGAACACACACACCGTGAACACACACCCGGAGCAGTGGGCAGCCATTTATGCTGCAATGCCCGGGGAGCAGTTGGGGGTTCGGTGCCTTGCTCAAGGGCACCTCAGTCGTGGTGTTGCTGGCCAGAGACTCGAACCCACAACCTTAGGGTTAGGAGTCAAACTCTCTAACCACTAGGCCACGACTTCCCCAGTGGTTACGGTTGAATCACTGATGGCAGATGGACTATTCTGACGATGTCTTTCATACTTTTCTGGACCTTGACAGTGTAACTTACTTGGCAGTCTATGGGACAGTCACAAGCCCTCCCTTTAACTGCGTTCCAAAGACGAACAAAGCTTTTACGGGTTTGGAATGACATGGAGGTAAGTGATTAATGACAAAATTTTCATTTTGGGGTGGAGTATCCCTTTAATGGTGTTGAAATTCTGCAGCAAAGTGATTATATCTCAGATCATTATATAGTCTTGTGTAAACTTCATATAGCTAAAACTGTAAATTGTACTCCTTGTTACAAATATGGTAGAACCATCAGTTCTACCACAAAAGACTGCTTTGTAAGTAATCTTCCTGATTTATCCCAATTCCTTAGCATATCCAAAACCTCAGAACAACATGATGATGTAACAGAAACTATGGACTCTTTCTTTTCTAGCATTTTAGATACAGTTGCTCCTTTACGCATAAAGAAGATTAAGGAAAACAGTCTGACACCGTGGTATAATGAGCACACTCGCACCTTAAAGAGAGCAGCCCGGAAAATGGAGCGCAGCTGGAGGAAAACAAAACTAGAGGTATTTCGTATTGCTTGGAAGGAAAGTAACCTATCCTACAGAAAAGCATTAAAACCTGCTAGATCTGATTACTTTTCATCTATTTTAGAAGAAAACAAACATAACCCCAGGTATTTATTCAATACAGTAGCTAAATTTACAAAAAATAAAACATCAACAGGTGTTGACATTTCCCAACATCACAGCAGTAATGATTTTATGAACCATTCTGTCACCGATGGAGTTTTGGTTCCTTCCCGCTGTCGCCTCTGGATTGCTTAGTTGGGGACACTTAATTTCCAGCGATATCGTCGACTTGATTGCACAGATACTATTTAAACTGAACTGAGCTGGATGATGACATCACTGAATTTAAAGATAAACTGACATTTAACTGAAAATTGAGTGTTTAATCCTGTCATTTTTCATTATTGACACTTTTTTCCCATTCGATACTGTAAAGTTGCTTTGACACAATCTGTATTGTTCAAAGTGCTGTATAAATAAAGGTGACTTGACTTGACCTTTGATACCTGCTTACAGCAGAGGCCATAAAGGTTAATGGCATACAATAAATAACAGCTCAGAGAGAGATACGTATATAAGGTATAGTCATTCTCTTCACTGCCGGACTTCACAATCCAAGCATCACTGACAGTGAATTGTGGAAAAAGATGGCCTTATTCACTATGTTAATTATTTTAGCTTGTCTGCATGTTGACAGTTTAAGGGGTGCTGTTGGTAAGTCCAATTTATTTAAAGTCAAATCTATCTATCTATCTATCTATGATTAAAATAATTATTTACAGGGCTTCAGCCTACACCTTTTCGGTTATTATGTACAACTTTATTTATTTTTGTATGATTGATTGTCTGTGAGGACCGAAATTAAATAAATAAATAAAATAAATAAAATAGACAAAAGTCTTAAAATGCTCTTGTGGTTTAGTTTTACTTTTGATTATGTCAAGTTCAAGTAACTATGCTGCTGAGGCAACAAACAATTGAAGTAAAGATCTGAGATTGGGAGCAGAGTCATGCCACTAGCATTCGAGCAAAATTTCAGTATTTCGGACCAATTTTTAAAATAAATGTTTAATTTGTCTTAATTTTCAATATATTGCATATATTGATGTAGTGTGTGCTACTGAATTGAGTTCTTAAACCAATTACTTGTTGTTTAAGGTTCTACACAGATAGACTGTGTACATGGTAGCAGTAGAAATCTAGGCAGGGTCGATGAGGGATATGGAGGTGAGATATGCCCACACAAAATAATATGTTTTATTATAATATTTAATATATAAAAAAGTTTTTATTAATTTTGATTTGTTAATATTAAGATAAATGATCTGGTTTTTAAAGAGCATCACAAGAGTATTGGAAAAACAGCACTGGCATTATCTGGTATGTTTGTTTTAGATTGTGTGTTAGAATATGTATTTTATCTGCCTTACAGGAGGAGTTCTAGAGACTATCACTAATATCAGCCCGGATGATCGTCTAGTTCTGGAGCCATATCTCAGTGCTGTTGCTATAAAATATTTGGAGCTGGTTTACACTGCTGGAAGCTCAACCGCTACTGTACGGATCATCAAACCACTGGATGCTGACGAAATAATGATGGTTTGTTCCATCCTCACTGACCCCATGCCTATATATAGATAGATAGATAGATAGATAGATAGATAGATAGATAGCTAGGGGATTGTATTGCATTTTATTTTATCATATATGTCTGTCTGTTTGTATGCTTTGTCTTCTAGTATGCAGATGCTTTTTATTATTCAATCACCTGCGTAGGAGGGGTATGTTTATTTAAACAATAACATCATAAAATCATTAAATAAGACAATGTATTATAGAGAGAGAGAAAAAAAGATTACTATAAACTAAATTCTTGATTTTCCATTTCAGGCAAAAAACATCCGGACACTTATTGTTATGGATATAAATGACAACCCTCCAGTCTTCCAGACCAAATCATACGGCATCACAGTGTGGGAGGTGTGTGTAATCTCACACCTTTATAGTGTGTTTGGTCACTGAGGGCCCTCGCACCTCTTAGTAAACCCTGTCTTTCATTCTTTCATTCCAGAGGATTGCTGTGGGTTCAACTGTGCTCACTGTGTCAGCTACTGATAATGATGTAGCTGCACTAAACAAAAAAACTCTATATTCTATTCTGGTAAGTCATGAATGATTCTTACACATTTGATATACGCAATAGGCTTCCGCAAAACTGCATTAATGGTGAATGCGAAAGCCCTACATGCACTAAATGAGTGAAACAGCATCCTACATTTGATCTGACAGTGTCCAAAGCCCAACTGTTGTGTTGTATTTTACAGAAGCTATGGGGCTCTTGACTTGGGAACTCTGCACTTTGATTATTAACAAAAACCTAAAGTTTATTTCACACACGCACACACACAGTAAAAATAAAATGATCATAATCATAATGATAATAATAAATAAATAAATACCATTGCACTTTTATGTCCCAATCCTTATCCTGTTACTAGGATCTCATATTCTGATCACTCTCCCATACAACTTTTAAACCATCTTTTCTAGCAAAATCCTCAGTGTTAAATTAACACTGCTCGGTGTTTATATGAGTCCACACTCAGAGTGTTAAAAAGTAACACTGAAGCAGTGTTAAAGTTATTGAGATCATTAGTTGATTAATTGGGTGATGATTAATCATTAATGAAGAACGCCTGCTGTTAACAAACTGAATCACTGAAAGAAAGAGAAACAGAAAAAAAGAGATGAGGCGAGCAGAAATACAAGAACTACAACTGACTTCAGCCAAAATCAATTGCTTTTGACCCTTGACTTTAAAGGGGACATATGATGCAATTTCAAATTTTCCTTTCTCTTCGGAGTGTTACAAGCTCTTGGTGAATAAAGAAGATCTGTAAAGTTGTAAAGACTAAAGTCTCATCCAAAGAGATATTCTTTATAAAAGTTAACACTCGTCCACGCCCCCCTGAAACAGCTCGTTCTAACACACCCCCACATCTCTACGTCACTATGTGGGAAGATTTGCATAACGCCGCCCAGATGTTCATGCAAAGAAAGAATGTGTACCTTTTATTCTCGCTGTAGTGTTGTTGCCACCACCGCCATGTCGTATAGACACTGTGTGTTTCATTGTAAAAGCGAAACTACTTTGTTTGGCCTTCCAAAAGAAGACAATACCTGCTTCGTCATGCCTGGGGCTGATCCGTGCTGGTCGCTGAGGAAATACATCAACTTTGCACTGTGTTTCGCCGAATCGGCTTTCACCATGGACGAAGCCCGGGGTCGTCACATGTGGTTGCTGCAAGACCAAGGTACGCTCCTTCGTAAAAATCCGCCAGCCGCACCATTCTCAAGCCGCCCGCCTCTGCTCACTCAAGCCGGACGTGGCTCACTCTAGGCCTCCGGCCTCTGCTCACTCAAGCCGGCTGCGGCTCACTCAAGGCCGCGGTGTGTGACGCTGTTTCGTTGACAAAGCAATACTACTTTGTTCTTGCCTTCCAAAAAAAAACACGACTAGAAATCATGTTTATATCATGATTATTATGGGTTTATGTTTATGTCTCGTCGCTCCAGCCAGACAAGGCATCACAATATGTTAAGAGGCGTAACATTTCCGTCTCATGCTTGAGGCATTCGGCCAATCACAACGTACTGGATAGCTGGCCAATCAGAGCATACCTCGCTTTTCAGAGCGATGAGCTTTGTAAAAATCTACGCGTTTCAGAAGGCGGGGCATAGAGGAGAAACAATAATGTACAGTATGTGAAATATTTTTTTTTAACCTTAAACTGCATAAATTTCATTACAGCAAATACACAAAATAATGTTCTTTTTAGCAACATCATATGACCCCTTTAAAACATTAGAATTTCTTTGATTGCTGTAACTGTGTGTTTGTTCTGCTGTGCAGAATTGATGCATGGAAATAATTTTTTAAGAAATGAAAGGAAATTAAATAATATTGTGTACATTCATGAATTTATGTACAGTATGTCCCCATTTTAATACATCACTTCTACTCTGTTTACAGCCTCCAGTACCAGACGAATTTGAACTGAGTTATGATGGGCCAATGAATGAATGTAACATCAAGTTGACTAAACCTCTGAACTACAACAACGTTCAACATTACAAATTCATCGTGAAAGCTAGAGTAAAGACGAACTCCTACATCCATTTCACTTTGATTACTAAACGTCAAAGTACTGCTCTAGTCTATAAACCGTAGCTCACACCCGAAAACTGAAAACTCTGTCATCACGTACTTGTTCGTGGGACACAAAAAGAGTTGTTTAGCAGAATGTCCAAGCTGCTTTTTACCATACAAGTGTTTAAGGACCAGGAACAGCTGTCATGATGACAGGATTTAGATTTTTGGATGGAAAAATAATTTTAAGGGTGATAGTAAGTCAAGACTAGATGTATAACAAAATAAATGAAATGTCATGAAGAGATTAAAATAGTAAATTTAGTGGTTGGGTAAAGATTAATCCAACTATTGGGTTAAAATAAATCACAGATGGGAAGGTGCTTTACTAATCCAGTAGTTTGGTTACTTATTGGGGTTATTTTTAACCCAACATTTTTTTAAGTGAGATTTATTTTTTTTCTTGCAGGATGTAGGAGCACTCAGTGACACAATGATAGTTGCAATAGCAGTTAAAGATGAGGACAACCTAAACCCTTATTTTGACCACTGTCTCTACAAGGCATCCATTGAGGAAAATCAGGTAAATTACATTAAAAAAAAGAAACATATACATATATATATTTTAAATGACATCGGAGGACAACGTTGATGCTTTAAATGCATGTGTGAGCACACAAATAAAACCCTCTTTTCTGTCCATGCACAGGTAGGACACTTCTCAGACATCACTCCTGAGGCCATAAAAGCTCAAGATGGCGACAAGGGCATCAACACGTCTGTAGTTTACAGCATAACGACAGGTACCCTTAACAGATGATTACATGACATACGTCCTAATCTAAATAATAAATAATCTGAATGAAGTTTCTGATAATAAAAAAAGCATATATTGACGTTTTTGTTCCAGTCATTCCAAATAAATACCAGAACAACTTTGAAATTGATGTAAACAGTGGAGTCATCTCTGTGACGAAGGCGCTAGACAGAGAGGAAACAGAGCAGATTTCTGTTTTCATACAGGTATCAGAAGTTTCTGAAGACATTCATGAAAACCATTAGGCTGATCTTAAGAAAGAGAATTCAGTACTTTGTTTCTATATATTCTCTAAACAGTCATTCCTTGTAAAAACAGGCAGCTCAGCAGAATGATGCCAGGAAGACAGCTGAGACTACGGTACTCGTCACCATTGTGGATGTGAATGACATTCTGCAGAAATTTGACCAGGGGGTCCATTCTTCACACTTTGCTTAATACATCTGAGAAGATTTGACAGATGCCAGATCTTTTAACTCTGATATCTGATCTCTTAAAACCCTTATTTTGTGTTTAAATTCATTGTGCATCATAAAAGCATTTTGAGATTTGAGAAGTGGGTCTGCATCTCCTGCAATGTATTAAAGGCACCTGCATAAAAACACACTGTTCAAATCAATGCATGGCTGAGACAAACTATGTAATGTGCACAGCGAAATCCCCGTTGTCAAATTAACACTGCTGGCTGTCTATATGGGTCCAAACTACAGAGTGTTAAAAGTAACACTGAAGCGGTGTTGAAGTTAATAAGATAATTAAGTTTTTAATTAAGTGATGATTGAGCATTAGTGATGAACACCTGCTGTTAACAAGCAGAATAACTGAAGAGAAACAACAACAACAACAACAGAAAAAAAGAGAAACACAACAACTACAACTGAGTTCCAATCACAGGCTTATATGAAATCAACTGAAATAAAAGACATTAAATCTTAGCGGAGGAGGATTAAACAACTCCACAAACCAGCTTCAATCATTACTAACCAGACTTGCTTGTGACTTGAGAGTCCCACCTTTGGTTGTAGTTCTTGTTTCTTTTTCATTCAATGATTCTGCTTGTTATCAACATCGTTTCTTCAAATAATCAAACAATCATCACTTAATTAACCACTTAAGTACCTAATTAACTCTAACACTGCTTCGGTGTTACTTTTAACACCCTGCTGGTGGTTCTCATATGTACACAGAGCGATGTTGATTTAACGCCGGGGAATTTACTGTGTTTACACACCTGGAGGTGTTCCAGAAAGCAGGTTATGTGACATACCTGGGTATGTTTAAGAGTAAGCAAGCAGATAAACTCAACTTTCGGTTCCAAAAACGGAGGTAACTGCTCCGGAGTAGGTTATGTTTCAGTGTTAGCTTACTTCAGAGCTGCATGCTCTACTGACGAGACTCCAGTGGATGTGAGAGATTATGATATATTATTACAATAAAGTTTATATATATATATATATATATATATATATATATATATATATATATATATATATATATATATATATATACCATATACCATATTCTAATATGCTTATTATTATTTATTATAATATAATTTTTATTGGCATATATGGATCTGCATTTTCTATAATGTATATATATTAGTTATCTGTATAAATTATAAAACACTTATGACAAGGTAATGTTTATTTTATTATATTATGTTTATTATATTTTATTATCATCTCACACATCATGGATCTGCATTTTCTATAATGTATTTTTATAATTTTCATATATCTTTATATGACTTTTATATAATTAGTATCAAACAAACAAAATAATTATTTTTCTCAAGGATTAAAGATTAAGTGGGGAAAAAAAAGAAAAATGATTGCACAACCATCAGTTGGGTGGCCCCAGGGGTGTATTTCCAGAAAGCACGGTTAACTTACCATCAGCTAAACCCTGAACTTTCGATTGATTAACCCAAAACGTACTCCGTCACAGACATAACCTTGGTTCCCTGAGATACGGGAACGAGTACTGCATCTTGCTAGATGCTATGGGAAAAAGTCCTTTTTTCTCCTGAACTGAAGCCTTTTAAGTCACATAGTGTAACTGCACAGCCATTGGTTCATGCAATATATTTTTAACAATTGTAGTTGTGCTACAATAGATATGAATCAAAGTTATTAACAATGAACTGTATTACATAGTTAAATGCAAGGTCCAAAGACCCTAAGTTAACAAAAATACAATTTTAACAAAACTTTTTCAAGAACAGACCTAAAATGCAGAAGAAAAAAAAAACAAATTTACAACCACTTATACAAAGTACAGTAAAAACAAATTTATAACATGATGTTTGTTTATTTTTAATAGGCATACTGTCAATTTTTCCTTTCAGCAGTGGGCAGGAGTCAACGGATTTCTGGAGATCTTTTGCATATACTTGCAAAGTTGTCCCTGCAGAATATGAGGGAGCAGAAAAGTCCTCTCCTCTGATGCAGTTTTTGCCTTACACAAAAATTATATAAAAACAAATATAAAAAAATAACCGTTAATACATGTCAAGTTTGCCTAATGTAAAGAAGTGTTGCACAAAGCTTATATTTAACCAAATATATAAAATAAGGTCTTCTGTGAGGACTCTGTTTCAAGACAAATTGGTAACTCTGATACGTAAAGCAATAAATAATAAAATAACAAAAGACTACAAAACAGGTAACTGGAAAATAACAAACAAGAACTTAATAGTAAAACAAAATAGAGAATATGCGACAGTCAGTAGGTGATAGTCAAGTCCACTCTGATGGACTCCAACTCACCTTAATGCCTAGGTATAGCCTGTACTTTATGAAAATTAAACATGTTTATAATATAGTTTTTTTTAAAAAAAGAAACATTAAACCATGGGTACCACAAAACAGCCATGGTTGTGCTACAAAAACTGTGGTTAAAACCTCTTCGTCACAGAAACGAACCCCGTGATTCCCTCTGCTGGCCAGCAGAGGGCACCCTCACCTGAATACTGACACACACGCATCCATCCATTCATTTACACTGACTACACTACATTTCCCACAAGCCCCGTCCTTGGACTCTAATCACCGTCACAGGTGCTCTTCATCAGGACTTGTGTATAAAAGCTGGACTATCACAGGAGATCAACGCGAAGTCTTGATTTGCTGTGTCTGTCATTTCTGAGCGTTACTACCAGTGTTTGTTTTCCTGTTACCGACCCTGTTTGATCTCCTTTACGTACCTTTGCTGCCTACCTACCGACCCTTGCTTGTTTACTGGGATTCTTTGATCTCTGTTCTCCCTACGATAAAGCCTTTGCTGGTGTTGACCATTGCCTGTACAACTACGAGTTTCTGCAATAAAGCCTGCATATGGATCCCATGTCGAGTTCTGGATCATTACACTCTTCAGCCCTGTTGCATATTTTGCATTTTTACAGAATTAGGCATACCAGAATTTTATAGAGTGCCCTACCCACAAACAGTAAATTTATACAAACACAAATGAAAAAAGTTCCTGACTCGTTACTCACCCGTATGTCATCCAAGATGTTCATGTCTTTCTTTCTTCAGTCACAAAGAAATTAAGTTTTTTGAGGGAAACATTCCAGGATTTTTCTTCATACAGTGGACTTTTATGGTGGCCAGCAGATTTAAGATTAAAAATGCAGTTTCAATGAAGCTTTAAAGGGCTCTACACTATCCCAGCCGAGGAATAAAGGTCTTATCTAGCAAAACAATCTATAATTTTCTTTAAAAAAATATATAGTTATAGACTTTTTAACCACAAATTCTGGGCAAGCATTAACTTTGCAATGTGCCTATGCATCTTCATTGCGTGATCATGGAAAGGTCAAGCTGTTGTAGGCGGAAGAACCGACATTACGCAATCCTGTTGGAAAGGTCATGCGCGGTCTTTGTAATTTGGTTAAAAACTCCACCTCATTTTCTCCTCCAACTTTAAAATCGTCCGATATTATTCTACCTTTTTAGTAAAGGGCATTTGACATTGCATGCTGGCTTCGTAAACACTGAGTCGGTACAAATTCACCTGTATTAAACTTTGAACTTTTATTAAAAAACTAATAAGGATATGATTTACCTGCATTTAACACAAATAGCCTATGGATTTCCCCTTAGACTACCTTAAAATGATCGTAGTTTGTGGTTTATTATCTTACAGTATTATAGTATTATCTTATAGTACAATGGCAAATTATTTTTTTTTAATTAATAAAAACAAAATGAATAAGATGGATAGAGCCGAGCCGTTGTAACCCGTGTCAAATGAAGCTGTCTCTCTACAGTAGTCTACACAGCGAACGTGAGAGCACAAATTGCAACTTTATCCACTCCACTGAGCCAACAACTGACAATGCACACATTCCTCTAGCTCACATCTAACTTGGTGTATTTCCCACGTGTTTTTCTCTGGACACGGACTGGCACAGAAAACCCATGTCCAGTTTTTGCATGGCAAATATGCCATTTGTCTCACTGACAGTAACACTCTGCAGATGACAGGCGTGAGTTGTGAGAAATGTTGTGAGACAAATCTGCATGTCTTTTCAAGAGGTGTGTTATAATTCTTGAGGAGACTAAGATTGCAATGGGGACACCTGACGGACTTCCCATAAACCTCTGCAGCATTCTGCACCGGTTGCCATGCATACAAGTGGTCTTGGGATAGTCCAGATTCTGCTGATGGGGTGGCATGAGGCAGGACAGGCTCCATAGACTGTGAGGTCAGTTGATTGTAACACAAGACCAAGGGCCAGTTTTACTAAACAGGCCAATCTAGCACAATAGCGCAATTCCAAAAGAGCACCAATGGGCATGGAAATTTCTGCGGATTACTTAATAACACGCAAATTAAAGAACTCAAACACAACATCTCATTTCCGTATCAACCAATGCAATATACTAAGCACAGCAAAAATTAGAGCAGTCGCAAATAAACACTAAACAAACCATAGTACATTGAAAAGAACTGGAGGCCAAAAAATGCTAGAAGATTGCATGACTCCTAGGTGAGGATTCCAAGTCATCTTTTTTTTTCCTGAAGCAAATTAAAAATAACATGTTTTGGCAAACAATTTTTGGTATTCTTCTTGCATTCCAAATAAATTATTTGTGGGAAAAATCCTCACCTCTGCGGTGCCTCCTCCTAGCAACAAATTGCAGCCATTTCAAGTGCGAAATAATTTAAGACATGCTTTTTTTGGGTGCCAAATAATGGCGCAAATAGCAGTAATTTGACGGGCGCAAACGTTAGGAAATCTCATTGTGTGATTCATTTGAATACTCTCCTCCCTTAAATTTGCATTTGAAATAGAAACTTCTAGAAACCTAGATAATCTAGATATTCAATAAGGTCAGGCACAAAAATAACTGTCCACGCCTTTTCAGTGCTAATTCGTACTCAACTAATTCAAAAACTCTGCACGTCTTTGGTAAAACCTGACAGTACTATTTTAACCCCAAAAGCGCTGGCTGCACGGCTGCGCTGGCACAAGCTGCAAGTAAAACTAGCCCTAAATTCCTTTCTATGTCCACTCTTCTTATAACAGTCTGTGAACAGTAGGGGCAGTGGAAGTCTACCGCAGCAATGGCATGGTAATCTGCACCTATGCAAAATTTGGCCTGAAAAAAAAAAGGTCAAAACAATAAAAATATTAGAACAATAAAATAGGGGAAATAGATACTTATGTGCACATTTAAAAAGAACTATGTTAGTTGGGCTATGACCATCTGGGATGATGATTCATATTAGTGTGACAATAAACCTGATATAACTTGAACTGTAAACAGAAAAGTAGAAGTAATAACATGATGTGAAAAAGGAGATAGTGGAAAAGCAAGAAACTTTGAAGAAATAAAAAAACTTACATTTATTTGGCAGTAAATTCAGGTTAAGGAATAAAATTGATGTAACGTTAAACAACAAAGCAAAAGTAAAAACGAAGACAAATTAATTTACCCATTATTATCTGCCCTTTGTGATCCAACTGCATTTGAACAGACTTGCCCACCATTTTCTGGATACTGGCTTCGGTTACATTATTATATTTTTGTGTTGTAGTGGTGCAGTATGTTCCGCATCATAAAGATGTGCTCAGAGGGTGTGATGGTATTCAGAAAAATAAATGTTCTTCTTCATGTTCGCAAATAATTGCTTGGCACACTGGCTGTTGACCCAGCCAGCAAGTTCAAGGACAAGTGCAATCCTCCAAGGGCCATCTCTAGGGTCCTTTGTCATTGTACGGGGCTGTATTGGTCAGCTGATTCAGTGTTCAGATGGCAGTTTACATCAGCATTCATTTTCTTTGTATTCATTTGTATCGTATAGGCGTTTCTTCTGCACGTATCCGGCGTTTTGGGAGAGCGAAACCAATATTTTTCGAAACCAGGTCCCAGAGTGGATAAATTTGAAAACGCCACTTTGCGTTTTCGCGTGGACAGCGAATCTGTATATTTTCTGAAATGATGATGTCATCAGCCCATGTCTCGCGCCTAGTCAGACACCGCTACGTCACGTAACAGCAACAGAAACATGAACATACACTGAACGATTGTCTTTTTATTAACTAACATTAACACAGATTAATAAATGTATTGTTCCATGTTTGTTTAAATACCGCACGCAAGGTTAATGTGCATAGTCCAAGTCTTCTTCTCCATTTTTAGTGCATCTCTGTGGCAGAATTACACCGCCACATACTGGTCTGGCATGTATACTACATTGTTTTGTGTCGGTTTTGTGGTTTCGTGTGGATGCAGATATTTCTTGAGACAAGGGGAAAAAAAGATCGGATAGGGATAGCTCTGGCTTCGTGTGGACTAAATGGCCTTAATGTGGACTAAATGGCAAACTTTCAATCTCCCTTAAGTTGGTGTGTGTTGCTAATTCCCTCGCAAAGTCATAAATGGCAGTGTTTGGGAAGTGCTTCCAGTTTAGCAAAATGTCAGCATAGTCTTTGGGATTCTCTGCTCTTAAGTTAAATTTTGAGTAGACCACTGCACAGGGGCACATAACAACTGCCCAACCCCCTATGAGTAGCAAATAATTGAGCTAAATATACTGTTCATTTTGCTATGTTAAATACCTGCAACAGATGAATTGGTATGCCACATCATGAATGATTTAGTGAGAAGAAACAAAAAAAGTTTGAAAGTTTGTGACCGCTTTAGAATTTTTTATATTTCTGCATAAATATGTGACCCTGGACCACAGAACCAGTCATAAGTCACACGGGTATATTTGTAGCAATAGCCAAATGGTATGGGTCAAAATAATATCCTAATGATTTTTGGCATTTAAAAATCATTCAATTTAACTAAAGATCATGTTCCTTGAAGATATTTTGTAAATTTCCTACTGTAAATACATCAAAACTTAATTTTTGATTAGTAAATAAGCATTGCTAAGAACAATTTGGACAATTTTAAAGGCAATTTTCTCAATATTTTGATTTTATTTTCTTACTTATTTATTCATAAAAATGATACAGTATTACATATCTGTGAGTGGCAAAAGTAGTTCCAGTTCATTTTTGTGAAGCACTCCTGTTCAAGACCGAGACGGCAGCAAGCGCATCCTGTTTGTTTTCTTTATTTTATAAAAGCACGCTTTGTTGATGTTTTGCACACAAATAAATGTAGACTCTTTACAGTTCCGAGTGATGTATTACTCTTACCTTTATGAGCAAAAATGACAATGCATTTTAAGTAGTTTCCACTGAAAAAAAAAAATACAAGCGATCACACCGTAGCCTCCATGTCCTGTAATATTTGTAATATACTTTAACAGTTTTATATCTATAGATTTTATTTTAGGCAAGTCGTGATGATTTGAGAAAAGACAAAATTTATCAAACATAGGCTATGATCAACTCACTGTGTGCCACTTTACTCAAAAAAAAAAGCTTCCATTTAACAAAAAAAAAAAAAAAAAAAAAAAAGCTCCAAACTTTTTTTAATTAACTAAATAAAAAAAAAATATATATATATAATCACTTTGCCATTACATACACAACTGAACTATTTTAGTAGCTGATACAGTAGTATAAGCTGTTTTGGGAGAAGGTATGTTTTTAGTTTTGTTCTCTCTCTTTTCAAAAAGCAATAAAGAAGCTGAACTTAAAGAGGGCAGTGCTGAAAAAATTACCAGAATGTTGAATTGAAAAAAGAAATGAGAAATGGTTTCATTTCCATTTTAAGAAATGGACAAATTAAAATCAAGGTTGGACTTAAACAAGCTAAAAGTATTTATTTACTAATACTTATTCACTAAAAGCAATTACAGTATTTCATTTCCCGCCGTTAAACTAGCAAAAGTGGATTCGGACCCGCTCTAAGTACACCTGCGCCGTGCGCTTTAGACCATGTGCTTAGATCATTAAAATAGGGCCCTGAATGTTTTACATTTGAGTTTTAAGTGTATGGAAAACTGTTTGTTTTTTTATTTTCAGAAAATCCACGTAGAGCACACCAAGGAGCACAATTTTTGTATATTATTGTTTTATATATTATATGTTATTATATTATGTTGTCTCCTTTTGAGCGGAGCATTCTAAAAGGTTTTTAATGGAAATTAAACTGAGCTAAAACAACAGAGGGCAGTGCTGCAAAAATGACATTGACATTCATTACCTGTACCAGATGACTTAGAATGCAGCTTGGCTTTACCATAAAAGTCACTGGAAGATTTTGATGCTCGAGAAGTTGTTGGAAGATGAGGCTGAAAAAAAGCAGATTAATATGTCTTGTGAAGTAAGTACAGTTAAGTTTCACTTGACACACAGTTTTTAAGTTGTGGAGACCACACACACAAAGATAAGTTTCAACTAGTTTTTAACATAACTTTATATTGTACACAACATGATAATAGAAGTACAAGACTGTAGTAATGATTTCACAGTGGCAATTCCACAGACATGAGATCTGGGCTTAAAATCTTCAAGTGTGTGGTCAATTTAAGGTTCCCCTCATGACACCAAACAATGCCGACCAGCATCAAAAGAATACCATTCTGAGATACTATTGTACAGAGTGGTTTTCGGAGTAACTGTACACTTCAGTTTGAACTAGTCAGGCCATTCTCTCGTGACTTCTAACACCTATAAGGTATTTTTTGGCACAAATCTGAGTGAACTATGGAGAGAGATGTCTGTGAAAATCCCAGGAAATCAGCACTCAAACCAGCTCATTTGACTCAGCAACCATTCATGGTTTCCAAAATCCCACACGCACAAAAAAGTCTAGTCTGCAGATGGAAACACTTTGATGAGAAAAGTCAATAGAGAATGGCAAAACTGTATATGGTCAGGCAACCTCTCAGACATCATAAGTCCATTTAGAAAAGTTGAATGTTTTGTCTGATTTTATGTTAATTTAGTTGGCATTTATGTGAATACTGAACTCTATTATATTAGATTTGCCAGCTATCACTTCTGGTTGGACATAAATTAGAGGACACTCAAATGTCAAGCCACATTTTCACAAACAGACTGGCGTCATTGTTTAACTGGGCTGGATGTGGATAGAAAAGGAGCTTTGAGACCTCGAATCTTCAGAAGATAATGTTCTGTAAGTAATAGATTAGCAACTGATTCATTAAAAGGGGCTTTTCACACTAGCTTTGTTTAACTATTTTCACTGATTATTCATTAGTAGACCTGGGTTCTCCAAATCTTCATTATTTTTGTCTCTTATTGTTTCAGGTACATTGCAAAATACACCTCAATGTAAAGAGGTGTCCAAGGCAGACTTTCGGAGGCAGTGAAAAAATGGTTGCGTTATGCTCCAGACAGAGAGGGTGGCAATGGCAGATGATCGTCAATTGTTCCATAAGTCTTAACATTTTGTGTATCAATCTGTTTTGTTTTGCTAAAGTAATTACAGTTGTTCATTAGAAAATTATATATATATATATATATATATATATATATATATGACAACTCTCATAAAATCTGTACATGCACATATTTCTCTTAATTATTCTTAAAAATACTGATTTTGATGTTTTTATTTAGATCATTGTCCTGTTAGAAGATCCAACCTTGAACCATTATAAGATTTCTAACAAGGCTGTCAAGTTGTTGTTTTTTTTTATCTGTTGGTATTTGATGGAATCCACAATGCCATGTATCTCATTGTCCCAAACAACTTGTGGAGACATAGGTGCTGTTTTTGTTTTAGGCTTCCTGACCCCAAGACTCAGCTATCAGGGATGTGATTTTTCCAGATTAATCCAGAATTCCGGCCTAAAATCATGACCCACATGAATCATGCAGATCAGTAATAAAATATGAAGATTGGGGTTACTGCATAAAAAGTGATTAACTAAAACTGCGAAAAGGTTATGTTTTCTAAAACATCATGGACTGAATGGTCCTGAGAGACCAAGGTTTTGGAGAGGGTAGTTTTTATTCGATTGCAATCATTGCAACAACATGATTTTTTAATTTTCAGGACAAAATATAGTATTGAATTAGCACTCTTAAGGGCTCAAAACGATATTCTTTTAAGTGCTGACTCCGGACCTTCATCGGTTTTAATGTTGGACCTGAGTGTGGCTTTTGATAGCTGTGGAGATGAAGCTGTATTACACAGTGGGAAAGTTAATTGCTTGGTCTCTCACACATGGTGGACCAAGTATCAAAACACTAGATATTACATTATTCAAATAAATGTGTGGCCAACCAGATTCTGCAGAAGAATTTGACTGGCATAACCTGCCAGATGTCGAAATTCAAGATAAAGTGTGACAGGTATGCATTTTCCTACAGTTCAGACAGGAGGTATTTCTTTTTTTGTGATGGTAATGGAGTTTCTTTGTTTTAAAGACTTTTTTTTTTTCAGACCCAACAAGACATAGAAGGAATAGTAATAAGCCTTGGGGACTGGATTGTTGACTGTGGAGTCCCAGGCATTTACAGTGCAACACCCAAGGATATGAAGATTGCAATTCTTTATTTAAATTACAATTTAACTTAACCTGCTTTGTATCTTTATTATTTAATGCATAAGCGATTTATTAAAAATAAGAATATGAGAGTAATTAAAACGTTTATGACTGCGACAGGAAAACTAATGATCAGCGAATAGGAGCAGCAGATCATTTTAAAATGTCTAATAGCCTTCAGTTTACAGGTTATAACTGCATCTGTCTCGGATATAGACTTGTGAAGATTTATTTTAATGCAGATCCTATACTGTAGTGTTAACCTAAAATAAATGTGCTCTATTACTATTCATATTTCAGTGTTTGTGTGCAAAAGTATTAACGCGCATGCAGGACGGGTAGGCGTAATTTGAAAGAAGGTTGCATTTCTCTCTAAAGGCACGTCCAATAGGCTACTAGACATATCTGTTAAAGTTTTTAAAGCATTTATACCCGTATGCATAAATTCTGCTTTCAGAACGGTCCGTAACAGAGAGATGTCACATCCTTAACATTGATTTTTCCTCTGAGAAACAAAAATGAAAATTGAAATAAAATTGATATTTTGTTTTGTGAATGGTCAGTCCCTCTCCATTCTGCAGATATTGTTGCTTCTGGTTTGTCCATTATAAATCACAGAAAGTCTTTTTTTTTTTTGTCAAGTCCGTAATGCATGTGTTGGCCTATCTGCTAATTCAAAATAGCCTATAAAACACGTTCATAGACAGATACTTTTCTGATGTCTGGACTCTATTTGGGATTTAGAAAAACATAAAGAGATGGTTTAATATATTGGTAATAAAAACATTCTGTGAGAATTTATATTTCAGGTTTTGACTGCGAATGTCACGTCTGTAGCTCTGGAATTGCCCAATAATGAAACTAAGAATAATTAGGCCTACATGAAGTCTCGGGACAGTTTCTTATTACTGCACTATATTTTTACATTTGTATTGCCAAAACAACTGCAGCATACAATTAAAACAAAGCGGCATAGCCTATGAAATAAGAACAAATGTTTTTGTCTCTCTGGCAGACGCACGTCTCTTTCGGCCAGTTTCTCTGTCTCTCTTGCAGAGGTGCCGGGTTTATGAAGGTATTTTTGGTGCAAAACAACTGAGCGTCTGTGACAGTGGAATTTGTAGTTGTAGAGAATAGCCATACATGTGTACCAGTAAATTTGAATTCACAGACAAAAGTTGCAAACTTGTAAATTTTATTTCCTCTTCCACAAACACAACACAATAGTTACACCTTCTCGAATCCTTCACTGCAGATGCACAAATTAGAGATCGACCGATATATCGTTTTACCGATATTTTCCCCGATATTTAAGCATTTTATCATAATCGGATATTGGTTTTGTAATATCGGATTCACCGATAAACGCCGCCATCTTGTGGGTGTTTTGAGAATTGCGTGCAGGATCGCCTTTGCAGCGCGTCTGAGGGGAGACGAGATGACAACAATGGCGTGCAGGTACTTATCATGACAGGCATTACAACTACAGACCCCTCCCACTGGACTAGGTGGAGGTAAACCGACATCATCAACAACTTCAGTGGCTTCAATTATGTCTCATTTTGTCAGGCAAATGCTATGCAGAACTGCACACACTAACTGTTGGGGCAAAGATGTGGTCCACCTCAAGAGACTTGAATAGCAGGCACCTCCAGCATGTTTTCATCATACCAAAGACCCACTTAATTATGGAGTGAGCCTTGGCGTGGGGGTGATTGAAGTAGAACTGCACTCTCCCTTGGACTGGCTCCTGGTATGGAGTAATGATGGCCACAGGATTGATGATGCAGGGATAGCCTCCATCCCCCAGTCAGAGTGATGAGCAATGTCCAAAAAGTCTTGGATTGTTATCCTCGAGAGACCGATTACCTTGAGGGAGAAGGGCGAATCTAATTACTAGGTCCATGTCTGGTCTGTATTGCTTAGTAAAGCCGCTGGATCCGGGTGTAGCTGTTGATTCTGTACCGTAATGGAGTTGTGGATCCAGATGCTAGCTTTATTTACAGGCAGGGTAAATCACAACAATATCCAAGAATAATCCAAGAGAGTAATCCAACAAACAGGCGAAAGGTCAGGGGAGGCAGCAAACAATCCAAGAACAAAAAAACAAAAAAAACAAAAAACAAAGGCAAGGCAAGGAAACACAGAAAACATGGGAATTAGGAAAACATCACAGGCTAACGATCAACAGTGATCTGTCTTGAGTGTGTATGCATCTTTTATAGTGTGTGACTGATAGGGTAATGAGAGACAGGTCACTGGGCAATTTATGATGAGTGGGTCAGATGAGTCCAGGCCAAGGATTATGGGAAATGAAGTCCTGGGTGAATGGTAAAAGTCAGGGATTGAGTGCCGCCTGGTGGAGCTCATGGGGACTCCAGCTGGTAATCGTGACATTACCAAGTGAAGTAATATTTTTAAGTTGATCCAACTATTCGCTTTTTACACAGTACTTCACAGTACTTTGTCATACAACAATTGGTCTGTGTAGCACAAACAAAGCCAAAACGTGGATATTTTAGTTAATATAGAAATCCTGGCCAGGACGTGTCCTGGGAAAATGGCACGTTTGGTCACCCTAGGCTGGAGCCAACACTGGAGCCTCATGAACGCGTGGCGGGCTTGCCATATGAACAGCCGGTGAACTTGAGTGGGCCACGGACTGGTTCTGGCTCAGGGCAGGACACTCTCCAGATACTGGACGATTCCTTCCCTCCAGCTCAATCCCATGGTGTCTGGGAGGTCCAAGGGGTGATGGTAGTTGGTGCTGTGCCAGAACAGTGAGTTTATGGTTGCGTCATCAAGGGTGTGGCCACGGCGAGCCCGCAGAACTCCTGCAAATACACCAGCAGCAATTTTTTCTGTTTAGGTTGGCTGTTCTGTCATGATTCCTTCTGGGGCGAGGAAGGAACGAGGAGAAAGGAGATGCTGGAGATTCCTTCAAACATGGATTTTAATTCATAAAGGGTAAAGTCAGGAACTCAGAAGACATATACAACAGCTGACAAAGGAACTCTAAACTGGGAACACTATTTATAAACAAGACATGATAAGAGGAAGATGAGGAACACCTGGAACTAATGAAACAATAAACAGGGAACATCTGGAATCAAATTAAATCAACATGAGGACGAAAACTAGGTCACAGGGAGACAAACACAACATGGAACAGGGTCTGACATTGTCTATTAGACTATCTCCTCATCACAATGAAAAATAAAAAGCAGTAAAAACCCAGAGTAAAACATGCATCATAACATGCAACAAAAACATAGGACAATAACAAAAATGCTTCTTCCAGAATTAAAAGCCTTAGCAAACGGCCCGTATTCACAAAACATCTTAAGGCTAAAAGTAGCTTATAACATTCCGATTAAGGAGAAAACCTTAAAAACAATGGGTGTGTCAGTCCTAAACTTAGGACTCCTACATTTTTCTCTAAGACTAATTCACAAAGCCTTTTAGCACTAAAACTAGCTCCTAAATCTGTGAAACATTAGAAGTAGTGAAGAGGACTCCTAAGTCACTAAGACCAAGCCACAAACTCTCCTAAAATGGCTGTTGCCCACAATCTGCCTCTGAATGTAAATTTTTTAGAAACATTTGACGATAATGAGCTTTTAAAAAGGTATCACATTTGGCTTTGGAGTTTATCCCAACTTCAAATTTTCCTTTGATTATATCCTTATTTTCATTAACTAGCTGGGCAAGAAGTACAGATGTCTTGCATCCAATTTGGTTTTCTTTTATGTTTGCATGTCTTATTCTACTCTGTTAATTAAAAGGCTTTTTATATGCATATTCACTTATTATGAGAAGCATTCATGTAAGAGGCTGACAATTACCTGAACATATACTTACAATAAGGACAGCACGATCAACAGTATCAAATGTGGTGCTGGTCTAAAAGCACGAGAACAGCATAGTTGCCAAATTTATCGTTAATAGTATATCATTAAAATCAGTAGAGTGATATTTTCTGAAACCAGACTCAAAAACCTCAAAGATCATATTGTCAGATAGAGAAGTTTACAATTGTACAAGAACTTAATGAATTAATGAGTGAAAAATTAGAAATTGGCCTAAAATTTGCTAAAACGGTGGGATCTATGGTCTGTTTTTTTAAGCAAGGGACGAACTGTTGCATGTTTTAACAGATCAGATATATTACCAGTTTCTAAGCAGTTATTTATCAGAGCCAAAAGATATGAACCTACCACATCCAGAACTTGTTTAAGAAAGTATGGAGGAATTACATCATTTGAAGAGCCAGATGATAATGTTGAAATTATTGAAATTTAAATTTTTTGCTGAACTACCTTTTAAGCCAAAGGCCTAGAACAGGGGTCACCAGACTTGGTCCTGGAGAGCCAGTGTCCTGCAGAATTTAGCTCCAACTTGCCTCAACCCACCTACCTGGAAGTTTCTAATATACCTAGCAAGACCTTATTTAGCTGGATCAGGTATGTTTGATTAGGGTTTGAGCTAAACTCTGTAGGACACCAACCCTCCAGGACCGAATCTGGTGACCCCTGGCCTAGAGCAAAGCATGCACACTACACCATAAATTAGTATGCAAGTATGTCTTTCTATAATGTGATTAAAATAAGAATAATTTATTAGATTCATTAACCGGTATGTGATTTAATTAATTTGATTATTCACTTAACAGCCTTAATTTGTTTACTAGAAGTCTTTACAAACCTTTACTGAGTACTCTTGCTATTGGAGTTAAAACATACTTCTGTATTTTTCTGTTAAACTCTCGTATAGGCACTAAAGCTTGTGAAAAAATTTGGGACCTCATGTTGTAAGAACGTTTCTTGAAGGACATTGTGAAACTGACCTCTCACCACCAGACATCTTCAGTTGATGGCTTTCATAGCTTGATATTGAAATTTGCTCCAAGGAAAGTTGCTTTCGAGGACGCGTCCGGTTCGAGAACCGAGGAGCTGATGATACTGCGCATGCGTCTGTGATTCAGACTGACACACAGCGCGTCTGAAACGAAATGGTTCTTTTGATGATTGATTCTGAACTGATTCTTGGCTAATGTTATGAGCGCGGGTAAAACCGAAGACTTGAATCAAAGGGCAATCATCGCCAATGAAGTCATTACGTCAAGCGCACAAGAACTGGTGAAACCGTTTTCAGCAATCCGGTTTATTGAATCAAACTGTCCGAAAGAAACCGGTTCGCGGAGAAGAACAGAACTTCCCATCACTACGGTGATCCGGAAAACCGATGCAACCCGGTTTCTTGACTCGAGAACGAGTCAATGTTTCGTTCGTTATCTGGCTCGGGTTCAGTCAGTGTACTGTTTGAGTAAATGAAAATTACTCCGGGATAGTGGTTTATTTGAACTCAGAGGGGGTAGTGTCAGCCATGTTTAAAAAGCTAACAGCTTAAGTCATTGTGGATTAATGCTTATTGTTGACGCGAAACCGTTTCAAACGATTCAGTTCGAGATTTGGTGAACTGGTTCAAAGAAGATCCGGTTACATCGAGTGATTCGTTCGCGAACCGGATATCACTAAACTGCAGTGTTGTGAACGCGCTCATAACAGACCCGGGAGAGAAGTCAATGCTGAATAACGTCGTAGTTTTTGATATTTTTGGACCAAAATGTATTTTCGATGCTTCAAAAAATTCTAACGGACCCCCTGATGTCACATGGACTACTTTGAAGAGGTGTTTTATACCTTTCTGGACGTGGACAGTATACCGTACATACATTCTCAATGGAGGGACAGAAAGCTCTCGGACAAATCTAAAATATCTTATACTGTGTTCCGAAGATGAACGGAGGTCTCACGGGTTTGGAACGACATGAGGGTGAGTCATTAATGACATAATTTTGATTTTTGGGTGAACTATCCCTTTAATTAGTATGTAAATCAGTATGTCAGCTAATGTAACATGCAGTGTACTCCTATAAGCATCACTCAAGCTACACTCTCTACTATAAAATATAACCATTTTTATTTTATTTTAGATTACTGTTTGCTGCTCTCCACTACAATGAGAATACAGATCAAGAGGTGGGCACCATCAAGAGTGGTGGGAGGTGTCAGTCAAAGTCAGATTGCCATAGTTCAAGGAAGTGTGAATACAGCCTTTTCAGCAGAAAAACTGCACCCACACACAGCTAAAAAAATAGCTAGAGAGTTAGATGTAAACAGCATATAATATAAATTAAAAAAATGTATATATAACTAAGCTAATTTTTTTCTGTTTGAGTCATTATCAGTCTGATGCCAGCACACCCAGTGTTGAGGTAATGTTGTGAGAAAGCCAGAGTAATGGGTCACAGAGAGAGCGCGGCCTTTGAAAGATGAGACAATGAAAGAGCACGGCCAAAATTTCCTAAAAGGTAAGTTAAGTCATTATTATTCTATTTCATAAATATTAAAAAAAATAGAAAAAAAAAAACTTATCTGATTAATTTATGTTAAAACCAAGGGTCATTACGGTCTAGAATCAGACACAACCCAGTTGGTGAGGGTAATTGCACAAGATTAGAGTAGCAGCTCACAGAAAGCGAGTGCAGCCTTTAAACGAGGACGATCTAAAGAGCACAGTTAAAGTTAGGTCAGTGGTTAGGTTCAGCAACTTCGCACAGCCATTGAAGAGGAGTGGACCATCATTCCAAGTCACTTCCTTCAGAGGCTAGGCAAGGCTCCTCTTTAGCACTCGGAGAACAGGCTAGCAAGTGCATGTCAGTGAAAAGGTCCGCTTTCGGCGCTGAAAAATGGAAGTGCAAACGTTACTGGTTTGGTTGCTGTACAGCATTTTACTGATATGGAAATCGGAGAAGGATGGTGAGGCAGAGCCATCAGCGTCAGGCTCGCAGGAAGGAGATTTTAATTTTAATGTGTCACCACCTCTGCCGTAATATGTGATCAACAAAAAAAAGACCTAGGCTATATGAAGTAAAAAAGTTACAAGGTGAATCACCAGTAAATGGGAAACAGCTTTAAATCCCCCCTCTGCAAATCAGTTGAGGCCGATATGTTTATAGTTTAACAAACATTCAATAAATGGCCACAACTGAAAGTATACTTAAACCTTCCTCTCTTGCCTAACATGTTGTACAGGCGGATAAAGGCCCAAAGGGCGACTGTGCCATCCAATGCCACACGAGTGCCAGTACGCAGCGGTACTATGAAGGGGGGTAGGACAATCGGCCAGACTTCAGGCTGGGCAGAGAGGCCATGCAGCAAGCTGATGGTGGCCCTGAAGACTGACAGGCAGCACGGATGGGGCACGACCCTGGAGACACTCGTGTTTCTGTTCTGGCTGGCGAACTGGTTCGCCTACAGAGTTGTCTCCAGGGTCTTTAGCATGCCTTCTTCCCCACTGTGACTAAAGCTTGTGGAAAAATTGGGACCCTCATGTTGTAAAAGAACGTTTCTTGAAGGACATTGTGAAACTGACCTCTCACCACCAGACATCTTCAGTTGATGGCTTTCATAGCTTGATATTGAAATTTGCTCCAAGGAAAGTCTAATTTTCGAGGACGCGTCCGGTTCGAGAACCGAGGAGCTGATGATACTGCGCATGCGTGATTCAGACTGACACACAGCGCGTCTGAACCGAACTGGTTCTTTTGATGATTGATTCTGAACTGATTCTGTGGCTAATGTTATGAGCGCGGGTAAACCGAAGACTTGAATCAAGGGCAATCATCGCCAATGAAGTCATTACGTCAAGCGCAAAAGAACTGGTGAACCGTTTTCAGCAACCGGTTTATTGAAATCAAACTGTCCGAAAGAACCGGGTTCGCGGAGAAGAACAGAACTTCCCATCACTACCGGTGATCCGAAAACCGATGCAACCGGTTCTTGGCGTAGGACTCGAGAACGAGTCAATGTTTCGTTTCGTTATCTGGCTCGGTTCAGTCAGTGTACTGTTTGAGTAAATGAATTACTCCGGGATATTGGTTTGTTTGAACTCAGAGGGAGTGTCAGCCATGTTAAAAAAGCTAACAGCTTAAGTCATTTGTGGATTAATGCTTATTGTTGACGCGAACCGTTTTCAAACGATTCAGTTCGATTTGGTGAACTGGTTCAAGAAGATCCGGTTACATCGAGTGATTCGTTCGCGAACCGGATATCACTAAACTGCAGTGTTGTGAACGCGCTCATAACAGACCCGGGAGAGAAGTCAATGCTGAATAAAGTCGTAGGTTTTTGATATTTTTGGACCAAATGTATTTTCGATGCTTCAAAAATTCTAACGGACCCCCTGATGTCACATGGACTACTTTGAAGATGTTTTTATTACCTTTCTGGACGTGGACAGTATACCGTACATACATTCTCAATGGAGGGACAGAAAGCTCTCGGACTAAATCTAAAATATCTTATACTGTGTTCCGAAGAATGACCGGTAGTCTCTCACGGTATCCAAACTACATTAAATAGAGTCACTAAAGATAAAATCATAACTCTAGGTTCAACCACTATTATAATTAGTATGTAAATCAGTATGTCAGCTAATGTAACGTGCAGTGTACTCCTATAAGCATCACTCAAGCTACACTCTCTACTATAAAATATAACCATTTTATTTTTATTTTAGATTACTGTTTGCTGCTCTCCACTACAATGAGAATACAGATCAAGAGGTGGCATCCATCAAGAGTGGTGAGGTGTCAGTCAAAGTCAGATTGCCATAGTTCAAGAAGTGTGAATACAGCCTTTTCAGCAGAAAAACTGCACCCACACACAGTAAGCTAAAAAAATAGCTAGAGAGTTAGATAAACATCATATAATATAAATTAAAAATATATATATAACTAAGCTCATTTTTTCTGTTTGAGTCATTATCAGTCTGATTCCAGCACACCCAGTGTTGAGGTAATGTTGTGAGAAAGCCAGAGTAACGGGTCACAGAGAGAGCGCGGCCTTTGAAAGATGAGACAATGAAAGAGCACGGCCAAAATTTCCTAAAAGGTAAGTTAAGTCATTATTATTTTATTTCATAAATATTAAAAAAATAGAAAAAAAAACTTATATGATTAATTTATGTTAAACCATGGTCATTACGGTCTAATTCAGACACACCCAGTGGTGAGGTAATTGCACAAGATAGAGTAGCAGCTCACAGAAAGAGTGCAGCCTTTAAAAGAGACGACTAAAGAGCACAGTTAAGTTAGGTCAGTGGTTAGGTTCAGCAACTTCGCACAGCCATTGAAGAGGAGTGGACCATCATTCCAAGTCACTTCCTTCAGAGGCTAGGCAAGGCTCCTCTTTAGCACTCGGAGAACAGGCTAGCAAGTGCATGTCAGTGAGATGGAGATCTTTAGGCGAAGAAAAAACGAAACTCAAATCGTTACTGTACAGCATTCTTTACAACATTTAAACTGATATGGAAAATGATATGGTGAGGCAGCATCCGCGTCAGGCTCGCAGGAGGAGAATTTTAATTTTGTCACCACCTCTGCCGTAATATGTGATCAACAAAAAAAAGCCTAGGCTATATGAAGTAAAAATTACAAGGTGAATCACCAGTAAATGGGAACAGCTTTAAATCCCCCCTCTGCAAATCAGTTGAGCCGATATGTTTAATAGTTTAACAAACATTCAATAAATGGCACAACTGAAATTATACTTAAACCTTCCTCTCTTCTACATGTTGTACAGCCTCGGCACTACTGTGCCATCAATGCCACAGTGCCAGTACTGCAGCGGTACTATGAAGGGGAGGACACTCGGCCAGACTTCAGGCTGGGCAGAGAGGCCATGCAGCAGCTGATGGTGGCCCTGAAGACTGACAGGCAGCACGGATGGGGCACGACCCTGGAGACACTCGTGTTCCTGTTCTGGCTGGCAACCAGTTCAGCCAACAGAGTTGTCTCCAGGGTCTTTAGCATGCCTCTTCCCACTGTGCACAGAGTTATCCACAAGATGGTGGATGAGGTGGTGGCTGTGCTCCCCTGATTTGCGCACTTCCCTTGCACACAGAAGGAGCTCCAAGTGGTCGGGGATGGTTTTGCTCGCTTGGCTAATCACCAAGCATTTGGCAAGGTAGCAGGGGCAATAGACGGCTGCCACATGAGAATAAAATGTCCCGGCGGCCCTGATGGTCACGATTACAACAACAGAAAGCCCTTCCCCCCAGGCAGTCTGTGACCATCAGGGGCACTTTATTGACATCTTTGTGGGTTACCCAGGAAGTGTGCATGATGCACGTATCCTCAAGAACAGCCCCATCTACACTAGGGGGACTTACCCTCCGCCTGGGTATTTTCTCCTAGCTGACGGTGGCTACCCATGTCTACAGGAACCCCTGGCCCTTATCACACCATATAGAGGCCAGTGAGAGGCATGGCAGAGCAAAGGTTCAACTACCATCATTCCAAAGGTCGCACAATCATTGAGCGTGCATTTGGAATGATGAAAACCCGCTTCAGGTGCATCTTTTTAGAAGCACTTGAAGTACATACACTGTTTGTCCCTAAGGTAATAAATCATTGCAATACTTCTGTAGTGGATTTCTTAATCAAATCATAGTATCCTACTCAAAATAACAGTTAATGCTTAACAACTGCTAAAGTCACACTATCTTCTGTGTTCATGTTTTTTCATATCTTAACAGTCTTGTATCCTTTTGCTCTGCCTTGTGCACAGGTGATGACGGCGTGTGTAATTTTGCACAACATTTGTGTTGGTGTCGGGGATGTGCTGGAAGAGGTTGTGGAGGAGGAGGAGGACAACCAGCCACCTGGGGAACTTGATGGTGGGGAGAACCGGAGTGGAGCTGCTTGGCGGGCTGCGCTGACCAATGAGGTGTCTGCACTCCACGAGGCACCTCTTGACCATGACTATTTTTGCCAGGTGAATAATTAAGTGTGGACTATGACCTGCTGCGCTTACATCCAAGTACATACAACACCACCATTGGTAAACACCCATACAGTCAAGAAGGTAAATGAAATATACTTAATGTACCAGTGATGTACAGTATCTTAACTGACCATAAAAGTACATTAAGTATATTTTATCTACCTTCAGTGATACAATATTAAATATACTGCAACTGTTGTAGAATCAATTATCATCTTACATGACAGATTGAATTACCACTGGACTAACCTAAACTTTCTTCTTCTGTCTGCAGCCTTGAAGCAACAACAGCAACAGCTGATGGCCACTTGTGTTCTTCTCGTCTTGTTGTATATAGTTGTAAATGTTTAAGTTGTTGTATATAGTTGTAGATGTAAATGAATTTGCTGCTTCAGGTATATAGTTGTCAATATAGAAATGTTTAAATATTTTTTTTTATGTAACAAAGATTAAATTAATGCTTTTTGTAGAGCTTGGAATACCGAATCACAAAACGTTGTAAAAAAGGGTGAAGATATTGTTCAATACATTGTTTTGTTTTTCTATTGCGGTCTAGAACAAGGTTTTTTAAAAAAAATGGATATAGTTTATATTAAATAATTAAGGGGCAAAGACAAAACCAGTTCAATTTAATTTAATTTATTTTTCTGCCAACCTCTCCAACAGCAAAAAAAAAAAAAAAAAGCGGTTTGACCTCTCTCTGGCCTCTGCTTCCCTTCTCTCATCTGCCTCCCTCTGGTATTTAATATCCTCCTTTAAAAGATGTAGGATTGGATCTTCTCGCTCCCTTCTCCTCTTCTCTCCTCTGTGCCCTGCTCTCTCTTTGCTCCTGTCTCTCACTGTCTCCTCCTCCTCATCCTCGGCTCTCCCTTCATCTACCTCTTGTGCAGTGCTTGGCCCTGGTCTTTCCTCTTGGATCGAGGCAATAAGGCAAGAGGGCGAGACTGCTGCAGACTGCCCTAATGCCTCGTCCATGAGGGCAAACCAGGGCCAATTTGCTGCCGTCGCCTTGCCATCCTCTGTCCCTTGACCTGTGGCAGGACACTTACATTCCTAAACAGTGAAGATCAAAAAGTTGTGATGATGTACACTACCGTTCAAAAGTTTGGGGTCAGTACGACTTTAAATGCTTTTAAAAGAATTCTCTTCTGCTAACCATGGCTGCGCTTATTTGATTAAAAATACTACAAAAAGCAGTTATTGTATTAAATATTATTACAGTGTCAATCAGCTGATTTCTATGTGAATATACAGTAAAGTGTAATTTATTCCTTGTGATCAAAGCTGAATTTTCAGCATCACCAGTCTTCAGTGTCATATGATCCTTCACAAATCAGTATAATGTGAGGATTTGATGCTCAAGAAACATTTATTATTATCAGTGTTGAAAACGGTTGTTGGTCCGTCAGTTGTACAGTTTTTTTTTTTTTTCAGGATTATTTGATGAATAGGAAGTTCAAAAGAACAGCATTTGTTTGAAATAGAATCTTTTGAAACATTATAAATGTCTTTACTGTCACTTTCGATCAAATTAATTATTCCTTGATAAATAAAAGTATTGATTTCTTTCCTCCAAAAAATAAAAATAAAATTCTCACTGACCCCAAACTTTTGAACTATTGTATACTACACTGCATATACTTACTGGAAGCAGGCCCAAGTCTGTCAGGTTTACATTCAAGGCTTACTTCAAAAATCACAAGTAACATTAAAATGTGGATAAACAATTATTTCCATACTTGTCTCCCACCTTGTACTTGGTTTTTAAATTGTCCCACTTTTTTTTTTGCCTGGGCGTGGGAAACCCTCCCTTCGAGCCCCATCTTCTCCAAAATAAGCCTATGTGAATGACGGGGGGAGAAATAAAAAGAAGATTACACAGCTATCACTTCTGAACATTAAATAATTTGCTTCTCACCGATATCCGTTCGACGCGGTGTCTCTCCCCCTGGTAAACAGCTGCTTGTTTTCTACACGGAGACGTATGAACACCTCTGTTTGTTCCTTGGTCCCTGTTAAAAAAGATGAGAAAGCAATGAATAATGCGTGTGAATGGTATAATGGTATAATATTAACGTTAAATTACTTTGGCCAACTTAACTAGTTATTTATAAAAGGAATGCCGGTGATGGCAACCAAGCTAACAATTGTTAAATGACAGGTCCGGTTCAGTTAGCCATCAATAACGTAATTTGTATTTGTATAATTTATAATATCAATACGGTAGTAATTTGTACTGGCATTTAAACGTTAAACTTTACTTATATTTACTACAGTTATAACAAATGTTGGTAACGTAAATAGACTTACATTTGAAAGCATATTGCCCCCTTTAACGCTCCGACTCTGACTTTTTAAATTTTTTGAACAAGATAGCAAAGCTGCGCGCATAGGATTGTGGGTGATTTGAGAGTGCAAAGGCTACACATATGCTTCCTTTCCTGTATATGGGATATTTTTCAAACGAAGGACTCAGTCCTTGGTTGAAATTCCGAGGATCCTCGACATTGGAACAGTCCTTCGACGGATGTCGATGACGTAGCATCCTCGAAATTCTGGCTTCCGAGGATCCTTCCTTAACATTGAGAAATACCTACTGACTGGTTTTCGGACCCACCCGGACCCCCCAATACAGTAAAACTGCACATTTTAGAGTGGCCTTTTATTGTGGCCAGCCTAAGGCACACCTGTGCAATAATCATGCTAATCAGCATCTTGATATGCCACACCTGTGAGGTGGATGGATTATCTCGGCAAAGAAGAAGTGTTCACTGACACAGATTTAGACAGATTTGTGAACAATATTTGAGAGAAATAGGCCTTTTGTGTACACAGAAAAAGTCTTAGATCATGAAAAATGGGGGCAAAAACAAAAGTGTTGCATTTATAATTTTGTTGAGTGTAATTTTGTAAATTACTTTTTAATGTAAAACCAATTTTTTTCATCTTTCACCTAGAGGAATGCAGCTGCTTAAACATGCAGCTCCTCAAAACATCAATATTTTTTAAAATATTTCATGAACATGCAAATCTGCAAAAATAAATAAAGAAAAAAATAAGGTCTTTCTATTGCTTCTAAACTGTAAACGCTTTTCACTAAGCTGTTTATCCAATTTTTCAAGTTCTACATTTTTCAGCTCCATGTTGCAATAAGTTTTGGGAGTGGATTTTTAGTTCATCCCCTATCCTGAAAAGTCTGTCTAGCAGAGACCGACAAAAATTAGCTCCTAAAACTTACTGCCAGATTCTGAAGATCAGTACATCAAACAGTGGTACAAGAGGATGTGGTATTGGTCCTTCAAGAGTCACTCTCAACTTATCTGTCCATAAAGCCTATAAAAATCAGTCTTCATGTATTTCACAACACTTCAGAATGTTATTCTTATTAAGTAAGGGTCATTTTTTTATTTTTAGGATTTTTTACCCATGAAAAGCCTCAGAGAACCTGACACACTGTAATTCTGGAGACTCAAGATTGCAGATCTGGAAAATAGTGGGACTGAAGACTAAAGGGATCCTGATGGTTTTCACACTTAATTCTTCACATTAATTCTTAATTCTTTTGCAGTTAACATGCATCTTTTTTCTTCTCCACCTGTTTTTTTTTTTTCTGACCCCGCTGACCCAATGACCATTTTGCTGACCAGTGGTGATGCCTTAACTTTGAAATTTCTATATTGGATTAGTTTTTAATATTTCTCATGGAGATTTAATGGGGAGTTAAACCTCTTTTTTGGCTCATTTCATGTGTAAAAGAAAACCAGCCTAATGATTCTGCACACTTTATCTGTCATACTTATCAATAGGTAGAATTTTTATTATTAATCCCGCGCCGAAATTCAAGACCTGCTCTGTTCTCTCTGCTAATAACCTGACTGTGAATGATGCGAGCGGCGTTATGTTGTCACTGAGAAGCAGTAGCTGAGGCGGGGATGATTTTTGGTATGCCGGCAGAACAACAGCAACAATGCGCTACATGTTTCTTTTCCCACAATTTCTTTTCCAATTGACGGAAATCCGTCATAGCGACGGAAAACTTTAATCCCTGCATAAACAAAATTTATTTCAGATTTAATTCAAGGACTTTCAAGGACCTTTGCTTGTTTTCAAGTACTTTCCAGGCCTTGAATCCATATGTCTGAAATTCAAGTACTTTAAAGAACTGTGGTAACCCTGCTCTTAGCAAAGGGAAAGACTGTCCTAATGTTATCTTGACAATGCTGTGGCTGAGTGCAGCATTCAGCACTCCATTTGTTGGTTCAAATAAATATTTATTATTATTATTTTATTCAAATGTTGTCTAATTGTGTCATCATTACTATTAAACACTCTCAATCTAAACTATTTATACATTCATGTTTGTTCTTCAGAACTCTCTCAAATGCTGTGATGTCACAGATGAATTTTAAAGGGAAATGTGGAAAGCTGCCATTTTCTCAGTCTCTGCTTTGCCAGATCATCTGTGGTAATTAAGAAAACAAACAAAATAGTAGAACAACTCATATGACCTTTTTTATTATTTGGGTTGTGATTATCCAAATGATAATTTCATGAAGTAGTCACATAAGTCACAGAGAGTACCACAATGCATGCGTGTCCTTTCCTGCACATAAACAATGTTGATGCGCCTTTTTTACGTTCAGAGGAGAGCACGCGCATGCATCGTGGTATTCTTAATAATGGAGGCAGAGGGTGAGCTATACTTTGTTGATCTATACTGTGATTCGGGGTGAAGAATTGTTGAATAAAGTTTTTTTTTATTTTTTTTGCACACACAAAGTATTCTCGTAGCTTCATAAACGTACGGCTGAACCACTGATGTCACATGGACAATTTTGTCGATGTTCTTGGTACCTTTCTAGATCTTGATCCTGGAAGTTGCGTTAATGTCTATTTTGTTTTCCAAAGATGAATGAAGGTCTTACGAGTTTGGAACAAGATGAGGGTGAGTAATTAATGACAGAATTTTATCTATTCCTTTAATTGCAGTTTTTCAAAATTCATTTTTGTGCCTCTTTTACTTGTAGTGGTCAGAACAACAAAGTGGTTTTCTGGCTTCACTGTCAAATGTGTACACATATTTCTTAAGATACAGTGTAACCTAAATGTCATCCAAATGAATCAACTTTGGTACATCATTGGAAAATAGTTGGCAACTATGCAGGATTTTTCATGCATGAGCTGAAATATGCAGGAATTTTGGTGATCTATACTATGTTTTGTCACTGTCACCAACATACACAACACAACACGTACAAAAATATTGGAGACCATGTCATACTTAAAATGTGCACCAGAGAGAATGGGCAGTGGTGGCCATAAGAAGACTCTTCCTTGAAGACCCACTTCAGTGTTTTTTTGTTTTGTTTTTTTACAAAAAGGGCTGAATGTCTGTAGAATAATACTAGAATGATATTTGTTTTTTTCCTTATAGTTTTGTGTTTTATGTTCAACAAGTTATGACACGTTAGTGGGGAACTCCAAAGAAAAAAATAAAACAAACTGTTACTGACGACACAACCATGGAAGCTGCATACGTAAGTGAGAATGTTAAAGGCACAATATGTAATTTTTCTGCTTTAAAAATAGCAGAAATCACTATATCTATGTTATATATTTTTTTTAGTTGTGTACTTACATTATAGAGTATACAGTTTCCACGAACTTTCAAATCCGGAGAAAATTATAGTTTAATTAGAAGACACGGCACGTTTCTTTATTTCCGTTTTGTCGCCTGTCTATGGCGTCATATAACCTTTGACCTCTCTAGTTTCTTCTAACTTTCCTGCGGAAACCGCCAAATACAAAGGTGAACACAGAGCCAACAGAAGCAAAGAACAGACGAAGAAGAAAAAGTAGTAGCTAGCCTTGATCGAGATTATTATATTTTATATCTATATTGTTTATATTAGTATTTATACCTCAATCAATCACTTACGTTAGTTATGGATCATGATTATGCTTTGCCTGCACGTTCTGTGAAGCGCAAACGAACGGGTGAAATAAATGACCCGAGAAGGTTTTGGGACAAGAGAAGAAACAAGACAAAGGTAAATATTGGAGTTGCATTTCCAAGATGGAGAGAGCTTCGTGACAAGCTGAATCTACAAAGAGATGCCGAAACTCGCTTGCATTCTAATAAACAGGTATGCATCCATTCAGCTAACTATATCTATCCGTATATTTTGTGAAACGATAATGTCTTGTGTAAAACGCAGACGGACGTTAGTAGACTCATCTTACATTAGCTAACGTTACTGATAACTTAGCAAGTTAACGTTTTATTAGCTAACGTTACTTCGCGGCAATTTCCATTATGTTTTCTGCTGGAGATGCTAGATGGCTGGTTGTCATTGACAGTAACAACAACTCCAATACAAATAACAATATATTACCTCGTCAGTGAACATGTTTTCTGCTGGAGATGCTAGATGGCTGGTTGTCATTGACAGTAACAACAACTCCCATGAGCCGACGCTCTTTCCCGACGTCATCAAAGTACGTCTTTTGTTATTATTTTTTTTATTGAGTGACCCCTGGTGGCCAAAAATTCCATACTGTACGTTTAACTCCTTTCTCAAGATTAACTTTTAATGAAGAGTTGGAATTAATCACAATGCTACGATGAAGCTTTGTTACGGCATCTGGCTTGAACGGGGTGCAAGCAAAAGTGAATGAAACCATTCCACAGGCCCTCTTCATTCACTGCTATGCCCACCCTCTAAATCTTGGTGTGGCACAGGGAGTCTCCCAGATAAGAGAGTGCAAGGTCTTTGGTTCGTTTCAGCAAAGCGCACCAAGCTGCTGGATGATATTTGTCAGCGTAGACTTCCACGAGAAGCTCCTACTTGCTGGTGCTTCAATTCTCATTTGGTGTGCACTGTGGCAGAGAAAACCAGGGAATTGATAGATGTAGCCTATAATAATAATGTGTGAGAAAATACCTACTAATAAAACATCAATACTATCATTAGTTCTTTATATCATAAAAAATGAAAAGGTAAACAATATCAGTGTATAATGGAGGTCTGTAAATGCTGGAATACACTACATGACTTTTAAAATCTAAACAGAGTTTAAAGTCATCACACACTTGCCGACTTTAAAGTATTACAGAGGAAAAACCCGACAACAAAAAAAAAAATTAATAAATGTCTTACAACATAATAAATTTAAAGTCATTCCGATAACAATAAAAGGGCTTAATAATTGGCTTACTACATACTAAATATGCAGTTTGACTAACAATACAAAAATAATGTCTTTAAATATCGAGCAGTCCCTGGCTTACAACTCTTTCCTACCATGGTAGAAAGCCATTGGGTGTTTGGGATAAAAAAATAAAAATAAAAAAAACTCTGGTGCTATCTGTCTAGTTGAAGGAATGTATCTGTGTTTTTCATGAAATTGTACACATTGTTAAGTCCTATGTGGATTTACACAGTGTTTGTGACGCTGCCATCAATGGGACAACCAAAGACCCTTCACCAGATGCCAAAAGTATTTTATTTATTCTTTGTGCCTGGGAATGATGGTAATTATAAATCTTTTGATCCACTGTTCAGTCCTCTTAAGTGCTCGTTTCAACTCTATCAATCACAGTCATATTTAGTTTTCAAATCTCTTCTCTCACTCTCTTCACAGATTTCCAGAAGAGTGAACCTTTATGAACTCCTCTCAAAGCATTATTGCCTTCTCTTCGTCAGTTTTTGCTAAATCTTCTCCCATCTTTAGAACTGGAAATTCACAGTCCTTAATCATTTCACTCATCTTTTTAATAATAGGTCCATATCTCTTCTACAGAAGTAGGCTACTTCTCCCAATTTTACTAAAGTTCCTCTTAACCTTTCTTACTTTAGCTTGAGCAACTTTACACTTTAAAACGCACACATTTTCAAAATTTAATAATCTTCTAAATGCTATCCTGCTGCTCCCACTGATTGCGTAATCACCACGGACCAATGGAAATTCAAAGGTGTTCAGGAGCTAAAATGAACTCCCACAGAAAGTTCGCTTTTGAGCAGTGCAGTTAATAACTTAGCAATCAACAGCCCCAAGTTTCTTTCTTACCATAAAATCGGCGAAAGAGGAAGGGATAAGAGCTTGAGGTAAGCAGTTTTATGTTCTAGCACTATGTCGTGTTGATTTCTTGTAGCATTTTTATTGGCTGGTCACTAAACGTGGGTTGAATTAAGCTTGCATTATGTTTACTTTAGAGTAAATATAATAAATAACATTAGCTTGTAGAGGTGCATTTGATTAGGGCTGGAACTGAACTCTGAGCACATGGTTTGACCTTTTTTCCCCCATTTGGTTACAATAGTTCAAAGTTATTGTGTAAATAAAAGGACAGGACAAGACAAAAAGTCAGGATTCACTCAGATACTGTACCAATATTCAACACCTCTCCACATCTGCAGCTGCGAAAGGGTAGGCATACAAGTACTTAGCTAAATAGAGTAGATTAAGTCCGTTTGATTTGTAGTTTCAATTATATATCCAGGACCACTTTCTGAAATGCCACTGAATAACTGTCTTCTGTGGAATACAAGACATTTTTACAAGTTTTCACACACTTTTTTTTTTTTTGCCTTAAAATGGAAGTATAATAAAAGCAATGGTCAAACCATAAAATGCTGCAAGTTGCTTATTACATTAGCCATGACACAGCCAATGAGGAACCAATTAGTTTTTAATGCTACTATCATGACTAAAGCTAACATATCTTGGTATTATGTGGAACCTATTTTTGTGATACACTCATGATCTGATGAAGCTTAAAAACAATACCTATCCATTGCATTTAAGAGAATGACCAGGGGTCATTTATAAACATTGTGTCCACACAAAATGGGCATTTAAATATGCGTACGCAATTTTCCAAGCACATTTTGAGATTTATTGAAAATAAACCTGCACGGACATTCTAGACCAAGTGTAACTCTTTTTCCTGGAGTGAGAAAACGAATAAAGTAATATTTCACTCTTATAAATTAAGCACTGAAATTACATAGTCATTATGTAGAAGTTAAACCTCTATAAATGTCTAATTTCATATAATTTTGTATGCACTTGATCACTTTTCCTGTGACACTTCCTGAGAGCACGGAGTGCTACAGGTGCACAATAATGAATCTTAAACTAAATTGATTTGGTGGTCGAACGGTCCATTCTCCGGTTTGAATAAGTTAAATGATAATAGCTTACTGATCAATCACAGAGGCGTTTATGGTGTGTGAAGGAATTTCCACAATTTTATGAAAAATGCTGCTGTATTTTAAGGATATAATTTGACACAGCGAGTCAGACAATTGTTTTTACACTGCAATAAATATATGCATATCTGTTTCCACTAAAAATAGGTAAAAGATGTTCACCTTATTAGCAAGACTGCATCATTTTAATTTGATTTGAATTGTTTGAAGCAACTGAAATACTATTTTGCTAGTGGAAAGAAATGAGATCAACTCTATTCTAAAATATTTATCTGAGAACTATTTTAAACAGTTTTGTTTTTATGGATATTTTGAAAAAAAATATTCTAAAACATAAAAATCATCCAGTATCCTTGTTAACTATAAAAATTAATGTGTATGGCAAAAATAGCATTTAGTCCATATCTCACATGTCTTGTATCTTTGAAGGTGTTAAACATGGTGTCACATGGATGGGAATATGCATGGAAATGATATGCAGATGAGGTATTGCATAGTAAAACTAGGCATTGTAAGCTCCATATATGGTGATTTCAGGGAGGAGTCGGGGTGGAGAAGCCTGCTTAGCAATAAAAAAAAAAAAGAACACAAAAAATAAATCCAGTACCATAAAAAAACAGTAGAGGGAAAAAAACTTCAGAATATAATTTAATCAAGATGTCCCACTTGAAATCCCTATAAGATTTAAATGTCATACAAAATACCACCCAGCCCATAAGACATTTGCATGCAACTGAAGGCATCCAAGTATTGAAGGCATACAAGTATGTCAAAGAGACATTCAACTTGGAGATTCCTCACCCAACCACATTAAGAATATGGTACAGCAGCACTGGAAAAGATTGCTGATTTAGTGAAGAGGTACTAATCTTGCTCCAAAACAAAGCATCTACAAAACAGGCCAATGGACAGGAGCTGCTCTGTGCACTTATTTTTGCATTTCAGAGTTTGTTCTCAGAGGACCATATCAAATAAAAAAACTATTTCACATTTTGTGTTTGACCATGGAGATGGCACTCGCTGAGGCAGAGAGAAACATGGTGTGAGGTGCTTACCAGACTGCTGGCAATAATTCAGTCCTTGGCTAAAAGAAACACGTTTAAGGACATCCACAGATCCACAGACACATTAAACAAACCAGACAATGGTGATTTTCTCAAGGGGGGGCTTATGGCCAAATTTGAACCATTAATGAAGCAGCATGTTGGTAGGGTGGGAAGTGGAGCAGGAAGTCACACACAGTACCTGTGTATAAGAATCCAAAATGAACTCTTAGACTCAATCTGCACAAAAATACTGGGAAAAATAGTGGAAGTGAAGAATTTCTCCATCATTTTAGATTGCACCCTAAATCTGAGTCATAAAGAACAGCTCTCTGTCATTGTTAGAATTGTTTCACTGGAAGAATCACCTCAAATTAATAAACATTTCATGGGGCTTCTTGTGGCAGAGGAGTCAACAGGGGAAAGTTTGTCTTCTCTCATCCTCAGAAGCCAACATGAAAGGCAGAAATAAAGGGACACAGGCCAGGCTGTTGAAGAAGAAAACTCTACCAACATGAAGGGAAAGAATAAAGGTGTTCAGACTAGGCTCCTTCAGCTAAACTTAAAGGCCTTTTTTGTCCCATATGGTGCCTACACCTTAAATTTGGTGGTAGCTTATGCTGCTAAGAGCTCACCAGATGCCACTCTTCTCAGCCTCAACCCCATAGATGGGATATCCTCCAGAAACGTCAAAACCACCCTGAAAACATTATGGGAAAGCAGAATAGACAGCATCCAGGCAGTGAGGTACCAGGCTGGGCAAATCAGAGAGGCTCTTCTGGAGGTGAGAGAAACTACTGCAGACCCTGTAGTGAAAGCTGAAGCTCAATCTTTGGCTGAGGAGATTGGATCCTACTATGGAGTCATATGGTATGACATCCTCTGCAAGATCCAGCATGAAAGTAAACTAATGCAATCACCCTCCATGCAGCTAGATGTGGCTCTTGACTTGTTAAAGAAAACCAGAGATTCACTTGACAGCTACAGAAGTACTGGATTTTCTAGTGCACAGACAACTGCAAAGTAAATGTGTGATGAGATGAACGTGGAAAGTGGTAGAACCACAAAAAGGCAGTTTGGTTATGAGGCTCCAGATGAGCCTATTGGTGATGCACTTCATAAATGGACATTTTTTAATGTAGTTGTGGATACTGCTCTCTCTTCACTAGATGAGAGATTTCAGACCATGGGGGAGGTAAATGGCAAATTTAGAGTGCTCCTCAACATGTCCAAAGAAGAGTTGTTAGAGCAATGCCAAACCCTGAGCACAGCTTTAAGCCATAATGGACAGCCAGATATTGATGGCAGGGAACTTGCTTCGGAAATGCAGAACTTTCCACATCTACCCTCAAACATGATAAGCACTGAGCTCCTGACTGTCATGCACAAGAAGAAGCTAACGGAAATTTACCCCAATATGTGGATCGCTCTGAGAATTTCTGCCACTCTACCTGTTACAGTGGCTGCAGCTGAAAGGAGCTTTTCTAAGGTCAAACTGATTAAAAACTACCTGAGATCAACAATAGCTCAAGAACATCTCAGTGGACTTTCGGTCATCAGTATAAATCTTGTGGTCTCACAACAGCTCTCTTATGATGACATCATAGATGACTTTGCTGCAAGAAAGGCAAGGTGAGTATGGCTGTAGAACATTTGCTACATCTTGCCTATTGCACTCAAGTTTGTGCATAGTTATATATTTTCGGTGCAATGTTTGCTCTTATTTATAACTTGTGGAATCTTATATGCTGCAAGAAAGTTGAGGCAAGCCAGGTTTCTGAAATATAGTTTTTTTTTAGCAATAATCTTCTTTATGGGGAAGTCATGGCCTAGTGGTTAGAGAGTTTGACTCCTAACCCTAAGGTTGTGGGTTTGAGTCTCGGGCTGGCAATACCACGACTGAGGTGCCCTTGAGCAAGGCGAACCCCCAACTGCTCCACGGGCGCCGCAGCATAAATGGCTGCCCACTGCTCTGGGTGTGTGTTCACAGTGTGTGTGTGTGTGTTCACTGCTGTGTGTTTGCACTTTGGTTAAGCACGAATTCTGAGTATGGGTCACCATACTTGGCTGTATGTCACATCACTTTCACTTTTTTCACTTTATATTGTATTTATAATTTGTTTTATCAGTGTGTGTGTGGTGGAGGTGTTTACAAAATAAAGTAAAAAAAATCAAGACAAAGCTTCTGATATCTGTACAAAGATGAGAACGAGCTGTTTAAACCAAGTGAAAGTGAACATTTTTTTACTCCATTTGTCTGGTTGACCACAGACTCCAGCGCGTGGACTGTGTCAGAAAGTGAACGCGCATCTGTATACTGTGTCCAGTGTAGACAAGATAGCAGCAGTGATTGTTATTTCTGTTCGCTTTTGACGCGACTCTGCCATTCAACATAATCAGGTGTCAAGCTGTTAAGCAGCTGAACACCAGTGGGCGGGGCCTATGTTGATGTCTTGCTCTGGAGGCGGTGTTTATTCAATCGATTGTGCCTAGCTTACGTGACCTTGCACCTTGGATCTAAAACTAGACGTTTTCTGAAGATTATTACATAAAATTTCCTCATTATCAATAAAAAAGCATTTAAGTTATAAAACATGCAGAATGTATTAAGCAGACAAAGACCTTTTCTGTGTCCAAATATCAAATGAAATTTGGTTTCTCATGTCATGACCCTTTTAATAAAAAACTAAAAGAGAGGACATTGTCACAATACTCTCAAACTCTATTTTAATAGTACCAAAAAAAATCTTTCTTCATCAAATAGTCAAAAACATTGGTAATACAAAGTCTTTAAATATATACAGTCAACACAGAGATTAACCAATGAAGACACATAGGATTCTTTGAAAAACAAATTTAACAATGAGAACACACTGTGTTCCCCAATCTGAATCAAATGTTTTGACTAATGTTCAGATTTGGCTCACATTCAGCTGCGGTGTGAATGCAGCCTTAATTTTACAGATATGTATTTTCTGGTGCCATTTTAAATTGCTGGGCCATTTGAAACTCTTTCCACACACAGAGCAAAAATAGGGTCTCACATCCGCATGACTTTTCTGGTGTATCTGTAGATGCGATGGCAAAAGAAAAGTTTTATTGCACTGACCACAGTTAAATGTCCTTTCTCCAGAGTGAATGTGTAGGTGATTTTTAAACCGTCTCCTTTTTCTAAACCTCTTAGCACATTCAGAACTCTGCGATTGCTTTCCAGAATGAGCTTGCAAATTACATTTCAGGTCTCGATATTTGAAACTTTTCTCAAGCTGAAGGCGTGTGAAAGGCTTCTCCCTGGTGTGAAGTTTCATGTGGATTTTAAGAGTTTGTTTATGCATAAAACTCCTTCCACATTGAAGGCATGTGTAAGACTTTTCTCCAGTGTGAATTTTCATGTGGGAATTAAGGTCCGTTTTTCTGTTAAAACTTTTCCCACACGGATGGCAGGTGAAAGAGCTTCCTTCTGTGTGATTTGTCATGTGGACTTTAAGGTGTCCTTTTTGAGTGAAGCTCTTTCCACACAGTTCGCAGGTGTAAGGTTTCTCTCCGGTGTGAATTCTAATGTGGACTTTAAAAGTCTGTTTATGTGTAAAACTCTTTCCACATTGAGGGCATGTGTAAGGCTTCTCTCCGGTATGAATTCTCATGTGGTAATTAAGGTTTCCTTTTCGAATGAAACATTTTCCACACAGTTTGCAGGAAAAACTGTTTTCTCCAGTATGAGTTTTCATATGCCTGTTGAGGTTTCCTCTTTGGTTGAAGCTTATTCCACATTGAGTGCACAAGTAAGGCTTTTCTCCAGTGTGAATTTTCATGTGTGCATTAAGGTTTCTTTTTTTGTTAAAACTTTTACCACACTGTTGGCAGGTAAAAGGGCTTCCTTCAGTGTGAACTGTCATGTGGACTTCAAGGTCTTCTTTTCTGTTAAAACCTTTCCCACACGGATGGCAGGTGAAAGAGTGTCCTTTAGCATGAGTTGTCATGTGGACTTTAAGGTGTACTTTTTGAGTGAAGCTCTTTTCACACAGTTTGCAGTTGTAAAGCTTCTCTCCGGTGTGAAGTATCATGTGCCTATTAAAGCTTCCTTGCTGAGCGAAGCTGCTTCCACACTGTTCGCATGTGTATGGCTTCTCTCTGGTGTGAACACTTGTGTGGCTTTTAAGGGTTGCTTGTTGAGTGAAACTCCTTCCACACTGTTGACATGTATAAGGCTTCTCTCCAGTGTGAACTCTCATGTGGACTTTAAAGTTTCCATGTTGACTGAAAATCTTACCACACTGTTGGCAGGTGAAATGACTCCTAGTCCCTGTTTTTTGAGCTCTTTTTCTTGAGGAAGTCTTTTCAATCGGTGAGCAACTAAATGATTTTTGTCCAGTTATGAAATCATGATGTTCCTTATACTGATCTTTATCTTGCATTTCGTCTAGTACTTCACTCGCCTCTTTCATCACCATCTGGTCTAGGGTGAAAAGAGACAAAGCACAAGTTGAAAGTTCCCTGTTTAAAAGCAACAGTGGCACAGAAAGCAACAATGGCCCAAATCTAATATTCATTTTGGATAGTCACAGTCCTTCAGAGCTTAGCTCCAACACCTGAATCGAGGTCTTAAAGATCACTTGAAAACTAAAGGTAGGTTTGATGGAGCCATTTAAAGCTCAATGTTGCTGGGCTGTGGCCCTCCAGAAACTGAGTTTGACATCCCTGGACTAAAATATTAGAAAATTTTTTTTCCTTTTAGGTAATTGTTGTTGTATTTGTGAACAGTATCAGTCAGGATTTACACTCCACTGTAACATGGATAACGTATTATATCTCTCTCTTTTAAAGCTATCAGATCTTAAACACAGACCACAATATTTTCTCAAAGTATGGAATACCACAGGGCTCAATATTAGGTCCTTTACTTGTCTCCTTCTATATGATTCTGAGATTCCCAGAGAAACATTAGATTTCACTGTTATGCTAGTGATACTCGATACTATAGTTCCTCACAACCTGAAAAAACTATCAATTAGCAATGTGTATTAATGATATAAATGGGGTACCTAGATATATTCTCTTGTTTACACACATAAGCATTTACTTAACCAAAAATAACTGTAAAAGATCTACATAATTAGTATGTTATGTTAAGAAGTTGGGTGTTGTGTTCATCCTTTGATAATCACAATTCCAACCTTGGTACAAATGCCTTATCCCACCTTAAAAATACTGCAGAGTCAATACATAAGATGTAGTTGGTTCAAAATGTAGTGGCTTAAGTGCTTACTAAATAGTATCCATTTCTAAAATATACAGGTGCTGGTCATATAATTAGAATTTCATCAAAAAGTGAAACTTGTATATTATATTCATTCATTACACACAGACTGATATATTTCAAAGATTTACTTCTTTTAATTTTGATGATTATAACTGACAACTAAGGAAAATCCCAAATTCAGTATCTCGAAAAATTAGAATATTACTTAAGACCAATACAAAGAAAGGATTTTTAGAAATCTTGGCCAACTGAAAAGTATGAACATGAAAAGTATGAGCATGTACAGCACTCAATACATAGTTGGGGCTCCTTTTGCCTGAATTACTGCAGCAATGTGGAGTGGCATGGAGTCGATCAGTCTGTGGCACTGCTCAGGTGTTATGAGAGCCCTGGTTGCTCTGATACTGGCCTTCAGCTCTTCTGCATTCTTGGGTATTAAGAATCGAGTTTGCTGGCCAATTAAGACCCATAGAAAATCTAGTCTTAAGGTCAGGCGAGTTTGCTGGCCAATTAAGAACAGGGATACCATGGTCCTTAAACCAGGTACTGGTAGATTTGGCACTGTATGCAGGTGCCAAGTCCTGTTGGAAAATGAAATCTGCATCTCCATAAAGTTGGTCAGCAGCAGGAAGCATGAAGTTCTCTAAAACTTCCTGGTATACGGCTGCGTAGACCTTGGACCTCAGAAAACACAGTGGACCAACACCAGCAGATGACATGGCACCCCAAACCATCACTGACTTATATGACCAGCACCTGTATACTAGAAGAAATCTAAATGTAGAATTGCAATTCTAGTATGTGGCTGCCTTATTTCTTTGCTTCCAAACATTAAACCACACATACACACAAAAAAAATTCTTATGAAAAACCACAGGGAGACCTTAAAGCTTTTCTTTTAGTAACAACATATATATAACACTCATTATAAATTTGGGTAGATCGGGGTGCAATACTCTGACCTGCAAAGTTTAGTCCCAACCCTACTCCAACACACATACCAGGTTTTCAAATAAGCCTGAAGGACTTGATTTGTTAGGGTTGAAGCTGAACTCTGCAGGGTTGTGGCCCTAACTGAAGGTGCAATTACTAGACAATGTTTTCAACTAAAAATGAAAAGCTTTATATGCATTTTGGCAGTTCCTTTACATAACAACTGCATTTTGGGGGCCTGGGTAACAATTTCTTTTAGGGTCTCTCATCTATTTGCTTATTATCATGCATATAACTAGAATATTAGCCATTTATTAGTACTAATTAACCACATATTAAGATCTTATTCTACATCCCTAATCCTACCCAACACCTAAACCTAACAACTAATTTACTATTAATAAGCAGCAAATTAGGAATTTATTGAGTGAAAAGTCATAGTTAATAGTGAATGTGTACCCTATTCTAAAGTGTTACCGGGGCCTGAAAATGCAAACCTTTGAAAATGGGTTTTGAAAACAATGCTATCATCTCGGTGTAAACTACAAAAATGTGAATTTGTGAAAATGCTAATGCACGTTTGTAGTATTTCTTTGCCAAATACTGTCCTGGCATAAGCAATACAGCATTTTCCTGGATCCATGTGAATGGGGATCATTTTGACTGCATGTGAAACTTTTGAAAGCCAAACAGAAAGTTTATTGTCTCATATACACAGACCACAGGCATGACCACCTAGACCACACAGATAGCAGAATCTAAATTGAGAAATTAATCATTCTTTTTGGACAAACTGTTTTTTGATTTGAGAACGCAGTCTTTAAGACCAAGCAGAATCCTTTTTTCACCATTCACTTTTAATTTCAGTCTTGACACTCGTGTCATTTTTGTCCTGCATATTTACCACACAGGCCTCTTCCTCTTTAAGAAAGTGGACCTGCCACTCATTATCTGGCAAGTTACCAGTCTTGTAGGAACTGCATGTTTTACAGTGGTCCTTCTTTGGATGGTAAAGACTCAGGTTCTGCTGCTTAAATTCTTCTGAGAACACCTGTCTTGAGAAGGGCCTCAGCATCTTTTCCTCAGCAGCACGATGGTAGACTTTGTACAGGCCAGTCATGGACTGAAAGCCAGGCTCCAGGTACTGTTTTGATGCTGATGACCTACAGTAGCAGGAAGTCACCTTGGGGAGATCCTGTAGAAAACTCTTCATGAACTCACGATCCTCACATCTGAGGTGTGATGTTGCATTCTGCTGTGTATTTCCTGCGTCTTGCACCCAGTTTAGAGCAGACCATTCCCCTAATCCAAGCGTTGACAAAAATAAACTTTTACACACCCTTCTTCTCTGTCCATCAACTTTTAAAAAGTAAAAAAGAGTAGATAACCTTCTTGAATTTTCACACCCCCTTCTCCTCTTTACGGGTATGACATCCACCAAACCGCGCACATACACTTTTTTCTCCTCCCAGTTCATGTTCTCCCAAAAACATTTAAAAATGTTCTCTCTATCTGCTTCTCCAATTGTACTGCAGTGATGCTTGGAGGACTTTACACATCCAGCAGACTGACATCTTGGTCCCATCACTCGGGGCTCCATGTTAACTTCTTCATTCCCTCTAATCCCAACATACGGTTGTCCCATCATTCTTCGCCTTTTATTAACACACTTCTTCCAATTGCGTTCATTCTGTCTCTTTATGCCACTAACTGTATCATCCTCAGTGTCATCATAGGAATCTAAAAAATACAACAAAAAAACAGTGCATGTAAACATGTGTACTACTGCTGTTAAATCCGCCATTTATCCATTCATTACTAATTATCACTCATTATACATAAAAATATCAATTCCTGTACATCTTGAGTCATTAACACATCGAAGTCGACTAGTCGCAGATGACGTCATTAATGAACAATTAACTCTGGAGCTGTGACAAAACCTTGTGCACAGCTATGACATGACAGCGCTGCCCACATGGCTATTGCTCCTATAACAGCTAATTTTTATCAGTTCTTTTGTCTTTGGGTCGTTATATTTCTCACAGATTTCTGTTCGTTCTAAATCAGATACAGATAAAGTAGCAGAAGCTATGGGATTTATTTATTAATAAATATATGCAAGAACTTTTCAGTTTCTTCTAAGCTATTTTATTGAGAAATCACAGAACCGTTGACAATACATTTCGCGCTGAATGATTCTGTGTGCGCATGATCTGCACGTGATGTATGAGCTACTGTCTGTAGCCTGTTTGTGTGTGCGTAAAGGCCTGTTCATACCAAGGAAGATAACGATATAGTTCTAAAAATCGTTCTCAATATTAAAGAATAGCGTCCACACCACAACTATAACGATAAAGACAAAGAGAAACAATATCGTTGGAATCACTTTCAAAACAATTCTTCTCCAGCTGATGATCGATAAAAAAATTGACAGCCAATCAGAATCTATCCTGCTGTAATGAGCTCAATAATTTAAAGCGGCAAACGAGCATGCACTTAGAATAAATAGACGATATCGTTCACTGATGTGGATGCTAATATCGTTATCTTTATAGTTATCGTTCTTGGTGTGTACGGGCTTTACAGTGCAGCAGCATTAGATTAGAATGGCGATTAACTAACCTGTACAATAAGCAGTTTAAAAAATGCATTCTCCCGTTCAATTTCGAGCATCCAGTAATTCAGTAAGTCACACATGATTTGTGAAGCGCTTTCGGAGTTATGCATTTATTTGTCATTTTAACTGTTTGGAAACTAAGCGTAAATGTGGAAGTCCTTCAAAGATTTCTTATCCTGTTGCATCCACTATAGGACCAGCGACTAGTCATCGTCAAGCTTAAGGTGTCATGGCAGAGCATTGAAGTCGACTAGTTGGTGCGACCTCTACTATCTATACTTTGACTAGCTTTTTTCCCTCGTGTGAAACACTGACCATTGCGCACACATTTTCTGCAGACACTGCTATTGTATAAAAAAACAGCAGTGATATAAACTTAGTTTGACCAAAGCAAGTTAAAGAAACATCATGTTGAAGAAGGAAATTGTTTATCTAGATAAACCGATTAAAGTCCTGTAATTGGTACTATACAACACTGATATTACAAAATAGAAAGTTAGTAATGATGTGTTTTATTTTTATATTTTTCCATGATAATTTGTCACATCGCACGCATATACTAGTCATCTCAGCAAACTATTCATTCCATCTTTAATTACAAATTTGACATCAGAGCATAATTTTAACAGAGTTTGCAAACACCTAGGGATAATTTTAAAACTCTTTAAAAATGAACTTGTAAAACCTGAAAAGAAAGATCGCTGCTTACCTTCAGCTGGCGGCACTTCAATTCAAGATGGCCGGGTGGCGTTACAAGCTTTTTATGACAGCTTAAGGATCCAGTGGAGTTTTGACTTTTGTTCACAAGTTCATTTTAATGCTTTCATCGGTAATATTCACAAAACCCACATAAAGACATAAAAGGTAACCAATAGTAATAATTCGTGAAAAAATTTAATTGGCAAAATATAGAGACATAAGGTTTTTGCACAACAGCCAAGATATGTTCATTAATCTTATAATAAAGAACAAGGACTGTCCCTTCTTTTCCTTTTCTGAAGTTGGCAACCCTGTTGCTTTTAAGACCCTAAATGGTTTAACACCTGCGTACCTAGCAAGTCTTCTATCACGCTCCCTAAGGTCGCAAAACTCTGGACTTTTGGTAGAACCTAGGATAGCAAATTCCACTAAAGGAGGTAGAACTTTTACGCATTTGGCTCCCAAACTCTGGAATAGCCTTCCTGAAAAATTTCGGGTTTCAGACACACTCTCTCTATTTAAAGCTAGATTAAAAACACATCTCTTTAGCCAAGCATTCACATAATGCATCTCATAATCTTGTACTCCAGTTATAACTTTTTATATCTTTTGCTTGAAATATTATGAACAGCAGCTATGCTAATTATTCGCTATCTGCTTTTCTGTTTCTAGCTCTGGGGTGCGTTTCCCAAAAGCATCGTTATCTAACTATGGTTGTTAGTTCCACTGAACTCTATTGGTAACGATGGAACTCGCGACCATATTTGATTTTGGGAAACGCGCCCCTGGATGGCCTTCTAGAGATGACGCCAGCTCCAGCCCTTACAAAGATCAGAGATGACCTAACACCTGAGCAGAGATGACACCAACCCCTGCAAGGACTTTACATAATGCCAACCCTGAACCAACATACAAAAATGCCAAATTCTTCTTAAAATGTGATCCCTGTTTTAATAATGTCCATCATCTCTGTTTAAATACCATTATTATTGAACTGCAAAATTTGTATAAATTAGTATTTGACACAGTCACCTCTGATAACAGACATGTGCATTTTCTGTAAAGCTACTTTGAAACCATACATATTGCAGAAAGTGAACTGAATAAATCTCATATTGCAATATGATTTTTTTTCCCATACTCATTATTGTTTCGTGTATAAGTTTCCATTAGTAAAAATTTATGACTCACCTTAAGTAAGCACAATATAGTGCTATAAATGAATGATCATTGTTTTTAATTCAAATGGAGATGTGGTTTAATGTCACACAATTTGTATTCAATTGTCAAATAAAACTGCTTTATTCAGGACAGTCATGTGAAAAATATAATATATTTCTGTAGCGGTATAGACATTTTAATAGATCAAATGAGTGAGTTCAGCTTTGAGAATGAAAACCAACCTGTTTGTTCCTCAGTATCTTCTTGTTTCAGACTGAATACTTCTTCAATCTTTATATCTTCCCTCTCCTCTTTAATAAACGCCATCTTTATAAAAGTGAGTCACGTGGATCTCAGCTGCTTCAGCAGGAGTTTCTCTGTTTGCGCAATCTGTTTAAGATGAGAATAACTGACAGAAAGACAAAGAAATCCAAACCAACTCTCAATGTGTGTCTCAGTCAGCTCCCTAGATCAGTAGTCAGTGCACTGCTAAGGGAATCAGTCAAGAGTAATAGTTAATGGTTTTAAAACAAAACAAAATTAAATTCACAGAAGAGTTTTGAAGTATTTGTGTTTTATATTTGTTATTTAATTATTTGTAGGTTTCATTTACTAGATTACAAACTTCTGAAGTTCGTAATTAAAAGCTGTTATTTCACGTGTTTGTAGTTTTCGTTGTATTTCGTTTTTCTCGTCAGTGTGCAGCTATTCGAATCACTGAATCACTTTGAAAAGCAAATTATTCAATTGACTAGGAGTTTAAAAATGCTCCGTTTCTGTCATCACAGTGACCGAATCTGCGTTTACTACTACTTCAGATTTAAACACTTTAAACGCTTAAAAACACTTTAAACGCTTAAAACACTGACCTTTCTTCAGACGAATCGCAGACACAGCAGCGCCGCGCAGTCTCATGACGTCAGATCACCAAGCCAAAATAAAAGTCTTGTGTAGGCTATAGAAATTTAAATGCAGAACACACAAAAATAACAAACATGTCAGAGGTACTCAGAGTTGAATTTGTGGTCAAATATATGTATAACAAAAATTTAAATAAAAAAAATACAAATAAATATAAAAAAAAAAATATAAATCAAAGATTAAGTATATGCAAAAAACAGTACATACACATAATAAACCTACACATACAAAATATATATCAAAAAAACTATATTGCATATATTACATATAGCACTTCTATTTTCATATTTTTAAACAGGAGATTTAAATAATCAAATAATAAATAGGATTATATATTATAAAAAATGCTTGGAATAATAATAATAAGACATTTTACAAAATACTAAATATTTTTCAATACATTTGACACAATAATAATAAATTTGTAAATAAATTTTATTTTATTTACAGCAGACAATCATGTGTCATGGCCACATGAGCAGCGTGTTTCCAGGTTTGTAGGATCACAGAACTCATCTGAATCCATGAGTATTATCACTGAGGTGATATGTAAATTTATTTTTACAGACATCCATATGAGAAAAATACCATCAGAAATGGACTAAAGACTGGGTTTCCTCCTTGGTGATGCATTGTCAGGCCTATACTGCAGCTGACTTCAGTTGTTGTTTGTTTGTGGGTCTTTCTGCCTTTAGTTTTGTGTTCAGCAAGTGAAATGCACGCTCAGTCGGGTTGAGATCAGGAGACTGATTTGGCCATTGCAGAATATTCCACTTTTTTTTACCTTCAAAAACTCTTGGGTTGTTTTTGCTGTATGTTTGGGTCATTTCCACTTGCACTATGAAGCCTAATCAACTTTGCAGCATTTGGCTGAATCTGGGCAGAGAGTATATCCCTATACACTTCAGAATTCAACCGGCTGCTTCTGTCTTCTGTCACGTCATCAATAAACACTAGTAACCCAGTGCCACTGGAAGCCCTGTCTTTACATTATTTTCGGTATATAAGGGCATAAATTAGGTTAAACTGCTGCATGTCCCTCCATAGACAATAAAATAATTATAAAAAATGACCAACTTATTACCAGCACACAACTATTGATCCACAACATTGCCACGATGTTGCAGTTACTTACTGGCAACATCACAAAGTTACATTGTGGTGAAGTAACGGTCCTTAATCGCACCCTAAACCCTTGTGGCCTTCCTCTGAGTCCATACTTTCATGATGTAATGCTGCTCTTGCTGTCAGGTATAAGTCTGCTGCGGAGCCCGGCAGAAGTGCGCATCAAGGGTGCATAGCGGCTGCAAAGTTGGCGTTCGCGAACACCCTTCTGAAAGCTAAAATAATTACAACTATGGACAACAAAATTTAAAGGACATGCGCACACGGTGGCAATTATAAGTCTGTACAACCACAAGCGCACATGAAGTGTTCCATTTGGGACAAGGCCTCACTTTTCCGGTTGCATGTCGCCATGACAAACTTTGGTCACCAGATTACGTTGCAGTTTCGTAACAGTCATGTATTTTTGTTAGCTGGGAACTTTCTTCTGTTGGAGAGTGCTGTTATATAAATTACAGCAGTGCTAGTGCATTAACCAGATGAACAATCAAATCAAAATACAGTTTAAACTCGCTCATACTGACAAAAAAAAAAAAAACTAAAAACATCATTTGAATTTGGCAAATTAGTTTTCTTTTGCCTTATAAAGGAAATTGTTTTAATGAGCTTCATCAATACTTAAAGGATAAGTTCACTTTTTAAGAAAAAAAAAAATTTCTGATAATTTACTCACCCCCATGTCATCCAAGATGTTTGTCTTTTTTCTTCAGTCACAAAGAAATAAAAAGATTTTTGAGGAAAACATTTCTCAAAACATTTTTCTCCATACAGTGGACTTCAATGGTGGCCAATGATTTTAAATGTGAGCCAAAATCATCACAATTAAAAGAACCAAAGACTTAAACTACTTCAGTCTGTGTGCATTGAACTTAATTAATACACGAGTTTCACAATTTGAGTTGAATTACTGAAATAAATGAACTTTTCCATGACATTCTAATTTATTGAGATGCACCTGTATGCACTTTAAGTATCATTTGCACCTTTTACAAAGGTGTGTTTGAACTAAGAAACTAATGTTTCCTTCAGGCTGTAGATCTGGAGAGTATTCCAGAAAGCAGGGTTAACTTACCGTGAACTAAACCCTGAACTCTCGGTTGATTAACCCCAAACTTTGCTTACTCAAGGTATGTGGTTCCAAAAACACATCTGGGAGTAAGTTCATTCAACTCAGAGTATGTTCCTGGTTAACACTCAAGACATTCTCAACAGAGCGACGAATCAACGAGTCAAGAAAAAGCGTGCCAAGCTATAGAAATTAGGACGCATTATATATTAAGTCATATCAGATATGTATTTTGATTTAAAATTTATCTTCTTTTGTCCTATGCTAATTATATATTAAGTCATATCAGATATGTATTGATTTAAAATTTAGACATTATAGAAAATGGCGCTCCATGTGTGAGATAATATAACATGTAATAAATAAAATAAATAAATATATATATGTTAAAAACTTACCTTGTCATAGTGTTTTATAATTTATACAGCTAACTCTTATATATGCCAATAAAATAAATAATCATATTAGAATAATATATTACCTTATTACTTATATCACACACACACACACACACACACACAAATATATATATATATATATATATATCACACAATATATATATAGTATATATATATAATATATATCTGTCACGGCCCACTGAAGGCTATAAGTAACTAACCCTGGACTAACCTTACATGAGTTGCCCCTAAAAGTTACCTCCGTACTGAAAGTTGAGGTTATCCGCTTACTTAATCTTAAACATACCCGGGTATGTCACATAACCTGCTTTCTGGAATACCCCCTGCTGCATATCAAATTGTACCATAGCTTCATGTCTTTATTTCTCTTCTCTTTACTGCTTAAGCTTTAACCCTTTTTCCTATGCCAACTGTATGCGTGTTTGTGTGTGTGTATGTGTATGTTAGACTAGTTTAAGTGTTTATGTAGTTAATAAAGTCTTACTTGTATCACACTTGAGGTTGTTCATTGTTTGCTCATAACTGGAGTCCCTAATCATGCAGATTTTTGCCACATGCTCTGAGCAGTATTGTACAGTGAGAAAGTTATTTTCCTTAACCAGGAAAATAACGTTCTTAGAATTGACAGACAGTTGACTGAGATGTCAAGTAAATAATTACAGCGAATCTAAATATTTATAATGAATTATAACTAGTTATAATTAATTATTCATATTTCCCCTTTGAGCTGATTCACTACATCTGATTTGACAGAGGTATTGTCATTTCTGCAAGAGTTGCTGGATAAGGGACGCTCTCCATCCAAGTCTATGTCGGTCGGTCTTCGTCAGCAACACACAGGCTTAAGCAATGGTATCTCCTCGAGCACTTAATTCTTTGATGGTTTTCATTTTGCCTCCCCTCTAACTCCTAGAACTATTTTGTCTCCGCTTTAGGTTGCTTATACTATAGTATCTAGTAACACTAATGTCGGTAACAGGGTTGACAAACATACCAAAACACAAGGTAGAAAAATAGTCATAAAAATGAATTACATAGCCTGAGATGTTACAATACAATTTATTGTAATTTTAAGGTTGCTTCATTTCATAGGTTTTTTAAAAAAATGTTGATTAAACTTATTTTATTTTTCACTTTTTTCAAGTGGAAAAGGCACTGATTTCATGGAATGACCCCAAAACACTACGAAAGGAGGTGGTAACACCAGTAAATATGCTTCTTATTTTGTGCAGCTGATCATGTTGACTCTCGCATTGTTGGTGAAGTGCAGGAAGGAGGACCACCTGTATCAGTGTGTTTAGCTTAAAGGGAATTAATAATTATATGAATATGGATTTTTGACAGGATCACCGTGAACTGTCCAGCAATCAATCAAACAGGCCGCAACCATCAACTCTGAAATGGATATTAATACCCAAAGTATAGTGAAAATACTATTTATTAGCACAATAACAATATCAGCAGTTTAAGACATTAACTTGTATGCACACAACACAGGACACACTTTTAAATACCAACAGAACTTTACTGAACAATTCTAAAACAAATCTGTAAACTACTTGACACAAACACACTCTCACAGGCTATGAAACTATATTTAATGTACCAGTTAAGTTATAGTATGGACATATTACTTGTGTTGGGGATTCCCTACTATGGAGTTTTCAAAGGTTTTCCAAAGGTTTGTTGATTTGTAGGTGGTTTGTTCACGTCTGGAGTGATGTCTTAGGAAGGCCAGTCAGGATGGGCGTTGGCTGAAGGATGGATGTGGAGTCTTGTGGGCTGGTTGAAGTTTGAAGCAGGCAAAGACAAAGTTGGAGACATGGATTTGTGGCTAAACATAGCTTAATAAATGAGATTCTAAACAGAAAAGTAATTAAGTAAAAGAAGGAAAACAGTGTGGCAAGACTAGATGGCTTATTTCTTCAAGGTGGTAGATGGGTGGCAAGCAAACAGGCCAAAAAGCCCAAAAGTGGCAAAAAAAGATATTGACCAGTTGAACATTAGCTGTGTTTCCATTACCCTTCATATTGCGCAAATTTTCAAAAATATTCACTCATCATGACAGTAAAATAGGGCATTCTAAGCAGGGCTGTGCAAATAATCGAATGCTATTATCATGTGCATCTTGTCAATAAAGCTGGTTCTGTGATTAGTAGTAAATCTCCATCACGTGCTTTCAGATGGAGTAGCGTTTACTACATTAATAAGTACTACATTAATACATTATAGCCGTAGCTCACTGACAAGTTAAGCAAAATCCCATTCATAATCGCAGGTGATTCATCGCCGATAATTAACGCGATATTGCGTAGCTTGTCCATGAACTATGGCTCTGTGTAGTAAATGCTGCTCCATCTGAAAGCACCGGTATAATTTAGAAAGATACCGAGATATCAATTTTTGGTCATACTGCCCAGCATTACCTGCTGGGCTGTGGCACATTTCAAAAGCATCCCATAAGTGGCTCTCCGCGCTGCTTCACCAAAGATACACGCATATGCCTCCTTAAAAATAATACCTAGTGCAATGGCTGTGATTAATATAAACCTACCAACATCCATGACTTATCACGAGAGGAAAAAATTTAATTTTAGTCGCAAAACATCAGAAAATCTGTAATTGAAATGCAGCTATTGTCTTTGGTTCGGGGTGTAACCACATTATCCTCCCCATTCATTAATCAACATGTTCTTTATTTTCCCGCTCTTGCAAAGTTTAATTCAGTCATGATTTCTATAATGAGAATTATACATTTTACACAGAATTGATTGATATCAACATTTGAGACATGAATTATCATTCACACACATACCAAACACACTAAACCCTTGCATGCATGGATGTTTCACCAATCATTTTTACATATATTAGAGTATTTAGCTACCCTGACCTATGTATCCAACACGGATTGATCTCTAGCTGCTTAGATAGCATAACTGTGCGTTCACACCGCCGGCGTCGAGAGCATCAAAAATCGCTCTGGCCGCTTTGCTCACAACGCTGCAGAAAGATTCGTGAGCGCTCTGACGCTCTGACGTAGATCGAATGCTGATCGTGAATTTAAAGCAGCCGCAAAGCAAACAAGCTTGTTGATCTTGTGCAGACTAACCACAATGAGCGTAACGTTATAAGTTAACCTCATTAAATATTGCTGTGGACGAAGTATTAAGGTCCTTTACCTAATAATGTATAAAGCACTCTAAAAATACTCTGATGCAAGTAAAAGTCCTGCATTAAAAATGTTACTTAAGTAAATATAATCAAGTATAAAAACATTACTTATATACGTATAAACAAGGATTTTTTTTAAAAGTAAACTATGACTGTAGCCTAGTATTATTTATTATATCATTAGATTATTATTATATCGTTACTGCACATCAGCAACTCACCAGAAAACATGAACAATCTCAGACACCTTGGTCCACGTATCATTTTGAATTAATTTTTTTATGTCCCTGTAACGCAAACAGGGACACATCATAGATTACTGCAAACCCGCCACAGCAATAATCAACCTTTTGTTTGAACTAATGTGGTCGGAGCTGCATTCTCTGGAATCCTCTCAAGCGGTGGACTTCTACGTTCTGATTGGTTGCTACCCAACCGCGTCATAGCTCATTAACATAAAGTTGCCCTCACTCAAACTCCAATCCACTCCCCCAACCCCCAACACACTCAAAACCAATGACTTCTGGCCACTCACACTCAAAATAAATGACTTCTGGCCACTCTGACTCTACACAATCTGGCGGTGTGAACGCACAGTAAGCCTCTCCTGAAAATTACAAAATAATAAAATAAAGCATATTTCGTTACTTTTTGAAAATTAGAAAGGTTCAATCTGAGCAGATGATTTTACCATCACTATCATCGTTAGAGCGTATTTCTTCAGCACATTCAGCATCTAGCTCATTTATATTATCTCAACCATATTCTCAAAACTATCATTCTCATTGTAAGTCAATATTTACTATTTACTATATTTAGGAATATTAAGAAAATTGAGGTCTAACTTTAAAAAAAAAAAAACGAAGGAGGGAGAGGGAACCAATTGCATCCTGGGTCGCCAAAGACCCGAGGTATGCTTTTAAGGGTTAAACCTATAAACTATTCAGTAGTTATTCATAATGGCATTAATAACCTTGGATTAAACATAATTGTTGAACATATGGATTATAGACGTGATATGGAGATATGTAGTGGAAGGATGTTTGGTCTTCTTAGCATAATTCTGGAATGAGCTTATGAATTTTACAAATGTAAACCCAGTATCTGTGCCATTCTGAGAGTGGTGAGGGATTCAGTCCTGTTAGGAAATGGTCCAAAGTTCTTGAGAGGGAGTCTGAGTCTTGGTGAGGTAAACTAGAGACCTTCCTTGTGAGAGTCATGATGTGCTGTTTTGTTTTTCGACCATTTGACTTGGTTAACAGCCTAAATTTGACAATGTTAGAAGGGACTTTCCTTGTCTGGGACGAAGTTCCTTTGTTTTAGAGTTTTTAGGAGTTAGGAGCTAGTTGTGGCATCAAATGACAGAATGTCTGAATTTACAGCCCTCCACGTTGACTCTGGGGCCTCCTGTGGAATTTTATTATTCTTTTACTTTTACTTGAGGCTGGCAGCAAAAGGGTGTCAGTCCCATTAACTCCCCATGTTAAAATGCCCAACTTTACAGCAGAAAAAAACATTTACAGCCTGGTTCAAAAAATAATCTTGATCTATATAGCTAATGTTGCCCTTCATGACAACTGTGAGGGGGGTGAATTTTTTTTATTACTCATCTGTTTAAATTATATTAAGCCTTAAAGTTCTGCATAATTAAGGGCGTGGCCACTTGAGTGACAGGTGGATTGCCGCTACTGACACTGCCGTCGAGCTAGATGGGCGTGGCTTCAGCAACAAGCTCCCGCCTTATTGCCCATTTTCAATTATCTAGGAGAGTCACGCGGTGACACACTGCCAAGATAGAGACGGCTTGCTCTGCACACTTTGAGCTTCAGAAACGCCCTTCAGGAGTCTACGGGTGACGTCACGGACACTACGTCCATGTTTTTATACAGTCTATGGTTTTAACCAATCGGAGAATTCAATATTTTCAAGCTATTTACATTTCCCCATTACTTCTTGCCTACCTAAACACCTGAATCTAGCAATTGACCGTTTTCAAAGAGCTTGATTGACAGGCTATCTGAGCAGTCATTACGCTGAATGAGCCATCTCGCCTGACAAACAAATCTGACAGGAGTGTAGATTAACTGTGATGGACTTAAACTTGAAAAATGTTGTGTATTGACATCTTTCCACGGTTGAAATGAAATAAGTTCTGATGTTCATTCATGTTTATTTTCTGCTTTAAGTAAATATGCAAAGGCAAATTTATTTCAGATTTTTTTTTTAAATGACAACATTTTAAAGCAGAAATCAAAGACAGGTCTGCCTTTTTAGCCTCGCATCTACTTGTGCTCCACCATTTAAAACTCCTTTGCCCTACTGTGATATTTAAGACTTTTTGCTAACTTACAGCTGTTGAAATTGAATTTTATTGCTTTTACATGCTTTTCAAGGACCCAAGGGTATCCTAATTTCTCCAGAGTGAAGGCACACATGATTTTTGAAGTTGCTTCTTTTTTTAAATATCTTGCCACACTCGGAGCATTCTGGCAATTTCTTGCTAGAATGAGACTGCATATGTCTTTCCAGATCTATTTCTTTTGTGTATCTCTTTTCACACTGAAGACATGCAAAAGGCCTTTCTCTAGTGTGAACTCTGGTGTGAATATCAAGGGTTCTTTTATGTCTGAAACTCTTTTCACACAGAGGGCAGGAGAAAGGCTTCTCTCTGTTGTGAATTCTCATGTGGACTTTAAGGCTTCCTTTCCGAGTGAAACTATTTCCACACTCTTGGCAGGTGAAAGGCTTCTCTCCTGTGTGAACTCTCAAGTGGTCTGTAAGGCTTCTTTTTTCAGTGAAACTGACTCCACACTGTTGGCAGGTGAAAGGCTTCTCTCCAGTGTGAATTCGCATGTGACTCTTGAGGTTCCCTTCATGTGTGAAAGTCTTTCCACATCGATGACACAAAAAAGGCTTCTGTCCGATGTGAGTTAGTATGTGCCTTTTAAGCCGTTTCATGTCTTTGAAACCCATTTTACACAGATGACATATATAACAGCTCTCTCTTAAATGAATCTTCATGTGCTTGTTAAGGCTTCCTTTACGTGTGAAACATTTTTTGCACTGATCACACGTGAAAGGCTTCTCTCCAGTGTGAATTCTCATGTGAGTCTTAAGATTTCCTTTTCGTTTCAAGGTTAGTCCACAGAGTTTGCAGGTGTAAGGGCTTACTCCAGTGTGAAGACTCATGTGAGTATAAAAGGTTTCTTTATGTGTGAAACTCTTTCCACACTGACTACATGCAAATGGCTTTTCTCCAGTGTGAGTTCTCAAGTGAATTTTGAGACTGCTTTTTCGTGCAAAGCTCTTTCCACACTGTTGGCAGGTGAAAGGCCTCTCTCCAGAGTGAACTCTCATGTGTTCTTTAAGGTTTTTTTTTTTATTGAAACTCTTTCCACACTGTTGGCAAATGAAATGAGTTTTTGTATCAGCCCTCTGAGCAGTTTTTTGCAAGGAAGTCTTTTCAGTCAGTGAACAACTAAAAGATTTTCCTTCAGTTACGAAATCATGTTTCTCAATCAGATCTTTTTCTTCGTTTTCATTCAAATCTTCACTCTCCTCTTTCAGCGCCATCAAGTCTAAGGCAAAAAAATTAAAAAAAGACAATTACATGTTAATCCCAGGATAATTTCACAAAAAAAAAACTTTTTAGACATTTAAAGTATTAAAACCATCAATTTTGCTGTCATCGTCACACAGTGTGTGGGTAAATAAAGGAGGATTATTTCAAAGTCTGTTGTATGTGTTGCACTTCTTGCTGTCAGCTGGTGGTGATGTGAATTTGATGTTAATAATGCCACGTTCCAGGCAACCCGTAACCCATGTTTTTCCAACCTTCTACCCGTGAAAGTGCACTGGAACGGCAGTCAACCCTGTAACTTTCCACCCGTTATCTCGTACTAGATTGATGTACTCCCAGTTCTGAGCTCTGATGTCACATAGCCCGCGAAACAACTATGGCAGCCGCTACAGATAATATTGCCTATGGATGCGATGTTTAGGCAAGTGGTACACAGTGAGAAATAAACTTTAGGACAATATAATGTTGCAATAAAATTAATAATCTAGCTACAATTCCTTGCGCTCAGGAAGTTTGGCGTGACTTGCCTGGAACACTACAAAATCGTGAGTCGTGGTTTAAAGTCGTGATTTACGGGCTCAAATCCTGCCTGGAACGCAGCATGAAACAATGCACTTAAAAGGAAAACAGGAAGGGTCTCATATCTGCTATGTGATTGGTTTAATACCACCTCAGCACTGCTGAGGTGGTATGGAAGCCCAGGTTTCTTTGACAGTGGCCTTCATCTCATCTGCATTTTTTGGTCTCTGGTTTCTCATTTTCCTCCTGACAATACCCCATAGATTCTGTCTGGGGTTCAGGTCTGGTGAGTTTGCTGACCAGTCAAGCTCACCAACACCATGGTCATTTAAAACCAACTTTTGGTGCTTTTTGGCAGTGTGGGCAGGTGTCAAATCCTGCTGGAAAAATGAAATCAGTATCTTCAAAAAGCTGGTCAGCAGAAGGAAGCATGAAGTGCCCCCAAAATTTCTTTGTAAATGGGTGCAGTGACTTTGGTTTTCAAAAAACACAATGTACCAACACCAGCAGATGACATTGCAGCCCAAATCATCACAGACTGTGGAAACTTAACACTTGACTTTAAGCTACTTGGGCTATGAGCTTCTCTACCCTTCCTCCAGACTCTAGGACCTTGGTTTCCAAATGAAATACAAAACTTGCTCTCATCTGAAAAGAGGACTTTGGGACCACTGGGCAACAGTCCAGTTCTTCTTCTCCTTAGCGCAGGTAAGACGCCTCTGACGTTGTCTGTGGTTCAGGAGTGGCTTAACAAGAGGAAATACAACAAACTGTAGGCCAATTTCTTTGACACGTCTGTGTGTGTTGGCTCTTGATGCCTTGACCCCAGCCTCAGTCCATTCCTTGTGAAGTTCACTCAAATTCTTGAATCGATTTTGATTGAAAATCCTCATAAAGCTGTGGTTCTCTCGGTTGGTTTTTGCATCTTATTCTTCCCACTTTTTCCTTCCAGTTAACTTTCTGTTAACATGCTTGGATACAGCACTCTGTGAACAGCCAGCTTCTTTGGCAATGAATGTTTGTGGCTTATCCTCCTTGTGAAGGGTGTCAATGATTGTCTTTCTGGACAACTGTCAGATCAGCAGTCTTCCCCATGATTGTGTAGCCTAGTGCAGTGGTTCCCAAACCTGTCCTGGAGGCCCCCCTGCCCGGCACATTTTGTATGTCTCCCTAATCAGACACACCCAATTTAGTTCTTGCAGTCTTCTACTAATGAGCTGATGAGTGGAATCAGGTGTGTTAGATAAGGGAGACATACAAAATGTGCAGTGCAGGGGGGCCTCCAGGACAGGTTTGGGAACCACTGGCCTAGTGAACCAAACTGAGAGACCATTTTGAAGGCTCGGGAAACCTTTGCAGGTGTTTTGAGTTGATTAGCTGATTGGCATATCACCATTTGTTGAGATTTGTTGGTGGGTTTTTGTTAAATGTGAGCCAAAATCATCACAATTAAAAGAACCAAAGACTTTAACTACTTCAGTCTGTGTGCATTGAATTTATTTAATACACGAGTTTCACAATTTGAGTTGAATTACTGAAAATAAATTAACTTTTCAATTACATTCTAATTTATTGAGATGCACCTGTATATTTCACCACAAACAGAGTGTAAGTCTGTGGGAAACACTGTAATGCATGACATAACAAATGGAGGTAACATCTCAGCTGCACTTGAAGGTAGCATTAGTATTTTTTTTTTCTGGTTATGTGACCTCAACCAATCTTTATGTCAAATAAAACCACTTAAATAAGAACACTCATAATACACTCTTCAAAAAATATAATTCATATCTTTAGAGTTTGGCATTTTAATAAATATCAAATGAGGTTATTCAATATTTGAGATTGAAAACTAACCTATTTTTTCCTCAGTATCTTCTTGTTTCAGACTGAAAACTTCTTCAATCCTGATCTCTTCACTCTCCTCTTTAATAAACGCCATCTTTATAATAGTGTCACACGGATCTCAGTTGCTTCACCAGGAGTTTTTCTATGTTTGGACAATCTGTCATGATTAAAATAAGAAGAAAAAAAATTAGCAGAAAGAAAAATATATCCAGATTAAATCTCTGGGTGCATCTCAGTCACCTCCCTAGTTTAGTAGTCAGTGCACGTGTAAGGGAGTCAGTCAGAGCCATATTTAATGGCCCTGAACGGCCTGATTATCAAAAAAATAATAACATTAATAATAATAGCACTACAAATCAATAAAATAACACTAAACATACAGACACTTCATATGCATTTGTTTAGGTACTGAATGACCTGTACATTACATTTATTAGATTACACTTTAAAGGGGACCTATTTATGCCCCCTTTTACAATATGTAAAATAAGTCTCTGATGTCCCCAGAGTGTGTATGTCAAGTTTTAGCTCAAAATACCGTACAGATAATGTTTTATATATAGCTTGTTGAATTTTGCCACATTTAGGGTATGAGCCAGAACGCACTGTTTTTGTGTTTGTCCATTTAAATGCAAATGAGCTGGTGCTCCCGCCTCCCTTTTCAGACGAGAGTGGAGCTTCTAGAGCTTGTGCTCCAGCATGACAGCAATAACAAAACAGAACGTTCTCACGCACTGAAAATGTCAGAAACTGCAAGTGGTGGTGTTCAGCCATATATGTATGAACTGGAATTGGACAGTGAAAGAGACTGTAGAAGAAGTGACCACACATAGAATGCAACAGGAAGTTGAATGGTTAGTTAGCAGGCAAAGCAAGAAGACGATGCCTCATGCACCTGCTCCTGAGAACAGTTCAGACATTGCGTGAATCAGAGGTAAAAAACTATATAAATACGGTTCAGTTTCTTGCACAGACTGATCGTTTTGTGTCTTTACACATAAATGTATCATCATGAGCTGCAGGGTTTAATTCGTTTTTTTTGTCTGTGTGTATTTTTTATTTTTTTTATTTTTATTGTATGTTTAAGCCGTGATTCCCCATCCACTTCGATTATAAGACTGATAGACTGCAACTGTTTGTGTTAAAAATCTTGGGTGAAATATCCCTTTAAGTGTCACTGAATACTGTTTGAAAATTGTAATGCAAGGCCGATAATACTATATTTACATCTACAATCAACCTCCACATACTGACCTAACAAAAGTAAAAACATAACTATATTCTTATTTGCAACCATGAAATTGGCAACTTATATGGCAGAACAAACTTAATATTTATTAATGTCATAACAATATACTCTGAAAATACAAGTGATTATTTCACAATTTGTATAAAAAAATTGTGGAGGAATCTTACTTTGTGCTTGTAATCAAATGCAGATTCTGCAAAAACTGTAAACAAACTAGTGAATATTTGACATTTTGTATACAAAAGAAAGAACATCAGCAGTCTTAGATTGTGCTTATGAACAACTGAATATTTAACAGTCTGTATAGAAATATAAGAAAGTACAAGATGAATCATAGACTGTTTTTGTATGCAAAACAAAGATACTAATGAAAAATAAATGCTTATGTCTCCATTGACCAAGTGCCTGTGTTTTAGTCGTTACAGGTTTCTGGCATATCGCTCCTTTGTGAGCTGGTGCTGGAGTTTCCTTGGCTGTCAGGTACGTGTCGTGATTCTAGCCTATGCGGTTATGAGGATTCGCCGTGAGTTTCCAGATGATCGGGGCAGATATGTTGGTTTCAGACCAGCTGTTGATTAAATCTGGACACCATGGTGGAGATGACCTCCTCCTTGTCTGGCCACTCATACTCTACACACAGGTCTGGTGGTATGGCTATCTTCAGTACCTCATCCATGTATGAAGCAGGGTCCACAAAAACATGCTCAAATATTAGGTCCTGCAGGTCATCCAAGTACCCTGTGCAATAATACAAAATTTATTTGTAAATAGTAAACTGTTGTACCCTTACTAACAAGAAAACGTGCAATAACAATGTTAATTTCTATTTTAATTTATAATAATAATAATAATAATAATAAAAAATAAAAAATAAAGTTACTGAATGTTAGCGGTCTAGTCTTCACTTGTTTGACTGTGCATTGTCCTTTCCTGGCCTTTGGAAAGTTCACTTTGAATAGTGGACGTCCTGTTGATGATGTTGCTTGTGCACGGCCAACATTTTCATTATAATGCAATGCAGCCAGGTATAATCTGCAAGCGCACAGACACAATTCAGGAAAACAGCCTATACTGCTGTAAAGTTATTTTAATGGCGATTACTTCACCTGCACAACATTCCAAGGAATGGGAACACCACATTTTTTGGGGCAAAGCGTAGAATGACGCTATGAAACGAATCAAAAGGTGAAGTCTGGTGATGCGGACTCAGTTTGGTGACGTCCTTCAAAATCCGCTTGTTTGTCATGACTTTCTCCAGCTTGTAGAATGCCTGAGTCCCTATGAAAAAGGATTAAAAAAAACTGGATTACTTACAAATACTTATTTTAATTGTAGGTTATTTATACTTGTACTGACAGTCCCTTAATTTTGTAAATGGTGTGTTGCAAAAATGTATTATTTTTCACAGTATCATACCGGCAACAAGCCACTTGTTTCCGTCTCTGCTTCTCTTTTGAGGATGTAGACAAGCAGGAAAGTTTGGATCCTCATGTGTGTGTATGTCCCTGACATGGTTCAGAATCGAGCTCCATTTAGCCACTCTTTCTGGTCCAGTGATTGAAGATGCTGCAGTCCAGTAAATGTGGTTTTTAATGCTTCTCAGCCATTCCCTTAATTTTTCACAGTCTTTCAACTTGCAAATGTTTTCAAGTTGCCTCCCAATCCCTGTAAATGAAATCATAGACACATTTAACCACTGAGAGTAAATACAGTTATGCTCAGAGTTTGCTATCACAATTTCTTAAATGTCGTATTACACCTACTTATAAAACCATGTTATTGAATGTGTACGTTTTATAAGAAATAAAACCTTTTTCGATGCGCCACACATCATAGAACTGGTTGATGTTACGTTCTCGGAGGAATTTTTGTATTTGTGGGTGGCGGTCAGTTACGATACACTCAAGAGTAACACCACGAGCTTCCAACAGGGCAAGGCTCCTCTGTAATCCTTCTTTTTCCATATGGTAGCGTCCTCCCACTTCGTTACTCTGATATAAACAAGTGGTGAACAAAACAATCATCTGAGAGTGAAAAACATGTAATTCAAAATGTAATTGTTTTTCAATACTGATGTGTCTTCTCTCCCACCTGAACCAGTTGTATGTCCACAACGGTGTTGGTCTGAAGGTCCATCAAGGTATAGCTTCCAAACTTTACAGAGTGACCTTTGAAAGTAATATCACACAAAGCATTATTACAACGTGTGCATTGATTTCAGTTCAGTTAGATGCTACCAGTCTATGTATATTCAGCTTCATTATCCAGGAAAGTACCCGAACATCCATGCATCCTTCTTATTTATAACTGTGTACCTGGTGAGTCAGCCCTCATATCACCTCCAACGATGACCCTTTCCCTTTCGCTCAGGCGATGTAGCGTCTCATTCTGCCAATGCATCCACTTGTACACTATAGCTGGCTCAACGTACAATCGGGACTGGCGCCGAAAGGTATCATACTTAAAAAGCTGCAGATTCATAATAGTACATATCTGGTGACAGAAAGAGCAGACAAGACGATGTTGCACATTATTAATGTAAAATAATACACTTTTACATGGTAATGTGTGCAGACAAACAGTTAATAAGAACTTGTTAATGTACTTGATATTTCACTTACTTTTTCTAGTTTGTAGAATGAAGCCCCGCAAAGATAGACTGCAGCAGAAATATGGAGGTTCCCGGCTGGTGTGCTGCCTTGTACTGGCTGGCTGCTCCATTTCCGTGAATATTTACAGTTGTGGCAGAGTTGTTCAACTCGTACAAAAGTTCCGATCCTTTGAGAACGCACAGAACAGCTCTGCTTGCAAACTGGGCACACCTCAAACAGCTCCATAATGCAATTTTCGTACACTATGTATTTTCTGATTTTATGAATGGGACAAGATGCTTGAGCACTAAGAAACAAAAACACGTATTGGGTAAGCAATATTAAAAAACAAAAATCACAAAATATAATAATAATAATAAAAACTTCTGAACCAGGGGTGTTAAACTTAGACCCAGAAGGGACAACCGGCACACCTGAAGTTTTTAAATGAGCCTTCGGGACTTGATTAGCTGGCTCAAGTGTATTTAATATTGATTGCAGGTAAACTCTGCAGTGTTGTGGCCAACAAGGAACCGAGTTCGACACCCTTGTTCTAAACCATATGCACGGTTTTGTAACTTACGACATGTCTGCTGTCTCCGTTAAAGTTGTGTCCGTCTCTGCAGGATCAAATGTAGAATCTTGTTCTTCAGGTGCTACTATAGATGATGTGTCCATTAGGGTTTTTTCGTCATCCTCTTCCTCCAGTTCCACACGAGGTCTCTTTGGTGGCCTCTTTATATGTGCAGAGGACATAAATGTTACACCAGCTGCTGGTGAAAACGAACTGTCAATGTCCAAAAAATTATCTGTCGACTGGACACCTGTAATGTACAAAGTAGTTGTCTTAGTGTTATGTGACACTGATTGTGTAACAAGACCAGTTATAGGTCCTCTGTATAAGCAGTATCATGTAATGCATAAACATACCTGTTCTCCTGTAGTGAGCATGAAGCGTCTTCACTGATAACTGAGTACCAACAGACTTGGTCAGCGGTTTTTCGTCTGTCTGGCAAGCAATATCCCTTGTTTGGCTGCTCTGTTCTGATGTGCTGGCCTTTGCAAATAAACACTCCACTGTCAGTACAAGCCTGATATCTTTACAGAAAACATACTTGATTTAAAAATCAGTCACCTGATTGTACTGTGCATAATAAATAAGCATTTATGAATTACACAGACGGCGCACAGATAAAAATAACAACATAGCTGGTCTCATGGTGCCATTGCGTGCTATCACAAACTTTATAAGTCCTCCATTTGCTTATGAGCTTGACAAATTCAAGCGGTCGACTTCACATTGCTTTCATATGCAATTTTAAAGGGGTCATATGATGTTTGTGGTTCAAGGTTAAAAAAACACATTATTATCCACATACTGTACATTATTGTTGCTCCTCTATGCCCCGCCTTCTGAAACGCTAGATTTTTCAAAGCTCATCAGTCTGAAAAGCGAGGTATGCTCTGATTGGCCAGCTATCCAGTGCTTTGTGATTGGCCGAATGCCTCAAGCGTGTGATGGAAACGTTACGCTCCTTAACATATACTGTTATGGCGTGCCCTGGTCAGAACACTGGCGCAACAAGACAAAAACAATAAAACCCATTACAAACGAGGCATTTGTTGCATCCAGTGGGGTTATTATTACTGATTATAATGACTTATACTGTGTTTTTATGCGTTGCATCCTGCCACGTAAACATAAAACCATGTCTGCATTTGTGATCGGAGAAACGACAAACAACAAGCGCTACTCTACACTGCTCAAAACTCGTATTTGAATTATCAGTGGCAAATTCTTTAAATATGTAAACATACTTACAGGCCGTGAGTCAGAACAGCCGGCAGATCAGGAAACAGTCCTCCACAAAATGCAATGCACACATCTGAATATTTGGGTTGGACTGTTCTGGAACAATATTGTAAATAAAACTTAACCACTGATTTCTAGTTGTGTCCTCTTTTGGAAGGCCAAACAAAGTCGTTTCGCTTTCACAACGAAACACACAGCGTCTCCACAACATGGCGCTGGCGGCTACAGTGAGAATAAAAGTTACGCCTTCGTTCTTTGCGTGAACATCTGGGCAGTGTTATGCAAATCTTCACACATAGTGACGTAGAGATGTTGGGGCGTGTTTAAACGAGGCGTTTTAGGAGGGCAAGGTTGACTCTTAACTTTTATAAAGAATATCTCTTTGGATTTGAGACTTTAGTCTTTGCAACTTTAGCGATCACAAACAGCTTGTAACACTCCAAAGAGAAAGGAAAATTTGAAATCGCATCATATGACCCCTTTAACTACCACATTCCTATCATTGTGGTAGCACGTGAAGGCAGCGTCAGTGAAAACAGACAGACAATGGTAGCTTTAGCAACATTAGCCTTACAGAAGCTCTTTCAGAAAAGCAATTTGGAAAACAAACGCGTGATACTTACGTCTTCTGGAGGTGTAGCTGGATCACGAACAGTTGGCACTGCTCCGTCCTTCAGGAGCAACTTTTGTGCAAAACCTGCTTTATACTGACCCTCGTTCACAAAGCAGTCCGTAAAATGATTCGCACAGACATAAATGAATTTCGGTAGAGTTGAGGGAGCATTTTCTTTGAAAACAAAATTAATCCACCTCGTCTTCAGCGGCTCAGATTTCGGGAGTAAATGGAGAGAGCTATGTGGATTCATACATCCAGCTACAGAACACCTAAAGCGCTTGGGAGGCATTCTCGTCGGTGCAGCACTGGCGGACTGTGCACAACTCGCTCAGGACGGTTCTATGTATAAACGGCAGTGTCTGTCAACTTTCGTGGGCGGGATCTGTGGCTAATGTGACGTCACATTAGCAGCAATGCTGAAAACAGGTCGTTGGGAGACACTGCTTATTACCTATGGGGATTAAAAAAAGCAGTGGGTGGATTTTTATCATTATAGGTGGTTGTGTACACACACTGCCAACACACATTTATGTCCAAACGCCATGCAAAGGTGCATCTTGCAGAATAGATCCCCTTTAGTGACTTTATTTACAATCGATTTTTAGTTGTTTGTCGTTCTTTTTGCATTTACACAGTTTTGAACAGAGGATGTCACAGTGATTCAAACCAGTGAAACATTTCGCAAAGCAATACCGAAAATCTCCACCATCACTTTTTAAAATTGAATTTAGAAGTTATAGTTGGTTCTGAAGACTTACTAGTTCTTTACACAAACGACATAAAAATCAAATAAGGATTAATAATAATAATACTACTACTAACAACAATAATAATTATATACTTATAATAACATATATTAATAATACATTACATAAATTAAAGAGCATCCCAAACATAGATTAAATTAACTGTATCTTGGGCTTTTATTCATTTATTTATTCAAAATGTTACAAAAGCTAAATGAAATTCAAGGGCTACTTTAAATTTCATTCTAACGACCAGAAATGGTGGTGACATGTAGATAGAAGAACAAAGAAAATAATGAATGAACCTATTTTCACAGAGAGAGCACCTGTAATCTATATTCAGATGAGAACGACCCCATGTTTCTTCTCCGTCCCTCTGACAGTTCGCTTTAAATGATTTACGAGCAGCTTTTTCTTTCACTCATTTGCTGACGCGCTTTCCTCTCACACAAAACGCACATTAACGTCAGATAGATCATTACGGTCTTACATTAAATAGCAATTAAACCAAATACATCGCTGGCTAGCGTTGATTTAAAAACTTGGAAAGTTAAAAAACACAAACCTTTCTTCAACCGAAACACAGACGTAGGTGCGCGGCGCAGCCGTATGACGTCACATCACAATACCAAAATAAAAGTCCCGTCCAAACGCTAAAATGTCTAAAGTGTAAATAATGAATTGTGCAGCACATTTAGTATTTAAGATTCTTTCTAAAAGGCGAAACAGTTATGTTTAAATCCAGAAACCGGTATTATCAATTAAAAAATATATGCAACAATAAATAGGAAATGTGTTACTTATTTATTGTTGCATTTGTTTGTTTTTGTGCTGATTATACTGTGTTTTTCCTGGGGTGTATTCCAGAAAGCTGAGTTAATTTACCATCAGGTTAACCCTGAACTCTGGGTTGATTAACCCAAAACCTGCTTACTCAGGGTATGTCGGTTCTAAAACAGCTGTTTCGAGTTAGTTTAATCAACTTACTGCTAATAACCTCGAGTTAATGCGCGCGCACTGCGAACATATAAAGGCATTTTCAATGGAACGTCGAATTCAGGAGTCACCATGGAAACTAAGGGTGAAAAGTTACATGCCGTGTACTTCTCCGAAGCGGAGTTAGAAGTTTTAATGTTGGCTTATGAGGAGTTCAAGCCCATTATAATGGAAAAAAAAAAAACAATACAGCTGCATATGCGAGTGAAAGACAATTGGCTTTGCAAAAAATAACTGACAGAGTAAATGCGTAAGGTTTTTTTAAAATATGCTTGTCTTTCTTTTGTTAATTTGCAAAGTTGAACAATTGTCTTTTTGAGCATGTGGCATGACTCGACAAGAAACTGATGTAGAGAAATGTAAATGCTTCAGAATACAGTGTACACTAGGTTCAAACACACATACAGCACTTCTTTTCAGTTTGTAAATTGCTTTCTGTATCTATTTTAATTTACTTGAAACCAAAGCTGTATGAGTGGCACATACTGACATCCTGCTGAGGTTTAAGATTATTTAGTTTTATTATTGTTGTTTTGTGTAGCTAAAGAGATCAAAATGAGAAACCTGTTTTTTAAGTTGGGTCAGAGGTAACAGCAAATATTAAATGAGATGCTTGAAAGTATGAAATACATTTTAATTAAAGAATTGATCCTACTAATAATCGCATTAGTAAGATTTATAGTAATTTCAAAATACATTGTTTTGTATGCTGAATGATGTTTAAAGTACAGTCTAGAATAACTATTGTAAAGATATGTTAATGAATTATTCTGTGCTTGTACTTTTATGTATAGATCAAGACTTTGTGTAGTAAAAAAAAGTGTCATGATATTTTACATAGTAAATGTTGAATCAATGGCATAAATTAGATGTCAATATGATATGATCATTCATCAGTAAAACTACAATGAGAAGAATAACTGTAATTGTACATGATGTGTGGGTATACAGTATGTGTCATGATACACAGGAAAGGAACAAGGAGATGCTGGAGAATACTTTAACTTGACTTAATTCCATGAACCATGGGAGACGAACTCAGGATGACATTTAACAGTGGACCAAGAAGAAGGAACTGGAACACACTTTAAATACACAGGAACTGATTAGGGGAAGACCAAGGACACCTGGAACTACTGAGACAATCAACATAGGAAACACCTGTGAATAATGAACTCAAACACCAGAGGCATACAGAGCACAAGGGGAGCAAAGACTCACACAAAACACGGGTCAGAGTCTGGCAATATGCAGCAATCTTGTTACCTAAGGCAAATATCTGAGATATAAAGAATTGTTATAAGGTTAAAACATTATTGAATTATATGATAACTGTAATTCTTTTGCTCCCTCTGATGAAAGTGGAACTGAACATCTGAATTGCTTAGTTATGCTTACATTATTAATCGATGTCACTGATAAACTGTAAAACGTTTCAAAGCATCAAAGGAATTGTCTCCGGTTTCATAAGATCTGTACACAAATCAGTTAAAAAAGAGCTTGTGATCATTGCATACAATAACATTTAGAGATATGAAAAACAAAAAATGCTTATTAGACGCTTAATTATAAGCAGTTTATTCAATAACAAGGGTTATGAGAAGAGATCTTTCAATGGGACAGTTAATAACAACTTGATAGTGAAAGTTCAAAACTGAAAGTTGTTGTTTTTAAAGACTTCCATACTTATCCATCATGTCACATATGTCCAAATCCAGCTGTCAGACAACCGTTTTCAAAAAGTGCACTTAATAAAACTATGTCAGTGCAGTCAGGACCTTGGAATATTATTGAAAATAGTGATGGTGTGCACTTTAAACAATTGCTGAAACAGAGTTAATTCAACCAGAGTCAATGGCCAAATGCCCAACTAAAGAGCACATTAATCACCACAATGGTAACAGACTTCAGCAACAATACCTATATACATGTACCATATGGAAGAAATAAAGCCAAACTGGTTTGCAATAAGTGAATATGGTAATTCTGTTTTTGCAGGTGTTTAATTATCCTCTGGTGAGATATTGATTTAATCTAAGGCTGTGTGGCTGTAAGTAGTTGATTTTCACTTTTGTTCTTGTTTTGGTGCATGTCCCTTTAAATGCTAATGAGCTCTGTTCACCCCGCCCCTCTCTTTCGTGGGGTGAACAGCTCTCTGAGAGCCTTAACTTTAGCCACATTCATCATGGAACTTGCTAACTAGCACATTATTAGGAAAGGCGATTTGCAAAGATTGATTAAAAAAAAACCTTATACTCGCGTCTTCTGTAGGTGAAGCTGGATCACGAATGATTTGCACAAACATAGACACATTTAGGTAGATCGGGAGGTGCATACGCCTGGCCAACAAAGTGGTAAAGGCAATGACTCAGTACACTGCAGATGATTAAATTGAAGTTGGGGGAAGGTCAAACAGGACAGTGAATGTGGCAATAGTGGTATTAAGGGCCTGTGAGAGTGTTCTAAAAATGTCAAACCAATAATCTGTTAGCATCAGGCAAGACCAGAACATATGAAGATGATCAGCTGAAAAATTGTTTGCATCTATTACAGGCATCGCTTCTCTTAGGAAATTTTTTAGCCAGTTTAGCATTAGTGAAGTGAGCTCTGTGAAGCACTTACATTGTATTAGTGCATGTCTAGCACAGATAGATGATCGAATTAATTACTCCAAGAATGCTCTTCCACAGGTCCTCCGATATGTCGATCCCAAATTTCTGCTCCCAGGTTTCCTTAAGAGAGTCCAACTGGAGATGGAGTAAAGGAAATTATTTTACCATAAACTGTAGATATCAGCCATATTTGACCAGGGTCGAGAGTGAGAATTAAATCAAGTTCTGATTCAGGGGGCCGACTGGGGAAATGGGGAAATACTTTTTTAATAAAGTGCCCTCACTTGAAGAAAAATAAAAAAAAGATGGCTATTAGGAAGGTTGAATTTAACTGATAAAGAAGGGAAATATGAGAAGATTTCTTTTTTCATGCAAATTGTTCCAAGTAAATAGATCCTTAGTAACTAAAGATTATTGGAAAATTAGCATGTAAATTGAGGCTTTGTGTAAACCGATCTGTTTCCTAAATTGACACCAGATCTTAATAGTATTAATAACTACCGGATTGCTCAAAACTTTGTGTAGATCAAGAGGAAGCTGAGAACAAACATTACGAAGCAAGGAACGGGAGGAAGATGTTTTTATATGTGTAAATAGGGTGGGCTTGAATCACAGCATCTATGACTAACCCAGTAAAGTAACTTATTAATATTACATGCCCAAAAGTAGTTATCACAAGTTTGGGAGTGCTAAACCCTCTTCAGTTTTGGGAAGCTGGAGAACAGATTTTCTGATTCAAGCTGGCTTGTTACTCCAAAGGAACCCATTTAATTGCTGGTCTAAATTAGTAAAAAAAAAAAAAAAAAAGATTTATTAATGGAAACTGGGATGGTCATAATTACTGTACCGGAAGGAACACTTGAGTCAAGAGTAATCGAGAGAGTCTTTATTAATCAAACACAGGGTTAAACTCCAACATGGACCACAGGAGGAAGACACACATACTGACTTGTGTACCGACCAAACCAAACTGAAAGGACATAGGTTTTTAAAGGCAGGATAATTGGGGAAACACAGGTGTAAGGAATGACTAAATTAACGGGGACATGGAACACATGGGGAAGAAACAGGACACACCTGGAATCAATTAACCAAACAAAGAGACAGAAACTGGGTCACAGGGGCAAAAACACACATAAATAGACAGGTCCATAATCCTGACAGGGACATGCTGAAAAAGATACAAGAATTTTGTCAGGATGACCATTTTAATAAGATTAGCGCAACCTATCAGAGATAGGGAAAGGGAGCTCTACCTAACAAAATCAGATTTACATTTGTCCACCAGTAGTATAAAATTCTTAAAAAAAAAAAAATCTTTAAACAAATTGGTAATAAATATGCCCAAGTATTTGAACCAACCCAAAGCTAAATTAAAAGAGAAAAAAAAAATAAAAAAATATTTAAACAAAAAATAAATCAATTTTTTTAAAATTTATTGAAAAAATTAACTAATATCCTGATAGACAGCCAAACTGCTCTAGAATGGATAGTATGGGGGTGAGGGAGGTTTTAGGATCAGATATGTACAATAGCAAATCATCTACATAAAGGAAAAGTTTATGGACCCGGCCATGGCAGATAATGGCTTTAAATGCATCATGACTACAAAGCCAGATGGCCAAAGGTTCGATAGCTATATTAAATTTCAAGGGCGAGAGTGGACACCCACGCTGAAGCAAAAAGGGTGGTGAACGAACACCATTGGTATGCCACTGATGCAGACGGGGAAAGCATAGAAAAGTCGAATCTCCATTTCACCCTATTGAACGCTTTCTCCACATCCAATAAAACTACAACTTCAGGGGTAGTAATCTTCTGTTAAGTAATCTTCTAATATTAAAGGGGTCATTGGATGCCCATTTTCCACAAGTTAATATGATTCATTAGGGTCTTAATGAAAAGTCTTTAACATACTTTGGTTAAAATTTCTAAATGGTAGTGTAAAAAACACCCTTTTTACCCTGTCAAAATCAGCTACGTTTTCAGCAAGCTGTTCAAGTCCATGTTACTTTAAATGCTAATGAGCTCTGCTGACCCCGCCCCTCTCTTCTGTGGGATGAAGAGCAGTACTATTTACTTTAGTTGCGAAACTTGCTATCTAGCACATATTAGGAAAGGTGATTTGCAAAGATTCATAAAAAACCTTTATACTTACTTTTTCTGTAGATGAAGCTGGATCATGAATGACTCGTGCAAACCTAAACGCATTTAGGTAGATCAGGGATCAGTGCTTTTCCTATAAAAACAAAAGTAACTAATTTTCTGTGTCTTCAGTGGCTCAGGTGTCAGGAGTAAATGACGACTCCTATGTTCATTATTACATCCAGTAACAGAACATCTAAATCACTAAATCGGCAACATTCTTGTCTTCCCCTGCCCCGGAGTCAACACAATGGCAGAGAGCTCACAGCTCACTCAGGGCGGGTCTAGAGTAAGACAGCCTTGTCAATCAACTATTGTTGGAGGTGCCTGTGCAGAACTATGTCATTCTGACAGGAATCTCAGAACAGCCTGATTTTAAAATAGGGATTAAAAAAAAAAAAAAAACACTTGGTGGATTTTTATCATTATAGGTTGGATGTGTACACACACTTCCAACGCACATTTATGTTCAAACAACAACAAAAGTGAATTTTGCATCCGATGACCCCTTTAAAGAAAGAATGCCTCCCCAATGTAAAGGCCGTTTGATCCAATGAAATCATGGATGGCATGGCAACTTGGAGGCGAAGAAAGAGAATTTTGACTAAAATTTTACAATCAAAGTTTAGTAGAGAGATCGGTCCATAGTTACTGCAGGAAGTGGGATCCCTGTCTTTCTTCAAAAGCAAGGATATGGAAAGTCTCCGGTAGTTGACCTTTTTGAAAATAATCGTTATACATCACCAAAATTGGGACTAGTAAATTAGAATACGCCTTTCATATTCAACTAACAATATTCAATTGTAAACCCATCAGGGATTTTGCTGTCTTTATTAATCGAATAGCTTCTTGGACCTCCTGGGGGGAAAACGTGCTACCTTATTTCCTTAGCAGTTTCTTCATCAAATCTAGGGTAATTTAATGAGTGTACACTCTCAGAAATAAAGGTACAAAAGCTGTCACTGGGGCTGTACCTTAAGGTCAAGTCACCTTTATTTATATAGCGGTTTAAACAAAAAAGATTGCGTCAAAGCAACTGTACAACATTAATTAGGAAAACAATGTGTCAATAATGCAAAATGACAGTTAAAGGCAGTTCATTGTTGAATTCAGTGATGTCATCATGCAGCTCAGTTCAGTTTAAATAGTATCTGTGCAATAATTTGCAATCAAGTCAATGTAAGGGAAACAGTTCAATTTAGCTCAAAGGGAATCATTTAAGATTTTAAAGGGAATTTGAACAGAATCACTGTTTCACGGCTGATCACTGAAACGGGCAGCGATTCACTGAACGAGCCGTATAACATCAAATCTGCGCTGGATATTAATATCCAAAGTATAGTGAAAACACTATTAATTAGCACAGTAACAAGATCGGCAGTTTAAGACATTAACTTGTAAGCAAAAAACACAAGATACTTCTCTTTTCAATATGAATAATGCTTTATTAGATAAATCTAAGACATAAACTAATCTAACACATAAGCACACGCACTCACACATTCACACAAGTTGCAGGAAGATAGAAAGTTAGGGAAGAATGAGTTTAAGAGAATGAAAATGTGAAATCCAAAGTTTACAGCAATACGTGAAATTGCATAGACATGAACAACTATCAGTCATCTAGAAGAACCATAACAATATATTAGATATACCAGTTCAGCTCAGTCTGGAGGTACGTTACTTGTTATGCCTGTGTAAAGGGGGTTCCCTTTGTTGTCATTGAAAAGGGGGTTTCCCGAGGTTGCTGATTGGCTGGAAGTTCAGTAGTCGTTGAAGTGACGTCTTGGGAAGCCCGTGGATGGGTGTTGGCTGAAGATGCGGAGTTGTGGGCTGGTTGAAGTTTCAGACGGGCACGCGAGGTCAGACTCGGAAACACGGCGTTACAAAACTTAACTCAGAACACGAAACTCTCAAACGGAAAAGAAAAGAAACTAAAGTAAAAGAACAGAAGTAAAGTTTGACGAGACTAGGTGGTGTTTTTTCTCATCGTGGCTAAGTAGCAGCAGGCGTGCAGGCCGAAGCACGCTGGAACCGCGCTCAAAGAACGCTAAAAGTGATGACTAAAAGCAAAAGCTAAAAGCCAAATTTGATGGTGTCCTGAGCATTTAAACTGGCCTTTTGGCCACACCTCAAATGTTGTCTTGACCAATTAGATATTTTCTTTGCTCTGGGTGTTGCGATGTTTGTCCTACCCATTCATAAATCATATGTTATCTTATCAAGCACGTGGTCCGAATTTTCCCGCTCTTGCGGGGTATAACATGATTCCTATACCAAGAATATGATACATTTGACAAATAACTGATGGTCAGAAACGTTTTAAGCAGCCAGATTGAAACACATAGATACTAAACATGAATATGAACCCTTAAGCTATTCAATAGTTATTAAAAAGACATACACAATATGTGATTAGAAACATTATAGTCAAATGTGTCGGTTACACATAAATGAATATGGAGTTAAGCAATGGACTGATATTTATTTATAAGTCTTTTTGAGTTCATTTTGGTGCATCTTCATCTGTAAAAGACACTTTTTGTGCCCTTCTCTGACATAAGGACGTTCTGTGGAGACCAGAGGTTAAAAGGTCCCCTTAAAGGAATTTCAGTCTGGTTCTGCTAGGTGGGGGGGGGGGTCAATCCAACGATCTGTTTACTCTCATGGGTTTACATGTGATGGTCAGGCTGTGCATCTCTTTGACCATCAATCTTGATTACTTGCCCCAAATTTGACGATCTCATGTCCAAATTGAAATTGTCAATAATTGTTCTAATGCTGTTAATGTTGAAAGCTGTTCTGTGAAAGAGTTGGTTGGTTAGTGGACTTGCTTCTGACTTGTTGCACTAGGAATTGATTTACAACATCCTGTTGACTTTCTGAGGAATTCGGCTCCTCATGTTTCAACCATGGTCCTGATCGAATCTTTAATTTGTCTGGTTCGGGTCTGATACGCTACTTCAACGATATCGCTGTAAATGAAATGTCCCCAACTAAGCAAGCCAGGGGAGACAGCGGCAAGGAACCAAAACTCCATCGATGACAGAATGGAGAAAAAACCTTGGGAGAAACCAGGCTCAATCGGGGGGGCAGTTCTCCTCTGACCAGACGAAACCAGCAGTTCAATTCCAGGCTGCAGCAAAGTCAGATTGTGCAGAAGAATCATCTGTTTCCTGTGGTCTGTCCCGGTGGTCGTCTGAGACATGGTCTTTACAGGGGATCTGTCTCTGGGGCTCTAGTTGTCCTGGTCTCCGCTGTCTTTCAGGGCTGTAGAGGTCCTTTCTAGGTGCTGATCCACCATCTGGGCGGGATACGTACTGGATCCGGGGGACTGCAGTGACCCTCTGACTTGAATACAGACTGGATCTGGTGGCTACGGTGACCTCGGAATAAGAGAGAAACAGACTAATATTAGCGTAGATGCCATTCTTCTAATTATGTAGCAAGTACATCAGGTGTTATGGGAAGTGTTCTCGGTTCCGGTTTACCTAATTAATGCAGCCTAAAAATCCTTTAACGGATTTGGATATTAGAAGCATATTAGTGTGTTATGTGTAAGCTAGGTTAAAGAGATGGGTCTTTAATCTAGATTTAAACTGCAAGAGTGTGTCTGCCTCCCGGACAATGTTAGGTAGGTTATTCCAGAGTTTAGGCGCTAAATAGGAGAAGGATCTGCCGCCCGCAGTTGACTTTGATATTCTAGGTATTATGAAGAGTTGCCAGAGTTTTGAGAACGCAGCGGACATGGAGGACTATAATGTAACAAGAGCTCGTTCAAATAATGAGGCGCTAAGCCATTCAGGGCTTTATAAGTAATAAGCAAAATTTTAAAATCTATACAATGTTTGATAGGGAGCCAGTGCATTGTTGACAGGACCGGGCTAATATGTACATACTTCCTGGTTCTAGTAAGAACTCTAGCTGCTGCATTTTGGACTAACTGGAGTTTGTTTACTAAGCGTGCAGAACAACCACCCAATAAAGCATTACAATAATCTAACCTTGAGGTCATAAATGCATGGATTAACATTTCTGCATTTGACATTGAGAGCATAGGCCATAATTTAGATATATTTTTGAGATGGAAAAATGCAGTTTTACAAATGCTAGAAACGTGGCTTTCTAAGGAAAGGTTGCAATCAAATAGCACACCTAGGTTCCTTACTGATGATGAAGAATTGACAGAGCAGCCATCAAGTCTTAGACAGCGTTATAGGTTATTACATGCAGAGCTTTTAGGTCCTATAATTAACACCTCTGTTTTTTCAGAATTTAGCAGTAAGAAATTACTCATCATCCAGTTTTTTATATCGACTATGCATTCCGTTAGTTTTTGCAAATTGGTATGTTTCAGCGGGCCGCGAAGAAATGTAGAGCTGAGTATCATCAGCATAACAGTGAAATCTAACACCGTGTTTCCTGATGATATCTCCCAAGGGTAACATGTAAACCGTGAAGAGTAACGGCCCTAGTACTGAGCCTTGAGGTACTCTATACTGCACTTGTGATCGATATGATACCTCTTCATTCACTGCTACGAATTGATGGCGGTCATATAAGTACGATTTAAACCATGCTAAGGGTCCATTTTGGTACCTTAAAGGTACATATTAGTACTTAAAGTGTACATATTAGAAATTGAAACGTTACAGCCCCAGTGACAGCTTTTGTACCTTTATTTCTGAGAGTGTAAGGGGTTGGTGATCTTTGCTAAACCTGGAGAATATTCAGAGGTATAAAGGTTAATATAGAAGTCTAAAAAAGCTTTGTTGATTTCAACTGGGTCTGCAGTAAGATTGCCACTAGAGGAAATAATTCTTAAAATTAGCCTAGAGGCAATGGCTACATGAGCCTATTGGGCTAAGTGTGCCCCTGCCTTATCTCCATGGTCGAAGAAATGCTGCTTAGTTTGTCGCAGTTTTCTCTCTACAATGTGTATTATCAAACAGTTATATTCCAATTTTAATACAAGTTGTTTTTTGTAAAGGGTTTGGGAGAGAGAGTTGTGTATGTTTAATCAAGTTTGAAGAGTTTTCCTAGAATGTCCTGCCTTTTAGCACGTTCAGCCTATATGCATGTGTGATATGAAATAAATAATCTGATCTCGAACACAAGCTTTAAGACCTTTCCATAAAAATCCATGATCCCACTTTCAGTGTTGGTCATCTTACTTTAAAAAAGTAATTAGTTACAGTTACAAATTACCTCTTCCAAAAAGTAATTGAGTTAGTAACTCAGTTACCACATTGTAAAAGTAATTAGTTACTCAGCAAAGTAACTGTGACGTTATTTTTTATCTTTTTTATCTTTAATATCAAAGATGTTTATATTAACTGGTTGAAGAATAAAAACACTATATACAGTATTTTAGAACATTTGGTATTTATTTGAACTCAATAGATTGCAGCCTGCCATACGATATGCATAGAAATAAAAACATATTAAAAAAAAATATTGAAAATAAAATTCAAGTGCAAAATTAAGACACACAAATGTAAACTTGGGTAAAAAGAAACAAAGGAAAACCTGGCCATTACTGCAAATCTCTGTAACTGTATATTAGGCCTACTGCACAATAAACAGAACACTATCCAACTCTTAAATATTCAGTAGAGTAACAAAATTATATATTGAAAATAAATAATGTTCACACACTTTGCATTCAAGTGCAAAACTAAGACACACAACTGTAAACATGTGTAATAAGAAACACAGGAAAATCTGGCCTTTAATTAGTGCAATTATCTATATCTGTATTATACTGCACAATAAACAGAGCACTATCCAACTCTTAAATATTCAGTAAAGTAATACAAATTAAATATTGAAAATAAATAATATTCAGTTATTCACACACTTTGCAATCAAGTGCAAAACTAAGACAAACAAATGTAAACTTGTGTAAAAAGAAACAAAGGAAGATCTGGCCATTAAGTAGTGCAAATCTCTGTACCTGTATATTATTGCACAATAAACAGAACACTATCCAACTCTCTATGTAGACTAACATGTTGTTCGTTCTCAGTGAAAATGAACAATACATTAATCTATACTAAAATACTCCACTCATCTAACAACTAAACCAGTGGTTGTAACGTAGGAGGAGAAGCTTTTCGAATCTTTTGTCTGACAGTCTGTTCCTCTTCGGAGAGAAGACAAGCTTGCCCAGGCTGAACAGTCTCTCAACAGGTGCTCTAGATGGAGTAGCGCATTGTAATGTAGTTAAATTTTCTTGATGAGAGAAAATCCACACAGAGAGTTAAAGTTTTGTGCTGAAGATCTAATATAGTCTGCCACCTGGTTTTCTGCTGAAGAGGAGGTTTCCTCCTCATCCTCCTCAAAGGAAAAGAAATCGTTCTCTTTGGCCGAATCTGTGTGATGTGAAGATGTGCTGGTACCTGGAAGTGGTTCTTCAAGGACAATTCTTCTGCACTCTGCCAGCAAACTTGCCTTAGCCTTATCCTTTAACTCCTGTGACCATAGCCAGCGAAGTTTGAATTTTGGAAGAGTTACGGCAGCAAGTATAGCCTCTTCATTTCCAAGGACATCAGCAAATCTGGTTTTGATAGCCTGAAATGATAAGAATAATAACATTAAATGTATGCATCAACACTAGGGGTCGACCGATTATCGGCGTGGCCGATTATCGGCGCCGATATTAAGCATTTTTATTGTTATCGGCATCGGCCATTTTCAAAACCGATTTGCCGATAAAACCATTTTATTTTGAAAATGCGCGATCTGGCACTGATCCAGCCACCTCAGTCAGAGCGCACCGCTCTGTGGCCTAGACTAAGCCCCGCCCATCGTCCGTCTGATTTATTGGGAGTCACGAGCCTGGCCAATCAATACGGCTGGCGCGGCTGGAAAATGTTCCGCTCTCACACCGAAAGCACAGGAGCTGCTTCAGTGATCATCATCACACATCAAAAAGTTATCTCTCGAAGGTAAGAATGCAGTAAACGTGCCTGAAGTTGCAATAAATCACTACACTGAAGTTGCAAAACACCTAAATATAATCGATTTATGATGACAAGCCCCGTTCAGTTATTATACCGTGAATTCCCGGTCAATGTCCGTCATTGCAGTGATATGCTTTAACGGATCATCAAATCAGTGCTGAGATAGAGAAACTAAAACCTACTTCTCTCACCATTCGGCCCAACTTAACGTTATATTGTGAATAGATTATCAACACGAATTAATTCACTCACGTCTGCTGCGGTTTTTTTTTTTGTGTTGTTCACATAGCTTCACTGAACAGCGTCCGTTCCGTTAGGGCTCTTAGTCAAAAAAATTGCGCATATTTGGAGAAATATTGCTTTATTCTAACATGATTGCAAAATAATTTATCATACAGATTCAGAATTACCATTATGGAATTTTGAAGAGCTGAAAGGGCATCAAGCGCGAGCTCTGACGCCCTGACGCGACGCGAGCTCCCTATTCCTGATTTAGTTATCTCCGCGGCCGCGCTCTCTCATTTGACTAGGGGTGCGATTTGCCGGGGGGGATGGGGAGGATTTCCCCCCTTCTCGTCTATGCATCCCTGCCTCTGCTGAATAACTTTTATCCCCGGTGGGGATAAAAACATCATGCAAACCCGCTCTGACGTCCAGATCTGAATCAAATGATTCGCGATACGCGATCCGATTGAAGCGCATCGACACAGTGAATCATTTTGCGACGCAATGGTTTAACTGATTCGGAGTTTCAAAAAGCTCCGTTGTGTTTTTTTTTTCTCGCTTTCTCGATGTAATTTGTTGTTTGAATAACCGTGGACATTAAATCATTACAATTAATAGGCCTAACGTAGGCTTACAATGTTTTTATTAAACTGAGATCACACTAAATACAATTTCCGTCGTATTAAAAACATTTCATAAAATTTTTCAAAAGCATCCCCCCCCTCTGTTTATTTCTAATAACGTAAATTGTCAATAATCTCACATTGCACGTTTCTGGATGACGCTGTCCTGTATACTTCCTAGTTTGTATCGCCGTGATAAACAGTCTAAAAATAAAATAAAAAAACACTATTACAATATGGGTTGTGTGTGATTTTAATGCAATTCTGGGTTGCAAATAAAATGCTAAATATAACACACACACACACACACACACACATACATATATATATATATATATATATATATATATATATATATATATATATATAGATTACATTTATTTTCCATTATTTGTTCATTTGTTGCTGTTTAAATTTGCTTTAAGTTTTACTTTGTTTATAGGATGCTGCTGATGGATGCTCCCAGCACTTTTTATGTTTGTTGTTATTATTAATATAAATGTTGTTATTATGAACAGTTCTCAGAATTAAAGATGTGTTAAAATAATTTAAAGAGAGTCTTTGTCAGAGGCCTTTTTATTCTTAATTTTGACATTAATTTTCATTTTTACACTAGACACATATCGGTTCAAAATATCGGTTATCGGTCTCCTTGATCTGTAATAATCGGTATCGGCATCGGCCCTGAAAAATGCATATCGGTCGATCCCTAATCAACACAAATCAGTGATATTATTACTATTATTATTATAATAATCATAATTAGTAGCAGTTGTATTTATTATTATGAGTACTACAGCAATGTTCACTTAATAAATAATAAAATATTAAATTCAAGTTCTTACTGTGACTATGGCATCAAGAAGGTCCCTCAGTATTTGCAGGCCACTTTTAAGGGCTTCTGTCTTCAGCATTAATGTCTCAATCGTTGGTAGGAGTGTACCATGAAAACAGTTGTCTTCTCCCTGAAGTATATCCAAGGCAACTGTAAGGGGCTTCATCGCAGTACAGTACTCCTTTAAAAACTGGTGTTCCCTTTCTGTTATCGCTGTCAGTCCTAATTTGGAGGAAATGGTGTTAAGGTCTACCATGGATATTTCACAGATTCGAGCCAGGGCATCATAGAAGGAATTCCATCGTGTTGTACAAGGTACAAGCAGCTTTTTTGACACCAACTCATCAACTGTTTCAGTAGCCAAAGCTGATCGACTAGTCTTGTTCCATAGGGCAGTACATTTGGCAGTAGCACTTCTATAAACAGCCTTCGTTGCAGATTTTGACAGCAGCCACTTGTCAACATCTGTGCATGAAATCAGGTTTAGTGTGTGTGATGCACATCTCTTGTGGGGGGGCAAAGTGATCACAACATCACCGTCATTATCATCAGTTGCATGTAGAGCATCATTAATGTCTGTAAACGTCACCTCATCTTCATCGTCTTCTTCAGAATCACTTTCCTCAAGTGGCTGGTACCTCTTAAATGCTTTAACAAAATTAGAGCCATTATCAGTCACTGTTGCTGTGATTTTGTGTGTTATCCCATATGTTGAGTGTATATTGTCAAGCTCAACTGCAATGGCATCATGAGTATGATGCCCCTTAAACCGTCTGCAGGCAAGAGCTGCTTTCTCTCTTTCCATGTTATTTGGATTGATCCAATGTGCTGTCACACCCAGGTAACTTTTATTGTGGGCAGTCCAGATGTCTGCTGTAGTTGAAATGTACTCTAATTCCTCAAATGATGTTTTGAGCTCAATATTAATTTTTTCGTATTCACTGTCTATGAATTTAGCAAAAGTGTTTTGGCATGGGGCAACCCCCCTTCCTCCTCCTCGTATTGGTATTTTAGCAAGGATAGCTCTGAATGACTCAGACACCACAGTGGACAGGGGGAGCATGTTTTCAACAACATACCTTGCAATCAATGTGTTCAGTTCGGTCTTGGTCACCTGTTGCTGACCCGAAAAATCGAGCGTTGCTTGTTTTAACAGAGTGGCTCCGTCTCCATCGCTGGAGCTCATGCTAGCTGCAGTTGGGGTTGGGTTAGCAGCAGCAACAAGTGTCGTGTTAGCATGTATTGATGTGAGGTGCTTGAGGCAGACATGGATAAAGTCTTTTTTCCAGGGCATAGCGTGCATGTTACAGAAACATTCTTGCCTTTAATTTCAATTAACGAGAAGTAGTGCCGGTGCTTCCAGTTCGAGAACGCTACTTTTGAATTTCCCCGGCTCGTCGCCATTGTCGCTGACGCTGGCTTGTGTTTATGTGGTAGTCAGAGCATGCAGTGAGACAGCGTGAGCAGGGCACCGCCCACCCAGCCAATCATCGCATTTGCAACGGTGTCATCATCCCCACCCCTGCTCTCTCCAGGCAGCTGATGTGCAGCCAAAGCGTGACACCTCGCGCTTTATTCAACCAAATTGTAGTAACGCGACACTTTACATTCTCAGTAAAGATAACGGCGTTGCAACGATGGGAAAAGTAATTAATTAGATTACTCCGTTACTGAAAAATAAACTCCGTTAGTAACGGCGTTATACTTAAACGCTGTTACTCCCAACACTGCCCACTTTATATAGTGTCCCTAATACTTGTGTACTTACATAGTAACTAAATGTGTACGTAGTATGTAACCACAGTGTAAGTACATATTGGTACATAGTATCTACAGATTTAATATTTCTGTAACTACTAGGGGTTGCACAGACTAGTCGACCGGTCGACTTTAATGCTCTGCCATGACGCTTTTTGACTGACGTTGACTATTCGTGCTGCGTGGATTATGTGATTTGGACATGAACAACATGGCAGCCTTACACACGAGGATTGATCAGGAACCCGGTGGGTCATTTCAGCAAAGCAGCAGTGGCATATCAAGTGTGTGGAAATAATTTTTCTAAAGATGAAGCTGGTAAAAATGTCACTTGCAAAATATGCATGTCCGTCCTGAAGTACAACAAATGTACAAGTGTGATGCACACTCATCTGAAAAGGCATCCGCTAACACTAGATGAGGAACAACGCAAATCATCTACACAGCAACAGTCAATTAAAGATTTCACCAAATGTCCTCCTGTGAGTGCTGTGTAATGTCAGAAAGACATACTGCAGCCAACATTGCTGACCGTCTGTCTGAGATAATCAAGGAATGGGGCATACAGGTGTTTTGCAAGGTCCACGATAATGCCAGTAACATGAACTTAGCCATGGAGCTATATAAACTGTTTCCCAATGATCTGAGTTGAACCGGACACACACTACAGCTGGCAATAAAAAGCGGCTTAGTCTTACCTGACATTGCTAAGGTTTATTGATGCAGCAAGGAGAGTCGTCAGCCACTTTTGCCACTCAGTGGTGGCCACTTGTGCCTTAAAGAGACGGCAAGAACAACTCGGCATAAGAGCCAAAAAACTCCAGAATGACTGTGCGGTCTGATGGACTTCCACATACATAATGCTGCAACGGCTGTTCGAGCCAAGGATTGTGGTGAAGTCTGTGCTTGCAGATGAAACAGTAACCAAGCCATCCATCCAAAAGTCACTTGCCATGAGAGCATCACAGTGGGAGCTGCTGGAACAGCTGATTCCAGTTCTGCAACCTTTGGCCAAGGCCGCTGAAATAATGTGTGGTGAGTTGGATGTAGGACTGTCTTTTATCTTTCCAGTCCTTTTCAACCGTACCAGAACCACTCTGCGCATCGAATCATCTGATTTGACAGCTGTACGTGTCTTTAAGAACATGGTTCGACAGCAGTTGGAAACACGGTTCAAACTCCGGCAATCTGACGCAGTTCATCCACACCGTGGCGTGTATGCTTGATCCCCGGTTTAGACATCTTAATTTCATCCCAGAGATTCAAAGAGATGCCACCAACAGCCACCTGAATGGCCTGATTCAGTGTGAGGAAGAGCTGCTTGCAACAGAAGGTAGGTTCGCCGAATGAAACTGTCCTCACATTATTGAATTTAACACTAGAAAATAATTTAAATGTTATTATTCTTATGTCAGCATCAATGCTTCACATGAACTTTGAGTGAACTTTGAATCGTCACGCAGGTGTCAGCCAGTTGGATCGCCCCATGCAAATACCCTAGACAAGATGCTAGCCAATTGTGTTCACGCAACACTGGAACAATAAAGTGATTTGCTGTTGTCCTCTGCGAAGCATTGACGCTGACACATTTTATGAATGAACCGTAATGCGCAGGTGTGGCAAACTTTAAAGCTTGTGTAAATATCATCCCAGGTGAACTTGGTGAAGATGTACGCAGTGAGGGGACAGCTGATAACCAAGGTGAGCCAGTAATTGGGAAACAGGCCCGACTTGAGCAAGATTTTGAGCAGCTTTTTGGGCCACACTATCATAGCGGGAGGTAAACGGGACACACCACAGCAGCTGAGGAAATACGTGGATATTTCTCAACACCACATATTCCCACCATGCATAACCCCTTGAAATGGTGGGCCTGCAAGCAGGACAATTTTCCCCGTTTGGCAACTCTTAGCATAAGCTACCTGGCTGTTCCATCTAGCAGCACCCCAAGCAAAATAATTTATTCACTGGCTGGGAATATGATAACCTGACAGCGTGCGAGCCTGTATCCAGCACATATCGATGCCCTCATTTTCTTGCACGCAAACCAGGATCAAAAAGTAAAAGATGTGACTGAGCAGGACAGTGAGTAGGCTTATAGCCTTTGTCTTTCATGAGTAATGTTGTTATGAAATCACTTGATATGAATCACTGTTCTATGTGCTAAAAGCAGTATGCATTACTTTTGCACTAAAACTATTTATTGTTACATTCTTAGTGGAACGTGCAGTGTTCAATGCAAAGCAAAAAAGTTAATGAAGAATTGCTCATCATCCCAATTGGGAGTTATTCTGATGTTGTCACGATTTCGCTACAGTGTGGGAACACGGAGCAAGGAGTCCAGGAGTACAAAACCAAGGAATTTATTCATATTGCGGGGAATCACACGTAGCACAAGGAGTAGGTTTTAACAATACCGGACAAACACTAACTGAAAGGACTGGGGTTTTTGAGCACAGGGTAATGATGGACTAACAATTAGACACACCTGGATTCAATGAAAACAAACGGGGAACACCTGGAATGAAATCAACATAAAGATGAAAACTGGGTCAGAGGGAGCAAAACATACACAAAACATGTAATAGAGTCTGACATAACACCCTCCTCCGGAAGGTGTGTCCTCATGCCATACAACATCCAACACATTCGGGCCACCATGGCAGATCTCGAGACTCAGGAAGCCATGGCAGAGCAGGGGACTCGGGAGGCCATGGCAGAGCAGCCTACGGGCTTTACTCTGGGCCTGGAGCCCTCCTTGGGCTTAAGATATATATATAAAAATAAAACACTGCTAAAAACTGAGTTTGATTACACAATGAAAGTATAATGGAAGTAAAGATCAAAGTTTGAAAACCCCAGCTGAATCATTCACCAAAGCTGTGGAGAAACTGAAAAACCTGAGAGATGAAGTGACTGAGAACGCTGGAGCAGACATGCATACTTGGGATTGGTTTGATTCACTTTTTGGGGCTTGGGGAGAATGATTAACCAAAGTGGGGATCATAATAGGCATTGTCGTTGTTGTATTTGTTCTGTTGTGTTGTGCCATTCATCAGATCAATGCTGGCCAGTGCTGCAGCCAAACAGATGATTAACATGTCAGTAAGACCAAATGAAATTGACATTGGGTGTACCAATCGTGCATACAGTGGGACAATTTTATTTTGGCATATGCCCCTTCCTGAAGTCATTTACACCTTAAGTAATTTATTCCTGAAGTCATTTATCTTTGAATCACTTATTCTGAAATTGTTTATTTTGAAAATCATTTATTCAATTAAATCAAATGTAAAATGTGATTATTTTTGGAAAGAAACGGGACGCTGAAGGTCTTAAGCAGGTCATTGTCCGTGTTACGAGGCAATGCAACGATAAAGAAAGATTGCATATTCACTTATTATTTTAAAGTATTTATCATTTAACCTTCATTTATCAATATATAGGCTGTCTCTTTTTAACACTGGAAAAGTCATCAAAGTATGAAAAGAAGAAAGGATCGACGAGCAGCATGAGTAGATTCAACTGGAGGTTTAAAAACCCACTATCTACTCCAACACCAGATAGTGCTGTAGGTCAATGAGATTTGTCTGAGAGCTCCTCTGGCAACAAAGGACAGCATTACCAGATAGCGCTCCAGGCTACCGGAAATGCTTGGGAGTTCCTCTGGCAGTGTGGGATAAACCAGTGCATCATTTATTGCATTACTTTGTTTTTTATTAATTTAGATTTTTGATCATTTTAATCATTTGACTGATCATTCTTGTATTCTACATAACCATGACAACCATGGGCAAGGCTAAGACATCTCATGCACATGCTTTAATACACATTGCTGATTTGTTTTGACTCATTGTTTATTGACCCCCAAGAGTGTATAGGTAGGGAAGCGGATTATTTTACTCTTCTCTAGTCAGTTGTGAGGAGAGATGTTTGGATCTGACTTCCTCTGGAGTGCAGCATCATGAAGAAGCCATTTGTTAAGAAGTAATGGTGGACGATTATAGGTTCATGGATTGCTTCTTGAGCTTTTTGGCCAACTTCAAAAAAGACAATTGTTTGTTCCACGACAATAACGGTTTTGGGTTTTCATAATAAAAAGTTGTTGTGCTTCACTTGCAGGTAACTAAAGATTACAATGTTCAGGAATAAATGAGATTTGAATGTATATTAAAATAGAAAGTCGTCATTTTACATCGTAATAATTTTCACAGTATTAATTTTATCAAATAAACACAGCCTTGATGAGCATAATAAACTTCTTTAAAAAAAAAAACTTGCTGATTTCAAAATTTTGAATGGCAGTGCTTGCATGTGTGTGTAATACACACATACATACACACACACACACACACACACACACACACACACACACACACACATTTTCAGGTGATTAATTTTGCACAATAATGCAACAAGTTACCCATTGACTACCTATTGATTGATGTTTTTTTGTTTGTTTTTTTTTTAATAATCTGTCCCTAATAAAGTTTTTTTTTTTTTTTTTTAATAATCTGTCCCTAATAAAGTTTTTGTTTTATTGACAAGCCTTGTATAAATTATAGTTTTTTGCTATGACACTGGGAAATGCATCAAACAAAAATGACAAAAAAAATCTCTTGTTTTTGGAAGAGAATAAAAGGAAAAAGTTAGTGACTTTTTGTACCCAAACATGAATGAATGATCTATATTTCACCAAGAATAAAATTCTGAATACATGCGTTTCATTATCTGTGTTATTATTATTTTAACATTTAGTGTGTATCTGTATGTAAATTTCCATGCATTCAAATTGAATGGGACTTTTATTTTGGTCTGGTGGTGTGACGTCATACGGCTGCGCTGCGCTCCTGTGTGATTCAGAGCAACGAAGGTTTGTGTTTATAAACCATTTCAAATATATAATTAGATGTAAACCGTTAATTTTATATGATAGATTTACAAGCGATGTAAAGTTAAATAATTATTACTGAATGCAGCGTTGTAATGCTCTATCTAACATTAATCTCGTTGTTTGTGTGAGTAAAGCGCGTCCACACGTGAAGACTCTCAGATCGTGAATCAGTTTACATTAAACACGAGTTCAGACACTGAGAAACTATTCAAGGGACTTCTTATTGATGTGATTTATTCGACAGTTTGGGTTTATTAGTCTCTCTGTTAATGATTCTCGTCTTAAACAGACAGAAAAGCTGCTGAAACAGCTGAGATTCATGACACATTATTATAAAGATGGAGTTTATTAAAGAGGAGACTGAAGATGTGAAGATTGAAGAAGCATTCAGACTGAAACAAGAAGATACCGAGGAACAAACAGGTTGGTTTTCCTTCTCAAAGCTGAACTCATTTGATCCGTATTAAAATATCAGTCTCTACAGAAATTAATATTTTTGAAGAATGCCATATGAATGTTGTTATTAAAGTGGTTTTATTTGTCAAGGGTTAGTTCACCCGAGAATGAAAATTCGTTCATCTTCTACTCACCCTCGAAGCATCCTTGGTGTATGTGACTTTCCTCTTTCAGAATAATCCAGTCTAAATTATATTAAAAACTGTCCTTCCAAGCTTTTCAATGGGGGTAAGCGGGTGTTTGTCAACTGTTCAGAAGACGTGAAATAATGTAAACGTCCCTCACACGGCTCTGGGGGATGAATAAAGGCCCACTCTACCGAATCCATGCATTTTTGTAAGACAAATATCCAGATTTCAAACATATATAATTGGAATAATTCAACAATTCTACTCCCATAAACAATAATGGTATATGTGTTAGCCAAACACAGACATGGAGTACTGATAAAGCACTGCAGTTTGTAAATCAGCCTATCATGACTCAAGGCAGTGGTTCTCAACCCGCGGGCCGCATGCAGCCCGTAACAAATCCAAATGCAGCCCACCATGCTGAACACATTTAAAAAATATCTTCCAGTTTTACAATTCATTTTAGTTTTTACATTAATTTAAAAATGTACTAAACAAATATAAGATATAATGTTTTTACGTAATTTTGTTGTTCATATATTATTTTCAGACATTTGCAGACCTGTGTACTCACGTAATTAATGTTACGCATTTAACGAACACAAGCGCGCACTTTGACAGAATTCAGTTCAACTAGTCATCAGCAGCAGTCATTAGTTCAGTAAAATTGAGCATCAGAATAGACAAATTTGTTATTAAGGAAGAGAAAAAGAAATGTGGAAAATGCCAGCGAAGGAACATATACAAACAAGATTAGTCGCAGCATCAGCGGTGAAGGGAGGAGAATGCTGGACTTTCAGCATCAAATTTTGGTTTGCTCTGCCACTCACTTGAAGATGTTCAGGCAAAAGGAAACACTCACACTACGCGACAATCATCCTTAATTGCAGAAACATGGCAACATCTCTGGAGAGAACCTTAGATTATTAAATTCAAAACATCCAACCATACATCTAAAAAAATATGCCAAACTTTCTAACTCACATTTTCTGCAATGTCGCGCATTAAGACACGCTTCCGTGCATGTCTTACAGACTGCAACTTACTATTAGGGATAGGCATTTTCCACAAATATTACATTCGAATATCTGAGCATATAAAAAAAACTTATTTGAATATTTATTTAAATGAAGTTTAATTAGACAGATGTTCTTTTTCAGTAAAACTTTTTTGGGGTATATACATTACACAACAAGCTAATAGGCATACATTAGGCTACATCCTGTGTTTTGTTGCTGAAAACAGTAAACAGTGTGTGCAAACAAGAAAAAATCATTTAAAGGCAGAGCGCACCCCCCCAAAAAAACACTAATGAAGTAACCTAGGCTGCCGCAGATATTGTACTGAATGTACACATAGCTTTAAACTCTGTCGGCATGTATTGTCTTTATTGTTTAACAAGTTCTTGTTGAGGAAAACAAGCATGTCAACATGATCGGGTGAAAGTCGGCTCCTTAGTCTATTAACAATAAGGCCGGCTGCAGAGAAAACGCGATCCACCAGCACGGACGTTGCCTGGACACACAAATAAGGGTGCACTTAGTGACTAAGTTTCTTGAAGCGCTTTATGTTTTCGTTCCACCACTGAATGGGATCCTCATGTAGTGGAATCCATAGCTCCAGCAAGAACTGTTCTCACTCGTCTCTGCTAGACTCTCTGTAATCATCGCCGAAGAACTGGCTCAGCCATTTCCAACGAGTGGGTATTGCCTCATCATCTTCATCGCTGGTTGCGGTGGCTGCTGCATTCGTGACACTCACATCAAGGGAAATGCTCCGATATTGTTCAAAAACTTTTTTTCTTACTGCTTCTCTCATGTTTTCATCAAGGAACCTGAGGTGTTTGTGCCGAGGATCTAGTGCAGATGCGAGAAGAGGAGTTTTCCCTGCGTTCTCCATGTTAGCGTGTTTACTCATTGCTTGAGAGATGCCACAACAGTGTTTTTGTATTCAGTCACTTTCTGTGATTCTCTGCTGCACATTTGAAGGTGTCTGTAGACAAAGATAAATGAATAAGAATTGTGGTCTTATTCCATATTGCCTATTTATAATTTATTTTGTAAGTAATATTTTAAATAAATACTAAAACATTGGACGAGTTCATTAAATTAATTTACATTTTATTTGTTTTTGTGACTTTATATTTTTAAATGGAAAAAAGAGATTAGTAATCAAATGAACCTTAACTATGTCATTTGAAATTCATTCGAACTAGACGAACCAGCATTGAAGGCTTTGCAAAAGTGGATACACCATGGAGACAGACACGTAGTTTTCGCCACCCAAGTGCTTCATTTGCTGTTTTCAGAGACTGGAAGACAGGTAACATCTCCTCAATTGTCTGCCAGTGATCATCGATTAGCTCCAGAGTTTTAGTGACCTGCAGTTTGGTTAAGGTTCTGTCAGAGAGCATGGCGGTGATGGCCCAGCGCTGTTCATGTAAACGTGCAAGCATATCAGCGGCAAAATCCAGCGTGTTTTGTTGTATTGCACAAACTTATGCGAAGGCAATTCTAACTTTCTTTCTGCTATGGTGAAAATGTCCTACAAGTCTATTACATGCACCAATGAGTCTATTTATGCTTGCAGCTTTAAATCCATCATTGATGGCCAACTGAAATGTGTGCGCGAAACAAGGTACAGATTCCCAGTTCACGTCTCTGTTTGCATCATATTGTTAGCGGTATCGTGTACGTATGCGACCAATTTGCCGTCCAGGCCCCATTTAGGGGTGGGAGATACTGACAAAAATGAATATCTCGATATTTTTTTTCAATATCTCGATATCGATATTCAGACAATATTTTTGCAATCCTTCAACTAAATGTGTGCAAACTGGCAAAGAAGGTCCAGTTGGTCTTTTTACTTAATTAATATTACATAAAAATATAAAAAATTACTAATACAAAAAAATAACAGAAATATTAATAATTAAAATTACAAATAACTACACTAAAAAATATTTAATACAAGAACAGTGCTTTTTCAGTACAATATATGTATGTAATTAACTTTGTGCTTTGCAAACAGTACTCTATTAGTAATAGACTAACAACAATGTGACTACCTCTTTAAAAAAAAGTTGTGTTTTGCAAAATGTAAACATTAGAACACAATATAACATTTTTGCACATTATATTAATATAAAAGATGAGGATAAAAAAAGACAAAAGGAACAAAATAACACAGACACTGCTCTGCAGGTAAAATGTGCAATAAAGCAAACATGCTTTTGAAATTACAAAACACTTCTTTGGTAAACACCAGTGTAAACTGTAAGTGTAAACATGCAGTACTGTAGAGGTGGTCAGTAACAGTAACAAAGTAAATTTACTTGAAAGTTTTTTGTTGAGAACTGATTACTTTTATGCCTCTATATTTGAAAGATTAATATAATACTTTCTACTCTCCTACATTTTTTCCAAAGGTTCCAAAGTAAAAAGCATGAAAGTATTTTCTACAGCAAGTAGAACTAGTTGTACTTTTACTCAAGTATTAAATTATGTACTTTGATCAACACTGGTAATAAGTTTAGTTATACTGCACTGCCTGTAACATAATATGAACATAAAGACCAAAATGTAGATGCCTATAATATAAATATAAATATAAATCTTAACCTTTTACTTTTAAAATTCAAGTATTATACACTTCCACACAAAAAACTAAAGCAGCCAACTGTTTCTTTGACTTACATTTTCTTCATATTGTGGGACAAAAACACCAGCCTGTCCACAGCCTCTGGCTTCAGAGAAGCTCTCTGACATGTAACTACATTCCCACCTGTGCTGAATGCCCTCTCTGAAGGGCTGCTTGAAGCAGGGATGCACAGATACTTCCTGGCTAATTTCCCAATTCTAGGGAAATTTACCTCTTGAGTTTTCCACCAGCTTAATGGATCTGTCACTGTCTATCTCAGATATCATGAGGTAGCTCTGCATTTCCTTTTCAGCTGCACTTTGGAGAGACTCCTCTACCCTGCTGGCTTGCTGTCTTTTTTTTTTTAAATAACTTCCAAAAGATTTCTTTGTCTTTTTTGCAAGCAGTGTCTCACTGTCACTGGTGCCTTCTTCCTCAGGTACTGCTGTAGTGGAATGAGATGCTGCCGCCTCTGTTGCAGCCGGCTTGTCCTCCTCATTTCCCAGGGCCATAAGCTCAGCTTTAAGCGCACTCTCAATGGCCAGGATTTGCTCATCCTTATTGTAGCAATGTTTGAATCGAGGGTCAAGTGTAGATGCCATCCCTAGCAGCTCCACCACGTTGTCTCCTGCAAATTTGCTGTTCAGGTATGTCAGAATGGATTGTTTGATGTCTTTGGTCAAGTCTGTATCATCCGACTGAACTGCCAGGACATCGTTGTTGAACAAGGACAGTACAGGTGTAATGTAAGAAACTGTGACCTGTTGCTCACCGGACAGAGCATCTGTGAACTCCAACAAGGGACCAAGTGCTTTGTAGACTGATTCCAAAACTTCAACATCTTGCCATGTAGGAATCAGGTGCCTGTGCTTTTTGTCTTCAGACAGTACTTGTTGTATGGCCTTGTGCTGCTCCAAAATCATTTCGACCATCCGCTGCCTTGAGCAAAATATAATAAAATATTATTCAATAAAGTCTTTATTGCTCTTTTATATTTTTAACCTGTTAAGCTTCAAACCCACTTTTGAAAAATCCACAGAAATGGCATACCCAAACTAAAACAGATACAGTTCATGAACCCTTGGTACTAAAAGCACAAGTATTCATTTGAAAGCTGACACTTTGCAGTTTGTTGTAAATTTAGAATAAATTATTGCCATAATGAAAAAAATAGTTATAAATATCTTCAAAGTTTTTGAAGATATGGCAATAGTGGCAATTCACACTGTTATAATCCCTAATTTCTTTTATCAAAGTGCTCGCTTCACAGTTGAAACTGTATCAACTGAAAACTAAAAAAGAAACATTTCAGTAAACATCGCTATTATTTTATATATATATATATATAAAAATTACAGCTAACTTAGGTGGCAGATGCATCTGAGGGCTAGGTAGCATGTTAGCTTAGCACACATCAATACACGACAATTTAGGAGATTAAAACAATATTTTTGCTGCAAACTTACTTTGTAACGCAAGTCGAGTGTTTTAAATAACCTTCTTTGATCTGATTTGGCTTCGGATAAAAGCATTTGACTGAAAATATATTATTTTATAGTATTCTGCACAATGATAACGTTTATATCAATTAGCGTTACATTATAAATATAATCTATAAATATATAAATATAATATAATATAAAAATAATTATAGTAATATAATATAATTATCATATAAACATCTCAACAACAATAAAATTTAACTTAAATATCAATAATTGGTTATAGTCCATTTCAAATTTAAAAACTTACCAATGGCAATGTGAAGTCTGTGGCCAAAACATGGAAGTAGCTGCCAGTTGTTGATCCTCAGAGCACTGACCACATTAGCCCCGCTGTCAGTGGTCATGCTAACCATATGTTCATCGTCAAAAGACCATGAGGACAGGGTATCTTTTAGACCTTGAGCAATAAGTTCACCGGTGTGGTCCTCTGGGAAGTAAGATTTCTGAAGGCAAAAGCTCTGTAGTTGCCATTCTTCATCAACAAAATGTATTGTCAGAGACAGGTACGGCTCCGAGGTTCTGCTGGACCACAGATCGGAGGTTGTGGCATAATAGGTGACCTTCTGCAATTTATGGGACAGCGTTTGTCGACAAGACTTGTACAGTTTTGGTAGAGCTGTTTCACTGAAATATCTCCTTGAAGGCAGATTATATCTGGGATCTAAAGTCTGTAACATTTCTTGAAACCCATCCTTCTCGACTGATTGAATTGGCAACATAGACCTTGCAATAAAACTTGTTACAGAGTTTGTAATCATTTTTCCACTTTTTTTGTCATATGGTGTTTTCTTTGTGAATGTTTCTGCCAAGGTCTGTTGTGTCTGTTTTTTTTTTTTGTACCGTGTTTGTAGCAGCAGTGCTGTTTTGTTCAGCACGAAGCCTTTCATACTCTTCAAACTGTTTTGTGCGTGGTACGGAGATGATGGAAGAGGTTGGTTGTGGCGCTCTGTTTTACGGCGATCTGCTTGCGAAAAATTCTACAGATAGGTGACGTTTGTTGCTCGTCTTTTTTGTCAAAACCAAACCATCTCCAGGCTAAAGAGGCTGACCCACGTCTCGCTGTTAGCTCTTCTGGCACTGGTTTTGAGGATGACTGTATTTTCGCTTTCTTCGCTCATTTTTGTGTTGTTGCGCTCGAAGCTAGATAGCAAGTGACTGATGAGTAACATACGCACGGCACACTGTAATGACGTAAGACGTCAGGGGCACTGAGGCATTATGGGCAGTTCCCCGTATTAATAAAAATGTTTTAGTTTGTACTAAAAAAAAGTTTTTCTAAAAGTTAAAAGAAGCCCTGTTCATGTTCGGAGGCTATTTCGGTGGGTCTCTTGGGAAAATGTATTCCATCTTTTGGACTCATCATTATACAATGCAATTTTCTAATGATGCAATCACGAAGCTCACCACTTAAGGACGCCACAGACATTTAAGAAAAACTTTTAAAATACAGACTTCAGTTTTCCGCAAACAACGCATATTTTGCCTTTTCTAGCAGCTATTTTATTAATCGTAGATCGGCTTTACTCTTTACGTTTTTGGATTGTTGCTTCAACCTAAGAAACGTCATAACACACAGGTAAGAACTCCGTAGTTGTAAATTGCAGTAGCAGCTTACTCTCGTGCAATTGAGGAACGATTGTGATTTTGTACAAAAAAAAACAAAAAAACAAAATACAGTCAAACAAACCCTACATTATTAAAATCGCTACATATAATTGCTTAGAAGGTTATAATGTGCGTTACTTGTTTTCTCTTTAACTTCCTTAAGCTCTTTTCATGTTTGGAGGGTCTGATTGTACAAATTATGAAATATTTGATATCCCAATTTTGCATATCGTCTAGACAACAATTTGGATATTATCGTCTAAACGATATATCGCCCACCTCTAGCCCCATTGCTCTGCAGATGTCATCAAATAATACGCCAGATTGGCAGCCGATTGTCATTTTTACAATGCTCAGTTTGCAGAACTTAAGGATTCCTCGTTGTAGTGCTATTATGAAAACTTAGTTTCACCTGACTAATTTTGCACGACATGTTGATCATTTTGATCAAAGTAATTCCAAACTTCGCTGCGCTTAGAGGCAGAGGATGCCATTTTGTCATCAAATACAATCAACTTGTTTCCACTGCGTGCTCCACATCTCCATTCAAAACATATAGGTATAACTGTTAGTTATAGTTTGTGTGCTCAGGTTTCATTATGGATTTACTTCATTTATGGGCTAGCAAAGCAATATTTTATGAAAATCGAATAGTGTTTTTATTTTTTGAATAATTATTGCAGAATGAATATTCGACTATTCGTGCACACCCCTACTTACAATCACAACTTAATTCTGCTGTTACTCCTTTCGAGCTGAATTTCACAAAATTGGTCAGCTCCTGACAGCATCAGTTGTTTTATTAATGGTGAATAGAATTATTTATTTTAATAAATGTAATCGTTTGGATATCATAATATTTAGGCTATAATATCATAACTCTGGTTGGATTTGTTTTGCTCTGGAGTGACGCTAATAAACTCCCTCATGAGGTCCTGAACATTAATGCGATCCAAAATGTCTCTGTGGACATTTAGTAATGCCGTATGAGTCAGTCTCTTCTGAGTGATAGAGTTACGGAGCCAAGTTTTCAGACGGCGAAGCGCGGAGAAGGATCTCTCGGAGGAAGCAGTAGACACAGGTAAACAAAAACACAACTGGAGCAGCTTCTCCATCTCCTTAAAGAGTCCTCTTGATTGTGGTTGAAGGTTTGACACATAAAGTCCAAGTTCCTGGACTGTACGGAGTGTTTCTTTTTTGGTGAGGTCGCCCAGCATCCTTAGTTGCAAATGTAGAGACGCTCTGTCCATGTTACTGGGAAGCTGAAACTAACCCAGCCCTCCCTCCACACACACCCCCCCCTTTGCGGAATCCATGAGAATTTGCTCCCGCTGTGCGGCAATAGTCATATCAGCTTGGTCAAACCTGCGCTCGATTTCTGATGTCACTAGATCAAGTGCCTCATAATATTCACGTCGCCACAGTAATTCACCCTTTTCTGACACAATATCCTCCACCGCTGTTGTGCTGTGAAAACGAGCTGGTGTCCTGCTAGAGTCCGGCAGTAACTTCAGGTTGTTCGCTGATGCACAGGTTTTTGTTTTTGTCAAAATCTCCTCCACAGCTCTCTCATCTCCTAGTGCGCATATGCATTCTTTGAGTGTATATATGCACTGGAGCGCACCAGAAACACTTGCTTGTGCACTCTGCAGACTTCTTGCTACGGCCTCGCAAGGCCCAAAGACCGCCTCACAGCAGAGAAGCCCAAAAACAGTTCTCCCCTTCTTAGCTTGCTTGAGAAGCCCAGCTACTTTTGCCTGTATCTCACCACGAATGCCTGGATCCTGCTGCAGTGTAAATAGTGTTTCCAAAATTGGGCCATAGGCATGGCAAATCCTTGATATTGCTTTTGTCCTCACACACCACCGTGTTGGACACAGCCCAAGAATGTTGCACACAACATCTTCATCACCAAAGAAAGACCGGTACACGTTTTGGCGTTTAGCTGACTCTCTGATGAGTGTGGCAACGCTCTGCACAAAGTTGAGTGCATCTGCTACAAGACGAACATCCCGTGCTACCTCTTGCAGCGCCAGGTCAAGAGCATGGTTGCAGCAGTGTACATATAATGAACCAGGGCAAACCTCCTTAAGTCGTGCTTGAACTCCAGAGAATCGACCAGACATGTTACTGGCCCCATCAAAACAGTAGCCTTGGAGTTTTTCTAAAGGAAGGTTCAGTCGACAGAAGATGTCCTTAATGCAAAGAAAGAGGGTTTCAGATGTTGTGTCAGGTGGATTATAAAATCCCAAAAATACACTCTGCTGGGAAAGGTTTGGATCCACATAGTACAAATGACAAGAGAACTGCTCAGATGATGTAGTGTCTGTTGTTCCGTCAGCGGTCAGCCCGTAGTAATGAGAGTCAGATGCCCCAGCTACTGTCTTGGGCTGAACAGCATGTGCAAAGCGTTCAAGTATTTCATTTTGCAATGTATCTGACATCCAATTCTCCTTTCTGAGCAGCCACTCGCGTGCTGCGGGTAGGGATGATGTGCGTTCCAGCATAAGTTGCCATAACACTCCGTCACGATGGGAGTGGCCTCTCAGAGGTAGCCCTTCGCGGGCTAAAAATTTGATTGACTTGAAAGCCAGCTCGAGAACCATCCGAGCAGTTTTTTGTTCTTTTGCCACAATATCAGACATCAGAGCATTAATTGGTGTGCTGCCTAACGCCGCAATCTTGTTCATAGATTCAAGATGAAAAGAAGATCTTTCATGCTCTCTAAATTTTTCCACAGCCTTTCGCCAGTTTCTAAAACCTCCTTTCACAAATGTGGCGTTAGCTCTTGTACGGTCCTCAATAATTAGCTTCTTTGCAGAGCAACATGTAAAGCACAAAGCTTTATCCGTTTCTTTCACATAATGAAGCCATTTCCACCGCTGAAACCAACCTGAGTTGAATGATCTTGCGAAGCTTTCAGTCCCAAAACGTCTGGATGGAAAGTTAAAATCATTTGGCTGAAAAGGGTCCACAAGTAGGCCTAGGCTGACAGCGGTTTTAGCAGCTCCATCTGCTGGCACTGTAACCGCGGAGGTGGGTTTGACGTTAGCAGACTGGACAGCAGGACCAACGTTGACAGGGTTGCCAGTAGTGGAGCTGGACACGGAGTTGGTGGTAGCTAAATCATCCTCCACGCTCGTCCTTGAAACTTTAATATTTTTAGGGTTTTTGAAAAACTCAGAAATTCTCTTTTGCGACATGCTCAAATTCACACAGTGCTTCGCGTGTCTAACTGTCCCTCGACGTAATCTTAGTTATGCATTATAATTGGCAACAACAAATCTAATTGGTTAATAATACACATCTTGATTTGAATAACTTAACTCATACATAACCAAATTTCTTTTCATTGTCAAATCCCAAATATTCCTGTGTGTGTATATATATATATATATATGTGTGTGTGTGTGTGTATATATATATATATATATATATATATATATATATATATATATATATATATATATATGTATATATATAATTTTATTTTTTATTTTTTTTATTCCGAACAGTTAAACAGGTGCCCACATTAAAAAACAGGGGGTGCTGCAGCACCCTCAGCACCCACATACACCTCACAAGGAGGAACACACAAAATGAGACCAAAGGATGTCACCACAGACAGGTCACAAGGAGGAACACACAAAATGAGACCAAAGGATGTCTAGATACAACAATTTGTATTTTCTTCGTTATAAATCCGTTCAGTCAAATTTTGTTTTATAAACATCCATGACAGCTTTTAACTTAACCATTCTTGTGAGTAATCATGGTCTAACTCTGTGTGAACTATATAACTACTTGTAATACAATACCCGAGGGTCAACCATGTGAATAGTAAAATGATCACAAACAGAATAAGTTTGGGGGTCAGGATTAATATAAACACATATGTGAAAACAGTTAAAAAATCAGGTATTGTCAAAAGACCAAATCGATGCATTAAGCCTTGCAGTGTAAATAGAGCCAGAATTACATCCATGCACTTTGTGAACAAATAAGGTGCTACTGCCAGGCAGAATGGAAGTGACCCTGAGGAACTTCCTGTGGTCTTATACAGTATAAATGAGAAAGTAATAATCTCTCAGATCCACCACGACAAACCATAGTTTGTGTGGGTGGTGGCTGGACCAAAAACTGTTGACAACCACTTGTCTAAAGGACAAGACACACCAAGCCGACTTCAAAGAACTAGCAGCAACAAAAGCAGACGGTGTTGTCACTTTGTGTTGGCAACAGCTTTCCATGCATCAAGGGTTGAGGCTCTAGCTTTCTTTATTCTGGCTGTTGAGAGTTCTAACATTACTATATCATGAAACTGAAGAAGCCATTGTCGCACAAATAAAGAATGTGAAGGGAGCCATCTTTGTGCAATTATCTTTTTGGCAGATGTTAGTCCTGCCAGCCAGATCTTTCTGTGTAACTCTGTGAAACCTAACCTGGAATCATCATTTAGAAGGAGCACAACTGGTTGCACTGGTATATCTTTTCCTATCAAATCAGACAGTATTGATTAGATTTTTTTTCCCCAAAACTTAAAAACTTTTTCACATTCCCACACCATATGCATGAATGTTCCCACTTGTTGGTAGGGACAAAAGCTACAGTTGGGACTAGGAGATGATTTAATGAGAAAACGTTTCTTTGGTGTCCAGTACAATCTATGATAAAATTTGGAATTAATTAATTGGTGGTTTGGATTTTTTGATGCACAGAATATATTTTTCCTGTACCGCCTCCCAATCAACCTGGTCCACAGATAGCTCCCTTACCCCTTAAGTTTGCATAAAAGACTTTAAACTTGCTGATGCTATCTCTTATCAAACATCAAATCTGCAAGTGCATTCATGTCTCCTCCAATAATGAGTGCATACTCATTTTAAAAGCAGCAACTTGCGTGTTAACCATTGAAAAAAGTTTAGACAAAAGCTATTTTCTTACCTGAATATTTGTACAGAAATAGCTCAATCTACCAGATTTATCATTACTACATTTTTCAATAACAAGAGGAAGGTTTCGTTTAAGTATAAGAGGCTCCTTTGTTTTTGTGCCATCACTGGATGCAGCAATGACTTTATTAAATTTGTTTTGTATACGAGCAGCATTGGTTGTTTTTAAATGAGATTCTTGGACTAAAGCCACATCTACGTAGCGTCTGCGTAAACCAGCCAGAAATTTAGTTCTCTTTATAGGGCTATTTAAACCTCTGATGTTGACAGATCTAACTGAAATCTTAACCATTATCAAAGAGACTGTATACTTGAACTACATTAAAGGTCAAATAATAATTTGTTTTAACAAAGTTCTTTGATTGCACATTTCGTTACTAACATAAAAGAGAAAATACATGGCAGGACGAAACTCCCTCCTCCCCCCGACCGCTGACTGTTCCCCCACTTGTGTGTCGAAACCGTGACAGCATCATACGTTCCACTGATCTGAGACTCACCCTCTCCCCCTGTGTGTAGACATCAAAAACCAAAGGTTAAAAGGAACCATAATGCTATAACTTGCACTTTCAACTGAAAGCACGCCTTTCTGCGTCAAATACTTTTAAAACTAGTGGTGTCCGTTCGGAACAGAAAAGCAACCCTGAACAGTAATACCAAACTTAACAACAGTATGACATTAGAGATGAAAGCATTTAGCTTATCGGTAGGTTTATCCAAAGTAATGTCAAGTATCCTCGATCACACAGTTTCATAGACAGGCCTACCAGTATTGATGGCTGGTTAATTATTTTGATTCATGTCCATCTGGTATGGATTGACATCAGTCAAGGTCAGCTGCTGTCTTGCACGCGAAGTATCAGCGATCGGTTGTTGGAACTCCTCTGCTTCTTGTGGCGAAGAGAAAGACAGTTTCTCACCATTGTACATAATGTGCAGAATGGCTGGGTAAATCAGAAAAGACTGGATTCCTGCTGGCCGCAACTCCTTCCGTATTTCAGCAAAGCTTCTCCGTTTTTGCAAAGTGTAAGCACTGTAGTCAGCGAAGAAATTCAGCCGATTTTCGCCATCCAGAATTGGTCCCCTCTTGCTCACCACTCTAGCCCCGTCTAAGATAGCCAGTCGGTCTTGATATCTCAGCTCTTTAAAAATTATAGTGCGACCCGTCTCCGTAGACCTCTGCTGGCCATAGATGCGGTGGGCTTGTTCGATCTCTATCGGCCTGTTTGAGAGCGAAGGGATCCACTTTGGAAGCATTTCTTGGTGAAAGCATATCGTGTCACCTCCTTCACAGTTCGGTGAAAGACCAACAATCTGAACGTTATTGCGTCTTTCTCGATCTTCCGATTCTGCCAGCTTTACTTGAAACTTAGATCCGATTTGCAGCCGTTAGCATCTTGTTCCAGGACTCTCGTCTCGCTCTGGAAATAGTCCACCTTGTCGATAAGCCTGCGCACGATGGTCATCTGTGATTGAAATTCCACAGTTAAAGACTGTATGCATTGTGTCACAGCTTTCATCGCAATATGCACTGTCTTGTTGCTTCGTTAATGCCGCCGAAATGGTGTCCGCCATGTTTTCGCTGCAAGTTGAGGACTTCATCCTTTTTCCAGTCGGGGTTTTCACAGGCGACGGTGCAGCTTTCTTGTTGATATTCATCTTGTTGAAAGGTATATTTAGAATGTTCAATTTGAATACTTTAACCTGTTGAATGTTTATAAATAAGGGAGCGTGCCAGGAGCTCTAAAGATCTGCAGCCATCATGTACGAAGCGTCACGTGATCATCTTTTCATCACTTTCAATTTAATTCTCTGGCAATGACTCCTTCGAGAAACTAGGCATCCAATCAGAGTTCTTACTCATGCTGACGGTCCAGACTCTGATTCAGAATGTTCAAAAATGCCGCTGACGTGAGCCCGATAAGAATTGATGTGAGAAACACCAGACAAACTAGCCCAACAGATGCTCACTGATGGCCTGACGTTGACCGACGGCTTGGTGTGTCCCGGACTTGTTTTGATGTCTGTTGTTTTTTGTCATTACTAACTTTCATTTCTCTGTTTTAACCCTAGACCTGATGCCGCTGAAAGAGGAGAGTCAAGAACTGAATGAAAAGGAAGAACAAAGTCTGTATGAAAATTTAGATTTCACAACTGGAGAAAAAACTTTTGGTTGCTCACTGACTAAAAAGACATCCACACAAAATAGAAGCCTCTCCTGCATTCAGTGTGGAAAGTTTTTATCTAGCCATGCATACCTTGAAGTCCATATGAGAATTCACAAAGGAGAGAAGCCTTTTACATGCAAACAGTGTGGAAGGAGTTTCACTGAAAAAGGAAGCCTTACCAGGCACATGAGAATTCATACTGGAGAGAAGCCGTTCACCTGCCAACAATGTGGAAAAAGTTTCTCTGATAGTGGAAACCTTAACGGCCACATGAATGTTCACACTGCAGAGAGACCTTTCACCTGCTCTCAGTGTGGAAAAAGTTTCAACCAAAGAAGAATACTTAAAAAACACATGCAATTTCACTGTGGAGAGAAGCCTTTCATATGTCCACAGTGTGGAAAGAGCTTCAGGCAAAAAGAAACATTTAACTCCCATTTGAGAGAGCACACTGGAGAAAACATGTTCAAATGTGGTCAGTGTGGAAAGAGCTTCAGACATAAAGTAACATTTAACACGCATTTGAGAGAGCACACTGGAGAAAACCCATACGTATGCGGTCAGTGTGGAAAGAGCTTCAGATGTAAAGTAAATCTTACAATGCACAAAAGAGTTCACATTGTTCACAAACCAGACGGACCTGAAATGTCAGTTGCAATCCCGACAGTAGCATACTGTTTTCTATTAAAATAGTAATATATTGTAGAAAACGATGAATTCTGGGCATTATCTTCCATTTTCTGTGATGGCAAATTTACTGTGAATTAAAGGGAACCTATTATGCCCCTTTTTTTACTAGATGTAATATAACACCGGCTTCCCCAGAATGTGTCACTGATTCAGCTTAAAATACCCCATAGATTATTTATTATATCATTCTGAGAATTACCATTATTGAGCGGAAGCAAAAACATGCTATTTTTGTGCATGTCTTTAAATGTAAATGAGCTGTTGTTCCCCAACCCCTTCCCTGAATAAGGTTATGCCTTTACAGCTTACGTCTTGGATAGTCTGTCAAAATAAAACACATATTTGGTTTTGATTATCATGGGTCTATTCTTCATACCTCACTTAATACATCTGAGATGATTTGACAGATGCCATAATGAACTCATAAAGAACAGAAGTTAAGATCAAAATGAACAAAAAATACACTTGGAAGACGATGTCTGGAAAAGATTAAACTTTTCTTCAAATTCTGGCTACAGTACCACTTGCAGTCTGGGCTTCTTGAAAGGCTGCTATGGAAAGTTTTCAGTGTGCGAATAAGCACACAAATGCATGACTTCCCTTGTGACAAAATAGTATATTTAAGTACAATTTATTCATATGTACATTAGTATAACTAAATATGTGTGTGGCACACTATAAATTGGTAAACTTAAAGTCTGCTAAATTGCAACAACTAATTTTTTACTAAATGCATTTTAGTTGTGCAAAAGCAGTGCTGAATTTAAACTAATGTTGTATTAAATATACTTGTTTTCTGCTAAAGTGGAACTATTGCAAATATACTAAAGTGCACTTTATATAGCCACTCTTTTATTTAATTTTTGATATGCAGAATTAATTCAGCATACACTTCAAATGTATTTTGGTGACATTACAATTGTAATTCAATTACACTGTAAGAGTTACACTGTAATAGTGTTGAACATACATTAATATCACACTAATAACAAACTGAGGCCATACTATCCCTTACTTTTAGTGACTTTAAAATGCATTGCAATTGTATTCCAAGTAAACTTAAAGTGTGCTAATAAGACAATTATTGTGTGCTTCTAATGCAATAAATTAACCTTTATAAATCAAGGTCAAGGTCAAGTTTATTTATATAGCACCTTAAAAGCAACGAGTGCTGACCAAGGTGCTGCACAGCCAAAACATCAGAAATATCAACTAACAAAGCATTAAGACGATATAAAAATTTGAAATCATTAAATAATTCAATAAGTAATGCAAAACATCACCAAAAAAAAAAAAAGCATATCAAAAAAATATAAAAGCAACAGGAAAAAACATATAGATAAAGGCACAATCAATGGATAAAGGCAAAGAGTTCCAGAGTGTAGGACCAAGAACAGAAAAAGCTCTGTTCCCTTTAGATTTTAAACAAGATTTTGGTACAATCAATATCTTCTGAGAAGACAATCTAAGCATTCTCACAGGTGAATAGTAATGGAGATGATCTGAAATGTGAATTGGGGCAAGACCAAAAAGTGATTTAAATACAAAAACTAAAACTTTAAAATCAAATTTAACAGGTAACCAGTGAAGTGAAACTAACACGGGTAATATGCTCCCTCTTTTTTGTCCCTGTCAAAAAACGAGCAGCAGCATTCTAGACCAATTATATATGTGATACTGAAGACTGGTTAATTTCAGCATAAAGAGTATTACAGTATTCCAGCCTGGTTAAAATGAATGCATGAATAACAACCTCTAAATCATTAAAACAGAGAACTTTTTAGCTTGCGAACCCCCTTAAGCTGCAAAAAACTGGTTCTGACTACAGATTTGTCAAATTTCAAAATAATAACTCCCAGACTTTCAACCTTTTCACTAATGTTTTCTTCAAAAAGACCAGAGTAGGTCTTAAATTATGTACAAGTTAAAAAGGGCCAAACAATAAAACTTCAGTCTTTTTTTGATTCAACTGTAGGAAATTGTTTTCCATCCAATTCTTGAGCTCCTCTAAACAAGCCAGCAAGGAGGGCACTGAATCAGAACCTAGAGGAAAATAAAGCTCTGTCATCTGCATAAATGTGGTATGAAACTTTCTCAAACATAAAACGAAGAGGGAGCAAATACAGGGAGAATAAAATTGGACCCAAAATAGAGCCATGGGGTACCCAATAAGTGATGGGAACTGAGCTTGATAAAAAAATCACCAATTTCCACAGAAAAACTCCTATTTGTGAGATACGATGCAAAGCAGTCTAATGCAGTACCACAAAAGCCAACCATTAATATAAAAACAATATTAAGAACAGTGAAAAATCAATCAAACATAACCGCACTCAGGTCCAATAATAAGAGAATAGTACAGTTACCAGTGTCTGCAGATAACAAGAGATCATTTGCTACTCTTAAAAGAGCTGACTCAGTACTATTTTTTGCTCTAAAGCGAGACTGAAAAGGATCCAGAATATCATTAGAATTTAGGTAGAAGTAAATCTGGTTGAATACAACCTTTTACAAAACTTTGTGCAGAAATGGCAGTTTTGAAATAGTCCTATAATTATTTAATTCAGTGGGATCAAGATTTGTTTTTCTGAATAAAGGCTGGACCACAGCATGTTTAAGGCAGGAAGGGACGATGCCTGTCTTTACAGAACTGTTAATAATAGAAAGTAAGCTAGGCAAAACAGAGGGCAGAACATCCTTCAGCAGCTTTGTAGGAACAACATCACAAAAACAAGTAGTTGATTTCATATTTAAAATGTCTGACAACTCAGAAAGTAAGATAGCTCGAAAGTTAGAAAACACAGAGGAGTTAGTAATTTCATATTGAAAATTCTGAGATAAATCACAAGAAATCTGCAGAAATAATGGCACAGCTTAAGAAATTGCCTTTTATTAACATCCCCCAGCATACCAGCCAACTTAATTATCCAGAGAACATCAGTGGAACATTGGACACAGACATATGAAAATTGGTTGAAGGAAAAACTGCAGATTGGATTTGAACCCGGGTTGCTGCCAATCACGTGTACTCGCTCAACCATATGTGGCGCAAAGCAGATGTGTGGTGATAAACTGCGGTTACTTTGTAGTCTTTCTATACTGTTACAAATACTATTATAAGTAAACAGTTTTTCCCCAATCAATGACAGCACAAATTAGGCTATGTGAACTTAAAGACTGCGAATCACCGAAGAGTCTTAATATAGGCGCAGTAAGCAGTGCATGGAAATTAACGTGAAACGGCCTGTATAGAACACAAAAGTATGTTAAACTTGAAGCTGTTACAGTCAGTAGACACCTCATTTAATATCATCTGCAGAATGTTTTGCTTCCCTTTTACCTGACATGATCTGTCATTAACGCTGCACTAAAACCCAACAGTTCCATTAGTTCATGGAAGAATGTGAATGTACAGCTTATGTTTCAGTGCATGCGGAAGGAATAAAACCATCCGTAACGTATCTGCCCATTGTCTCTGCACGTTTCAACTCTCAATGCACTGCATAAATGTTAATGTAAAATGCAATGAAATGTTTTGGCAGTATGATGGTCTTGCAGTACGCTGCGGACTTATATGTGACGTATGAATTGAAATTATTTTAATACATTTTGTTACTTTTCATGTAGTAAACACCTGAATTTATTTGACATTTTAACTTTTTGTGTAGTTTTGAGGGCTGGTCAGGATAATTTTAATAATTAATTTAATAATTCATAAAGGGCTAAAGTCCACATTTCCAAGTGCAACGTTGTTGTTGTCCGTACAGGACATTAAAGAACCATTAATGGAAGAAAAGTGTGTTGGTACAGGGGCATTGGAGTGTATTGGGAATATACAAAAGTAATAAACCTTATGATCAAGTTCTATATGTGACCATGGACCACAAAACCAGTCATAAGGGACAATTTTTTGAAATTGAGATTTATACATCATCTGAAAGCTGAATAAATAAGCTTTAGATTGATGTATGGTTTGTTAGACAATGTTTTGTAAGTCGTTTTGGATGAAAGCATCTGCTAAATGACAATGTAAATTTGGCTGAGATACAACTATTTGAAAATGTGGAATGTGAGGGTGCAAAAAAATCTAAATATTGAGAAAATTGCCTTTGAAGTTGTTCAAATAAAGTCCTTAGCAATGCATATTACTAATCAAAATTTCGTGTAGTAGGTGTATGGTGTCTTATGCAACTCAGCCTTGATCTTTTGTAGAAGTAGCAAGGATGCAAATTCATTCTGAATTTCTGCACTTCCCTGAGAACTGTGGCCATTTTTTAGTGCTTTTGCAACCAAGGCTGAAAGTGGCTGCTACATATAGTGACAACTTGGGACTCCTGCAGTGTGGCCACACTGAGCTGGGCCAACCAATGCGACCAGTCCTCATTCAAGGATATTTTATTGGTAAAACCCCATTTCATCGACAGCCCATCTGGCTCTGGGTATGAGGGCGATGTAGGCCTTCTCGACTGCTCGGATAAAGAGTAAGCCAATCTGTAATTTTAGCCCCTTATTGCTACTGCTTCCTTGCCCCAAATGGGTCACCTTCGAGCAACTGCTTACATAAACATTGAATGGTCCACTCTTCAAAATGCTTCAGACCAAGAAACGGATGTATATGATAGAAAACATTTGGGATCCCCTTCCGGGCTTTTTTGTAGTTTGATGATTTAAAGTTGATGTATTTTTGAATCTTTTGTTTTTATCCAAGTAAAAATATTGCTGGACAGTAATCTGCATAAGATCACGTAGTGTCAATGTGTTATTTGGTATAAGTAGACTAAGCAATATAAAGTATTAATACATTTATATATTTATATACATAATACATTTTCTGATGTATGCCAATAGTGCTGTAGTAATTTGAGATTTAGTTGGCTAGAGTGGGTTATTTGTTTCTAAGACATTGCTTAAAATGTCATTCTTTTTTTGATTTTCTTTATATGATTGTTATTTCTATTGGAGTTCTTAGTCTTCCCAAAGAAAAAATGGATGAAAAACTAATTGTTCATAATCTGTATTAAATTAAAACATACACCCAGCTAACATTCCTAAATAATAAATATAGGCCCTAGATAGGTTTGTCCACATGGGCCCTATATGAATTAGTCCATTTGAATCTCATATGGAACCTAAATGAGGCCCAACTGGGTAACATACATAAAGCTTGACATTGGTTGCACTTTATGAAGCCCATTTGTGGTTTATACATGCATGAAAGAGGAGCTATTTAAAAAAAAAAAGAAATTAAAATGTTGTAAAAGTATATCAAATACTTTATTATAAAACACATTTTCAATAAAACTTTTCATGTTTTTGTAAAGTGTTAAACACCAACATTCCAAGTTTAATTTAAAACAGGGTGATACAATCCCAACAGCTCATCTTACGTAACCAATCTTGTTACATTTAAAAAAATAAAACTAAAACAAAGATAAATCGACAGCATCTGTAAAAGCATAACAGCATAAACATGCCTTGATAAAATAATAACAATTAAACCTTAAATTAAAAAACCAATTACAAATAAAACGTAAAATTAAAAAAACATTTAAAAATAATTTATTAATGTTAATATCCTGTGGATGTGAACCTTAATGTAATGTGAACACCTGTGAACCATTTATTAATGAGTTCTGAACATCAATTACCTGTGAAAGTGAATCTTAACATGAACACCTTAATTTATTTATTAATTATTAATGCACACACAGATGAAATTAAACAATTCAGAAAACAATCAAGTATTTCACCATACTATGCAAGAAACATCTCATAGATGCACTGGGACGTATCCTTAAGCCATAATAGGGCCAGATACTATTAATGCACTTAGTCCGACTAAAAGATGCCAGACCACGTGAGACAGTATTTCAGCCGACCCGGACTCCAACCGATTGTGCCGACACTCTGTGCTGTGCTTGCTATCTGGGTGGTATTAAGGAGAAATCTTGAACAAAGTTGTGTCCTTGACTCTTCTGTAGAACCTTTGCCTTGACATTCACCTGCATTGGGGAGGGGTTAAATTAAGTTAATGTTCAACATGCATGCATTTTACTTTTTAACAGTTTTTGCACTTACTCCCTGGTACGAAGTGTTCATTTCTGCTTCAAAGTATGGCTGTTTTGATCCTTGTATCAGTTTAGTTGTGGATGTAGACAACTACTGACTGGGGGACAGTGTTTTTTGGTTTGCCTTCCATCGCTAAAGAGCATGAAATGTTGAGAAACCTCAAAATGTTTGGGGTATCTAGTAAATTCGAGTTTAAAATGAATAATCTTTACCTTTAGTAAACTGGAGTAAGTTTAGAATGTCAAGGAAGGTCTGCAGAGGACACGACTTTGAACACAATGGAACCTTTCTTCTGAAGAGTGTGGGATTGGTGAAATGGTATTGCTGAGCCTAGCTGAATTGTGCAAATTACTAAGACTAAACAGAGGGAAACTCCGCAAGTAAATGACAGTTTAGTTTTTAGTGGATGCATTACCTGCTTTGTCTGGAGAGCCAAATTGGGTCTGCGGTGTCTGGACAACTAAATGGGGCTGCTTGGCATTGATGAATCGTGTAGAAGAGTAAAATTACACAAAAAGGAAACTTGCTAAATATAGCACACTTTGGTTATTTGTGAATGTAGTACCTGCTTTGCCTGGATACTCAAACGGGGGCTGTTTGGCCTGGACGAATTGTGTATAAAATTAGACAATGAAAAATTAATAAATACATAAAATACAAAAAATAAATAGTAGAGCAAACCATTTGTGGATGTACTACCTGCTTTGACTGGAGAGCCAAATGGGGGCTGCTCTGGTCAGATAAATTGTGGAAAAAGTTAAAATTAGACAATGGAAAATAAATATAGCACACTTCAATAATTTGTGAACATTTTACCTGCTTTGCCTAGACAGCCAACTGGGGCTATTTTGCCTGGATGAGTTGTGTAGACGAGCAAAATTAGACATTAATAAACTCAGTAAATACTAAAATTCAGTTGTTTATGACTATACTACCTGTTACATCTCGACACATAACTGGGTGTAATGCAGAGTCAGAGATGTTCGGATCCATATGCAGTAGTTTATTAAAGAATGGCCAGACAGGCAGAAATCAGGAACAGCATCAAGTGTGTCAAGGGATATCCAGAAACAGCAACAATACCAGGCAGAGGTCGGGCAGGCAGCAGAGAATCACACGCAGTATAAACAGTCCAAAGTCAGACACGGGAGGAACAAACACAAGGTGAACCACATAAAATTGACAGACTGGGCTAGAACAAGACTTCACAATCATTGAGAGTCCAAACACAGTATATATAGGGGAGTGGTAATGGGGAACACCTGGTGGTAATTAGCCCTAAGCATGGGATTATGGGAGATGGAGTTGGAAATGGAAATGGACACCGCATGCAAGAGTCCTGAGTGGAGTGCCCTCTACTGGAGTTCATGAGCACTCCAGCTGACGATCGTGACAAACTCAATTCCTAGACTACAACAGGGGTGCCCAACCCTGCTCCTGGCGATCGACTGTCCTGCAAAGTTCAGCTCCAACCCTAATCAAACATACCTGAAGCAAACTAATTAAGGTCTTCAGGCTCACTTAAAAATTAAAGGCAGGTGTGTTTGATTAGGGTTGAAGCTAAACAACGCAGGACAGTCGATCGCCAGGAGCAGGGTTGGGCACCCCTGGTCTAGATCATTGGTCTCAAACTCAATTCCTGGAGGGCCACAGCTTTGCACAGTTTTGCTCCAGCCCTAATCAAACACACCTGATCCAGCTAATCAAGGTCTTTAGGATCACTAGAAACTTCCAAGTAGGTTTGATTTGGAGCCGGTTGGAGCTAAATTGTCCAGAGCTGTGGCCCTCCAGGAACTGAGTTTGAGACCAGTGGTCTAGATAATCAATGGTCTGGTGTAACTGCACAGAGAGAGTAAATGCAGACATTGGAAGACATTTACAGTTGAAAATGTAGGTTTAGTAATTGCTGGAAGTTTTACCTGGTTAGTTAGGTAAATCTGTATTATGTTGTCACAAGGGGGTTACTCATCCTAACATTTAAAGTGCTTCAAAACATCAATTCATTTTTCAAAGCAATTGGTTCAACTGATTCAATGCTTCGTTTCTCACATCACTAATTAGAAGCAGAAGAGACCAAATCCTTACAAATACAAAGTGTTGTCTCTTTGTAAATCATTGTTTCACTATAAAAAAGTGAAAAAAGAAATAGCATCAACACAGAGCACATCGATTTAAAATACTCATTCAGTAACACTGCACTCACATTTATGCAATTCTGTTTTCTGTCCTTCACTTTTAACATTACTAACCATATTTTATTTTTTATTCTGCCTTACTACTAACATAAAGGATATCTGTCTAGAAATATAGAAAAGAATATTGCAAATACAAATGACAACGAAAAATTTAAGCATAAAAACAGACATTTGATGACACCCATCTTCTTCAACAATTACAGGTAAATAACTACACAACATCTAAATATAGTTTGATTTTATAACTACATTCAGAGCAAATAATTAAATTCTTAACATGTTATAGTTTTATATGTGCAGTAATTGTGATCATAAAATCTTCTTTGAATAGAAAGAGTATCACAAAGCAAAAAATTGTTTCCCGTGTATAGCTATATCACTTTATATTTCTACATTGATTTACAATATCCCACAAAGCTCACGATATATACTAATTATATTAAGTATTTAGTAGTATCTGTTCTTAATTTTTAATTATAAATTAACTATAACTAATTTAATCTGCAAAAGATAAATCACAAAGGCGAATAATGTTATAAAAAAAAATTGTAGCAGGAAAATTTGATAATGGTTCTCATCCTTTTCCCTCACAGAAACATTATCACTTCAAACATCGAAACAATCATTCACACGAACACAGAAAAACACAAAATCACTCTGGTCAATTTAACATTTTCTTCAGTGTAGCGCAATTTTGGCAAATCTAAGCAGTACGCAGGCGGCGTACGCTCTTCTGTGTCTGCCGCACACAGATTTGCCAAAATGCCGCTACACTGATTTAGAGAAACACAGAGAAGAGGAATTGTTAAATAAAGTCGTTATTTTTGTTTTCTTTGTGTACAAAAAGTATTCTCTTTGCTTCATAACATTACGGTTGAATCACTGATGGCAGATGGAGTATTCTGACGATGCTTTTCATACTTTCCTGGATCTTGACACTGTTATTTATTTGGCAGTCAATGGGACAGTCTCAAGGCTACCGGTTTTCATCCAAAATATCTTAAATTGTGTTTCGAAGATGAACGAAACTTTATGGGTTTGGAACGACATGGGGGTAAATGAATAATGACAAAATTTTCATTTTGGGATGGAGTATTGGATTGGTTAAATGCAGAGCACAAATTTCAAGTATGAGACACCATACTTGGCCACACGTCACGTCCTTTCCTTTTCCCTTTCCTTAAGCCAGTGGTTCCCAATCCTGGTCCTGGAGAACCCTCAATACTGCACGGTTTTGGTGTCTCTTATCTGACACACACATTTGAGGTCTTGGAGTATTCACTAATGACCTGATGAGTTGAATCAGGTGTGTTTGAATAGGGAGACATCTAAAATGTGCAGTTCTCATAAAACTCCATAAACACTAAAATTAACCACTGCCATAAGCATTCTGTGCAGGATCACAGCATCGTTTGAATATTCAGTGATTACTATGGTGAATGACGTCATGTTGACCACTACAATATGGCGGACGGCTTATGTATAGCACCCATAGACCCTTTTTCTGTTAGTAAACATTGTGATGTTTTTCTGTGGACAGAGCTTAGGTGGAGGCAGAAAGACTAATGCTAGCTATGAAGTTAGTTATATTGTTTTTTTTAACTATGACTGGAAGAAATCTGGTTTTCCCTGCATATGTAAGGTCACTAGCTGTCTGGGACTGCAATTGTTTTGAAAAATGTAACTTTAATGGAGGAAACCAGACTGACCGACACGCTCACAATGGATGGACGATCTGACAGGATTACCTCAGGTTGAGTGACAAAAAAGTAAAACATTCAATGTGATGGATATATTATTTGAAGATGTATATACAGTGCCTTGCAAAAGTATTCAGACCCCTTAATTTTTTTTTCACATTTTCCTGCCTTATTTTGTGTTAAACTGCTTTAAATTAGTTTTTTTCCCACATCAATCTACACACCATATTTACAAAGAAAAAAAATGATTTGTAACAACTACTTAAATTTATTAAAAAGAAGAAAAAAACCTGAAATAAGTGCATTGCATAAGTATTCATACCCTTAACTAAATATTTAGCTGAAGCACCTTTACAATCTCAAGTCTTTTTTTGTTTGATGCAACAAACTTTGCTCATCATCATTTGGCAATTATCTGCCATTCTTCTCCTCACCACTTCACCTCTCAAGCTCTTTCAGGTTGGATGGGGACAGACACACATTTTCAGGTTACTCCAGAAATATTTGATTGGGTTCAAACCCAGGATTGAGCTGGGCCACTCAAGGACATTCACAGAGTTGTCTATAAGCCGCTCTTGCTGAGTCCTGTTGGAAGGTGAACCTTCTGCCCAGTCTGAGGTTCTGAATGCTCTGGACTGGGTTTTCATTAATGCTATCTCAATATTTTCTTCTACTCTGAGTCCCTCAGTCCCTGCTGCTGAAGAACAGCCCCACAGCATGAGGCTGCTACCAGCACACTTTACTTTTGGGATGGTACTCTGCAGGTGACGAGCAGTGCCTGATTTCCTCCAAACATAATGTTTGGAATTGTGGTTCATCAAACCAGAGAATATTGTTTCCCACAGTTTGAGGGTCCTTTAGGTGCTTTTTTGCAAATTCCAAGTGTGTGTTCATGTGTCTTCACTGAGGAGAGGATTGAGTTTGGCCCCACTGCCATAAAGCCCAGATCGATTAAGTCCTCCACATATGATCATGGAGCTTAACTACACTGTAAAACCTGACAAGTCACAGTAACTCAAACCGAGTGACCATTAGGATCTTGGTCACCAGTCTAGACAAGGTCCTTCTCCATCTGTTGCTCAGTTTGGCCAGGAGCCCAGGTCTGTGAAGAGTCCTGGTGGTTTCAAACGACTTCCATATTAAGGGTAACAGAGACTGGATGCTTCTGTGAGCCTTCAATCCAGCAGAATTTCTTTCTGAACTCTGAAGTAAAGCTTGTCATGGAGCAGCCAATGGGGTTGTTAAGTCTGATGTCACGCGTCACCGCTTCCGTGTCCAAACGCTCTATTATATACCACAAGAAAACAACCAAAGTTGCTAATATACACTCAAATTGTGGTATAATACTACCAAAAAAATGATAATCCTAACCTTTTACTCCATAACCCGATAGCCAGACAATGAAAATATAAATATAAATAAAGAAATATAAACATTATTTGTGTTTGGGACGCTGTGAACATGGAGACTGTATTGTACACCATAAGTTTGAAAAGGTTTAACTTAAATGTTTAATATAAATAAATAGTGCTCATAAACGGCTGCTGAGATAGTATTCTCAAGTGAAGCGAGTTGAGGCTTGGACCCGGAAACAGCTCTTCTTACGTCACCACTTAACAACTCCATAATTCCTAACAACCAACAGTTCCAGCATTGAAGCCCATTCATTTCAGTGCTTCTCAATCACACTCGCCAGAAAGTTGAGGAAATTACAGCAGTTTTTGGCATTTGACATTAGTTTATCTCTCGGAAATCTGGCCAGTAGTTGGATTTTATGAAATGTGTCATAGTTTGTTTATTTTTAGATAATAGGCAGTTATGCTATATTTGCACTAAGATAACGCGAGAAACACCTTAATAGCGTTCATAACCAAATGCTAGTTATCATATTTTTAAGTGTCTAGTCTTTCTGCAATCTTTCTCTTATAAAAAAATGTAAATGCTGTCTCTTCATTACTCCCCAGAATAAAATGCGATTGTAAAACGTAGTCAGCGTCAATACACAATCATTGCACATGATGTGTTAATAACCACTAGAAATTGCTGCAAATATAGTGAAACTGCTGCCTATCCTACTTAAACATATTCAAACATATTGACAGCGCAGAGTTGTTTGGAACTACTGAGAGCTCCATGAACCTTGTGACCATATGGCGGTGAGATCAAAGCGTGTCGCAACTCTGATTCTCAACGGCTCTGATACAGTACATTTAAAGTATGTGAATATTTTCTAGAAATAAAAATTCCAGAAACTGCTAATTTTTTACTTTATATTTTATTATTCTTTCTTACCAAGTTCTTAAAAATTCCAGTGACAATCAATCACAATGTGAATACAATTACAGATGATTATATAAATTGTCACATGCACATAGACATTATTTTATGCATGACATAATCGTGAGATGCATAAAAAAAGTAACAATGCGTAACACAAACCGTAATCCATTACAACAAAAGACAATACTTTATTTACCCTTTTCTTATAAATAGTGTTCGCTGTAAACGCAAGCATTTTTGACGATCGTTTCTGTCCAATCTGCTAATTTTATCGCGTGGCAGCAGGTATGAGTTAAAACGTCAAACTAGAGCCTGTATTACATCGATTCTGGTTCGCAACATGAAATTTTAAGCTCCTTTTGTAGTCAAATCTGTGCTGGTTTGAATTTACTGCCTCCAGTTTTCCCTTTGTTTTGCCTCCAGCTAGCGCAGACACGTAACGTCAGCACAAAAAGTGTCTATAAAAAGTCGCTAATGAGGCATCTACGTATACATGTCTATGCATTAAATTATCTACTCACAACATCGTCAGTACGTCCTCTTAACGTCATAGTATTACCAAGATATGTACTCTATTCATAAAATATATGACTTACTGGCAACGTAACTGCAATGTCTCATGCACTTGATTTCATCACACATTAACTTTACATGCCATGATTACCAGAATTGCTGCTGGCTGTTAAAAAAAGTGTAATTAAATGTCAGACACAAGACTGAAAGTTCCCTTAAAATAAAATGTTTATTTTCATCCAGTCAGAATATAGATGATTGCTTAATATATAACCTAGTGCAAAACAAAGATATACTTTTGTATTGAACTATTTTTGAGTTTACCATCAAAAAATGCTGTGAATGGGATTAAGCTGATGACACTTTCCATTCATTCCTATGGTATGACTGAAATTCAATGACGTCAAGACTATAATGTAGAGCTGTAATCGGGCCTTAAAAGTTAGGTCCGACAGGACCCAAGCCCAACAGACTTCGGCCCGAGCCCAACAAGTACATTTTGATTGACAGCTTTTTAAAAGCCCAAACTCGTTTACAGCCCAACATTTTTCAAATGTGCGCATGCACACAGCTCTTTTGCCTTTTGTCAAGAATCAGTCATTTATACATGTTTTAACATAATTTATTCATTACTAACGTAGGCTATAGGCCACTTGGAGGTCAGCACTCTAAATAGGCCTAGGCATACAATTAGCCTATAAATAGGCCAACGCGCCAATAAAAATGAGTCTTTCTTAAATTAAATTAAGATAAATTCTAAATTAAGATGGGTATTTGCCAATAATGAAATTAAGATAAAAGCTCCGTAGGGTTTTGCTTCGCCACCTCTCTTCACACCCCAGCCTGTATAATTACCATCTGTATGTTCGTCCATACAGATGGTAATTATACAAATAGCACTAATAACACTAATAACTGACCATAGACTGCATTCACAATGATAGCTGTCATACAGCAAGTAATCACACGCTAATTATCAGTATTACAGATGGTAATCATACAGTGACAGCCACATTCCCCACAAAACATACACACATATATGTAAAAATGTACAAAAAAAAAAATTTATTTTAGACAAAGATTTTACTTATTTGCTAAATATGGAAGAGTGCAGAAACAAACAGTGTCGCCACCCATCCCTTAAAATACAGAATTGTGCCATATTTAAAGGAAAAATTACGCGTTCCATATCAAATCAATACAGGACGCGATTTTTTTGAATGTTGTGCCTGTATTTGTGCTGGAAAATAAACCAGCTCTCCTTTGGTCAAGCTGATTCACAAAGCATTTGATAACTACCAGGTTGAAAGTTTAAAAGCAAAGAGTTTCTGATATAACAGAAAACACCTTTTTCAGTAAATTTTGATGTCCTCTTGTTTTTGATGCCTGTTTCTTTGTGCCATTAAACTGGTTTTATATTGTGTTTTTTCACTTTAGACCTGACTGAGGAGAGTCAAGAGCTGAAGGATTTGAATGAGAAAGAGCATATTGAAAAAGATTGTGATTTCAAAATTGAAGAGAAATCCACACAGATTAGAAATTGCTCCACTCAAAAAAAGTGTCCAGCAGACTGAATCTAAGAGCGTTTTTACCTGCCATCACTGTGGAAAGAGTTTCAATCGAAAAGGAAACCTTAAAGTCCACATGAGAGTTCACAATGGAAAGAAACCTTACACTTGCCAACAGTGTGGAAAGAGTTTTTCTCAAAAAAAAAAAAAAAAAAAGCCTTTCAGTCCATGTGAAAAGTCACACTGGAGAGAAGCCTTACACCTGCCAACAGTGTGGAAAAAGTTTCGCTCAAAAAACAGGTATTGGAGTCCACATGAGAATTGACAATAGAGACGTCTGAAACATTACAAGAGGTGGGGAATATATTTGTAAAGAAAAATAGACACAAACTAGTATACCACAATCAAAGATTACTGTTAAATATAGGATGTAAAAATAGGTTTGTAAACATTTAACCTAAAACTACCTTTTAGGACACGCTCTGAGAGCACACAGTGTAAACAAGTGCTAATCACCACAGAAAAAGCAGACCATTTTACATTCATATTTTTTTGAAAAGCATCTTACATACCCTTAGAATAAAACCGACTAATATGTAAATCTCTTTCAATGAAAAGAAATCATTCTGTTGTGTGTCTTGAGAGGCTTCAGATATTCATTACATATTATTCAGTCTCCTTCACTAAAGTGGTGCTGATATAACTGCTAAATAACTTCCGAAAATTAAACATGGTTTTATTATAGTAAACGTGTAGCAACCATGTTTTTAGCGTATTTATTACCATTCAAATAAAACAATTTTATTAGAATTTACACAGTTGAACTATGGCTAGAATAGCAAAACCATGGCTACATTTGTAAGGGAGAATACACTATGGATAGATCTCTAAACAGTGGATGATTTATCATTATATATTAAGCCATTTTAGAGGTAATAGAATAACTTACTATAAAGTTGCTTTGAAACTATGTGTATTGTGAATGCTATAAAAATAAATAACTTGACTTTAATGAATCAAGATGAATATTCCTTACTCTTAGAGATGTTGAACAAGGATGCAAGAGATCAAATAAATGAATAAGCTTAATACATACAAACAAGTGGCCAAGTATTAACGAGCTGCCGCAGATAACATTTCCATCTATGATTTTTTTCTTTATTTGTGGTGTGAACGCTTACAGTTTAATGCAAATCGCTGTATCTATAATATAATAAATATACAAAAATCAATTATATGGCCACATTTTATTTTAGTTGTTTACCATACTGAGTTTCAGTATAATTTTCATAGTGAATGTAGACATTTTATATTATTTTATGTTTATATGACTCAACAGATTACATCGGAATGATTAATGCTTACTGTATCAGTTGTCATAGCCCTTATCAATGTCTGCATGAAATACCATTTCTGTTGCTGAAAATGCAAATTGCTTTGGCCATATGATACAGTAAGCCTTAACCACTTCAACGTGATATTAATTAGAATAATATAAACACTAAACACATAAAATTAAGAAAATAAAAATAATGACTTTATCAATTTGTTTAACAATTCGTTTATTAATGAAAATAATGAATTATTTAGCAATAATTCAATTGTATTTCGAAGATGGATCTGACCTTCGTCCCAACCTCCGGCTTACATGACAGTCCATCATGTCCCTCATCACTGCTTTGAGGTCAGATTCTGATCATGGCTGGGAAAAGGATATCGAGATGCTGGTGTTTCTGTACTGGCTGGCCCATGCAGCATCATATCATGTGGTGTCTCTGGCCTTTGACATCCCAAAGTCCACGGTGCATGACATTGTGCACAGAATCAGCAGGGCAGTCATCTGTATTTTGAGGAGGGTGATTGCTTTCCCAAACCCTGGATGACCTGGAGGCAGTGGGACCTTTTGCCCAGCTGGCTGGGTCTCCAGTTTTCTACATTGTAGCTGGTGCAATAGATAGATGCCACATCCGGATCAAGTCACCAGCAAGTGAAGCCCTATGCTACTTTAACAGAAAGCTGTTCCACTCAGTCCAGCTGCAGGCCATCACTGACCACAAGGGGAAGTTCGTCGACATTTTTGTTGGATATCCCGGGTCTGTGCAAAATGCCAGGGTGCTGAAGAACAGCCCCGTTTACACTGGCCGCCTTTATCCACCTGCGGGAAATGCATCCTTGGAGATGGTGGTTATCCCTGTTTGAGTGTGCGCCCATCTGCCTCATCACACCATACAGAATCCTGTACAGTCTCGCTTCAACTCCAAGCATGCTCGTGCACGTAACATTGTTGAGAGAGCCTTTGGGATGCTGAAGACACGCTGGCGCTCAATCTTCATCAAGGCCCTGGAAGTGAGTCCTGCCTTTGTGCCAGATGTTGTTGCATTCTGTGCGGTGCTCCACAACCTCCGTCTTCAGAACGGGAACATTGTTGATCCAGAGGTTGTGGAGGATCCTGTCAATGACCCACCTGAGCCCCAAAACACAGAAGCCAGCACAGGAGAGGATGTGCGGGACAATCTGGCTGCAGCTGTGTCAGCACCAGACAACTGTGCACCTGCTCTTCAAGAGCATGATTACCTGTGAGACAGTTTAACAGGTCAAGACTCTGCAAATCAGTTCATGTTCTCAGATTCCCATTGTTTAAGCTTGTTAGCTGGTTAATATGTGAATAGGTGTGTGCGGGTGTTGTGATGTGAAAAAGTGCATAGCAGTAGCTAGAGAGAAGTGGAAGTGCATAGCTACACTGTAAAAAGTGAAACATTGGATTAACTTAATAAAATTGAAGTAACCATTCACAATAAAGATTTTACATTGACCTAATGTTCAGAAACCATTCAGTTCAAACTAATTTTCTGCATTTCATGCAAACTCTTTTCTGAATTTGGTGTAAATCAATATTTTAAATTGGCTTAAATAAAAAAAAAAGGTTTTTAAAAGCATTTATCTAAATTGAATTTTCTTCAATCTGAAATATGTATTCATTGCAAGTAATATAAAAGGCTTCACAATTGGCATAATCTAAAAAAAAAAAAATTATCTTTATATAGTTCATAATAATTTTATATATATAAAATATATATATATATATATAGATATATATATATATATATATATATAGGTATCTATATATATATATACATTTTTAAAATGAGTCAGATCAAACTTTCTTTTTAAAGATTTATTCAATCTTGTATGAAAACAACCCATCACTGTTTTTTTGATAAGATTAGACTTTTTTTTGGCAAAACAAACAAACATTGTTTTTACAAATGCAAATGTAATTGAGAGTGATCAAGTGATCAGTTCATTTCAAGTTGAATTCCATAAAGCAGTATTAAAATGTGAATATATCATAAGAACAAATAAGAACAAGAATAAGAAATAAGAACAAATACCTAAAAACAATTGGTCTGCTTCTCTCAGGAATTAAAATTTTTGGCAGAAGAAATAAATGTAAATCAAATACAAAAAACATAGATATTGCCACATCCAGTAAACAACAAACAACTACTGAACTACTAATACGATGTAGTGGAGACTGGGGTGAAAGCATTTCTGCCATCCTGTGTGCCTGTGTGTGTGTGTTCATCAAAGCACTGAATGGAGGCTGTCAGTCAGTCACTGACTATGCAGCAGAGTGCAGAGGCGACATATCTTAGGGGTCATTTTTCTTGTGTCAAGTTCCATTAAAACTTTCTGAAAAAACTCAAAAGTGATTTTCAGTTCTTTTGGATACTCGACGTTTAGCACATATGTCAGTCCAAATAGCATTGCTACAGCAGCTGCGGTTGAGGGCATGTTTCTGAGGACCTCTGTGCCCTCAATGAGAACCCTGGTGTCTGTCTCACTGATTAAGACGGCCATTGTTTGCTCCAGTCCATCACCTGGCATATCCTGGTGAGACAAAACATAGTAATAAATAAAGAGTGCTGACCAGACCCAGTTGAGTGTGTGACTGACACCCCTGCTGATTCTGCATTTCCTGAACTGAGTGAGTGTGCTTGTTTTGCATTTCGTGAGCTGCATGTATATGAGAAAGACCCTGTTATGTGTGTGTGTGCCTGTGTTTATATGACATCCCTGCTTGAGAGAGAGAGAGAGAGAGAGAGAGAGAGAATAAACAGAAACCTAATTATCATGAATCAACTTTGTGACATGCTGATGCGTGTGTCTTAAACTCTCTCTCTCTCTGTGTGGGATAAAAAATTAGAATATAGTCAAAAAGTTCATAAATTTCAATAATTCAAGGTAAAAAGTGAAAACTTGTATATTACATTGATCCATTACACATAAAGTGAAATATTTCAAGTAAATGTGTGTGTAAATGGAACAATGGTAATATCACTCATATTAACAAGTCATTGTATATGGAGAATTGGGCTCGGCATAACATATTAATTGTAAACCAGCTTATTGACAAGAATGGAAAATTATACACTTACCCTAATTTTATTTAAAAATATGGCTTTTTTGTAAATGAAAAAGAATTTAAAGTAATCAAGGCTATTCCTAGTGGCATAATAATTTTAACCAAATTCTCTGATGTAATTATTAATAATACAAGCCAACAAAATCTCCAACTTTTTGTAAATGGTCTCTCCATTTTTGACAAGCGTTTTAATAACAGTTTTATAATAAACTCTCTTAATGTCGGATCCAGTCCTCCATGTAAATCAAAATGGCTTAAACCTCACTGTATATCTTGGTGCAGCATTTGGATGTTACCATATAAATATGTAATTCCTAATGAAGTAAAAGAAGTACTTTACAAACAGAAAACACACACACACACACACACACACACTAACGGCTAATATTGCCCGTCGAGGGTTGGACGAGGATTCGGTTAGAACTACAAACACGAGTGAAAAGTGTTAAAAAACGACAGACATGGAGGACACGCGAGTCCGGCGGTTAGAGGTTTAGATAAAGGGGTTTGAGTGATTAATTATCAGTATCTTACCTGGCGAAAATGTATTTATTCAATGTTATCTACATTATATTGCATCAACAACTTACCAGTGTCAGCGAAGACTTGACAGACAACCAAAACTGGCACCAGGAACTACATTAGGCCTACCAAGCAGCAGCTTTCCTAAAATTCAAATCCAAACATTAATTCATTTTAGTTTTACAGTTTCAAAGTGTAAATTATTTTTCCTCACATTCATTTCGCAAATTTAAAACATAAAACATATAAAATCCTCGTTCATATTGGCATTGAGCGCCCGGAGCAGAGCCAGTTAGCTTAGCCTAAACTCTGAGCGGGAAACGTTAACTTGAACGTCACTCGCATACTGAGGCGATTCATTTAACGTGACGCCTTAGTCATAAATACAACTTTTTTTTTTACAACATTCAGAGCGAGAAAATATTTTTTTCCTTTCATAATATCCGTTCAATCAGTCTATATAATATTAAGTTCTTGGATTTCCAAGGAAAATCGTTAGCTGTAAAAGGGCACCATGTTATACCGCTATACCGCTAATGTCAAAATTAACGTTATAATAACTTCTAATCTGCGTGTCTGTTCATTAAAATGATATGACGTTAATGCTATTCAAGTATTTAAATGCTAGATAGGTCGCGCTAGCCTGTAAACGCTTATGTTAACGGTCACTGCCATTATCTAACGTTAACCTGGCTATCAGTAAAACTGTGCCAAGGAAGTCCCCTTATAAAAACTGACCTAGTCACCTTATAAAAAATTATAGTGTGAGTGCTGAAATAAAGGGCAAGGATAATGCAGACGTGCAATTTTGGTTAATTCCTCCCACAAGAACAAATATCTGCTTGTGTGCTCAGAAAAATCTTCATACCAATAGAAAAATAATTTTCATACCCCAGTGACAGATATTGTTCTTGTTAAGTATAAACAAGACAGTTTATTCATTTTGCATCTCAAATAAATGTATCTTGATTTAATATTTATATTCAGTATTTGTATTGGGACTCAGGAAGTAATTTTTTGGCAGTGCATGTACATTTATTGCCTTGATGAACTTAAGACTTTCTGCTCTGTTTTAAAACCTTTTAAGGCTTAACATTGTGGAAGGATGAATTAAGAATATTTAACCCTGTTTTTCCTCTGCCAGTGCACAGCGTCTCCATCACCAAGACTCCTGTCGGGCCTCCTCGCGGCTGCACAGGGTAACTGGGGATATCGCAGCTCAGGCTAATCGACGGGATCTCGGCGCTGCAGTGGTCCCCAGAGGTGGCACCCACCAACCACTGTCCCACTGCCTAAGACCGTGTGTGTGAATTTGCATAACAGTGTTTTGACATTCTAGCTATCACAAATGTTACTTGTGGGTTATATTTATTTCAGCTTAATTTTACAAATGACTTTATTCCTGGGGTAATTAAGTGAAGCCCTATAAATGAGATTAGTAGATGATATTACTACATGTTAACCTCAAGAAACTTGAAAACTGTCTGTGAAAGTTACCTGTCTGAAGATGCTGAAGTTCATTTTCCTGGCACCATTATTAAATGTTTTAAGAAATTTCCATTTGGTGTTGCTTTAAACTCTATTATACTACTTGATGCAAAGGTGAATTTGGCCTCGTTTACACTGCAGGTCTTGATGCCCAATTCTGATTTGTTACCTATATCCGATTTTTTTGGCTGTCCGTTTACACGTTCTTTCAATTGTGACCCATATCTGATTCATGTGTTTACACTTGCTACACCATCTGAAACATCGCGCATGCGTTGTTTTCATTTACTGCCTCCACGTGTGCTTCCTCATGAGAATAATGTGACTTGTGCTGCCAAAACGAGTCACAATGCGCAATTAAAATAAAAATAAAAAAGAAATTCTCCATTAAAAGACCTACAAAATTATTTATGATTTGTTGGAATCGGATAAAAAATGAGTCACACCCATTTTAAGTCAATATGTGAAGTCTTCTGTCTTTTCTTATTATTAATCACTATATTTATAATCAAAATCCATTTTTTTTTTATCTTTGCTATTATAAATAAGAACATATGCAAAAACAAAAAAACAGTAGAACAAATAGCCTAGAAAGAAACAAATATTTCATCTACGAAAAAAGAATAATCAAATTTAAAAATAACTTAAGTGTGTTCATTACAAATAAATTGATTATTCAAACTACAAAAGCAGTTCAATGAAGTGCAGCGAGTGATTCGCTCTTTTCTTTTGTTGTTAGATTAACACTATGATAATGATACAGACGTCCTATACTGTAATGCATGGCTCTAATATAATGTTACACATCAAGATGTTTTCCCCCAACAGTTCCCTAAGCATTCACTTAAGACAGAGCAGATTATGTTTGCATGAATTCTGAAATACTGTAATTCTGTATATGTGTGTATTTATCAGGATCGTGTGCCATCAGAAGCGCCGTTATGTGCACACACTTCGGCTCACAGTAAGCACGTGCGGAGAAAAGGTAGCTACTGTAATGTTAATCCTCTCAAAAAATGTACAAATAAAGATCATTTTAGATGTTTAATTACTACTTGGAGCAATTTTCCCTTTTTTGCTCAAAACAAATTTACACTCATTTTGCCAGCACAGGTCACATATGATGTCATTAAACCGTGAAGAAGTACCAAATTGTTGCAGTTTTAATGACGTACAGAACGCAATGCCTCAGAAAATCAGATCTGCCTGTTTACATGACAGTCCCATTGGCACGTATCTGATTTATATCTGATTTATTTCCACATATGAATGAGGCCTGAAACCGATCTCGAAATAACCGAATGCATGCGTTTTTTTCCTGTTTACACCGTCATAGAACAGATCCGATCTGTGTCACATATGAGCAAAAAATCGGAATTGGGTCACATTTAACTGGCAGTGTAAATGAGGCCTTTGTCTTAAGCTTTGTGCTCTTATTCACATTAGGCACTTTACAACTGACAAAATCTAGCTACTGTAAATCCCTGGAAACTAACATTGCAACAAAACTTGATAAAACAGCACGAATCAAATGAAAACCTCAGCATAAATAAATGGAAAGAAAGTGTAGTTTATTAACATTCTTTATTTTTTGCCATGAGCTCTAAAAGCTGAAGAAATCTCTGCTTTGTCTCCCTGTCTCGTCTTTCCTCTCTCTCTCTCATTTCTCGGTCTCTTCTTTCTTCTCTATCCTTGGCCTCTCGTTCTAGTCTCTCTCTTTCTCTTCTTTCCATCATCTCTCTCCATCTTCTCTCCTCCCTTTCTACTGCTTCCCTCTCCTCCATCTTGTGGATTGGCTCCTCTGTTTCTTTCCTCTTCCTCTCTGCTCTTTCAGCTGTTGACCTCACCGAGGATGGTGAGGTTACATCAACATCTGATCCGGATGAGGCAATAATGTTGGGTGGTGTGTGATGGAGGGTCTGCTCCCTAATGCCTCATCCGAGACAGAATACCACTTCCAAGATGCTGCTGTAACCTCCCCATCCTCTGTGCTCATACCATTCTGTGGACATTTAAGATCCTACAAACATTTAAAAGCAAAATACCAAGACAGTCAATTATATTCATTAGATTACTGCATTACTATAACACAGAAAATTCAGTAAGACCTTTACTTGAAGTATTAGTATGTACTACATTCAGTGTCAACAGCACCTGTATAAAATGACATTTTACATCATTTACCATTGCACGATTAATAACATCACAGCATGTCTATTGACTGTTGAATATTTGCTTGTATTTGAGTTTTTGAGTAATCTCTGGCCCTAACAAAAGTTCATTTTTATTGACAAATTAACCATGGTTTTATTATATTAAAAGTGGAGTATTGATTTTGGTGTATTGATAACCTGTTGTATAACCACAGTTTTACTATACATACGATGGTTAAACTTTGGTTAGTGTAGCAGAACAATGGTTAACTTGTGGCTACCATGGTTTAACTATAGAAACCATGTTTGTTTGTTGTTGTTTTTGTTTTTGTAGTAAAAATAGTAAAAAAAAAAAAAAATGGAAAAAAATAAATGGTTCTAAATTCTTACAATAATAATATATTAAATGGTTAGAAAAGGTTCTAGCCAACATTTATTTAACCAATAATTCAACTTCAAATAACTCATAAAATACTGAATAACTGTTGAATAACTGCTTGATTTGTTTAACGTGTGATGGACTTTTATTTTGGTACACCGCTGTGACGTCATAAGGCAGCGTCGCGCTCCTGTCTGTTGTGATTCGGCTGAAGAAGGGTTTGTGTTTTTAAACATTTACACTCTTTACATCAGTGTAAACCGTTGAGTCTTAGTTTTTACAAGCGATAATTCATTAATATTGACTGTAACATTGTACAGCTTTATCTAACGATTATATACACGTTATTTTGAGCGCATCCACTCATGAATCAGTTTAATCTAATCGAGTCCCTTACCAGTGTGCTGACTACTGAACTAGGGATTGAGATTTAGTTTGGATTGATTTCTCTTTGTTAATTATTCTCATCTTAAACATGACAGATTGTCCAAACTGCTGAGATCAACTCCTGAGATCCTCACACTGTTATAAAGATGGAGTTTATTATTAAGGAGGAGAGAGAAGATGTGAAGATTGAAGAAACATTGAGAGTCAAACAAGAAGATACTGAAGAACAAACAGGTTGGTTTTCATTCCCCTTTGATACTTATTAAAAAAATGTCCAGGTGTGTAAAATACTTGAGAAAATTACAGAAAATGTAATTTTTTGGATGCAGTTCTTTCTCTCTTTCTTTCATTCAGTTAAATGTTACAATTCTGCAAAAATTGGATGACAATGACATATTGAGTAATAATTAGGGCTGTCAGTTAATTATTTTTTAATCTAAATAAGTGCATGATTTTTTTAATGAATGAATCCAAACACAAATAATTACATAACAATAATTGTGGAGAAAAAAAATCCTCTAAATGCCCCAAATAAATATTTAAAAGTTAATTCTTTCAGACATGGACATTGAATACACAAAACAAAAGTTGGTCTTTTTAAAACATTTTAATTCTGTCACTCATCATTAAGGGTGTATTCACAAGTGTCCTGTTTGGTTTGATTTAATCAAACTCAAGTTAATTTCCCCTCTTAGTGCGGATCTTTTGGGCAGGTGTGAATACAGCAAACAACCGAACCGAGAACCAGCTCAAGAGGTGGTCTTGGTCCACTTCCAAAATAACTGGCACAATTCGTTTAAAGCTGCAGTCTTGCAAGTTTTAGCGGTAAATAAGCAGAACTGCATGCGTCTTGCAGAAGAAGATTGTAGCCAGAGCTACTTCTCTCTGTTTATGTCTATGACGAGTCACGCAGGTCTGGTCTACACTGCAGTGGTTCCTACTCGAACCAGTCTAAAATAGTCTGAATATAAACACTTATTATAGGTGTACCGTAGTGATTCAGGACAAGCCAAAAACACGGTTTGGAAAATGGATTCATGGTGTATTCGGTTATGTAACATTTGAACACAAAGTTATGGACTGCAGCTTTAAGGTCCCCCTCGAAAATGAGATGGAGCATTTCAAGGGGTTTTCCCTCTAACAAATTAAAATTTAAAGTATTAACATCAGTGGTGGACGAAGTTTACAAATCAAGAACTTGAGTAAAAGTACAGATAGGTATAATAAAATAATACTCCAGTAAAAGTAAAACTACTCCTATTTAAATTTCACTCGAGTGGAAGTACAAAAGTACTTGATTTTTACTGGTAGATAGGTTTATTTGGCGATTTTATATAGGCTACTTAATTTAATTTTATATTAGCACATTTTTTTTTTTTATATAATCCTACTGCTCAAAATACCTGGTATTTTCCCAAAACAACCACTATATGGAGTCTAGATATATTTTTGTTGTTGATATGGAATACGCTGATGAGAGTGATGTAGTAATGTTCACTGTGAAGCTTACACTGCGATGTACCTGAGAGAAAACAGATTTGTGACCCTGGAACACAAAACCAGTCAACCATGGGTCAATTTTTCGAAATTTAGATTTATGGATCATCCGAAAGCTGAATTAATAAACTGTTAGGAAAGGATGATATTTGGCTGAGATACAACTATTTGAAAATCTGGAATCTAAGGGTGCAACAAAATCAAAACATTGAGAAAATCACCTTTAAATTTGTCTAAATTAAGTTCTTAGCAATGCATATTACTAATCAAAAAATTAAGTTTTGATATATTTATGGTAGGAAATTTACAAAATATCTTCATGGAACATGATCTTTACCTAATATCCTAATAATTTTTGCCATAAAAGAAAATTGATACTTTTGACTCATACAATGTATTTTTGGCTTTTGCTACAAATATAACCCAGTGACTTAAGACTGGTTTTGTGCTCCAGAATCATATTTGACCTTCAGATCTTGACCAGTAAGGAAAAAAGTGTTTTAAAGTTTGCTGTTTTGCAGAACATCACAGTTACATATGACATGAGAATAAGGCCTGAAGTTAGGAAGAACATTTTAAGGAAAAAATTATTATATTTTCATAATGATTTTTTCCTTCTCAAACCTTGTCTGTGGTGTAAAAACACCCCTGGCCAAATGCCCCCAGAGGACATCACTTCCCACTTTGATAATTACTGTAGTTACTAGGGGTGTCGCGATATACCGGTATTGATGGTAACCGTGATATTCAAAGCAACAATTATCGATATCGTGTTAATTTAGTGTGTGACGATATACCGGTATTAGCGATAACCGCAATATTTAAAATAAGCAGTTCCCTTATGATAATACCACATGTAAATACTCCAGCACCAGAACCTGGTTGAGCACCCAGGTGGCAGTATTGTGCCTTAACGCTGACACCTGTCACACAAGAAGAAGCGCAGCTTCTCTGAGGAGAACCATGTTTGTCAGAGTAAGATGCCATTATTTTACTAGTCATAGAATGGGAAACGTTATATTAACCTGTTAACAGCGGTTTTCAATTATTTTAATAAGTACTGCATTTTCTTTACTCATCTTATTTTTGTATTTGCAATCAATACGGCCTGTGCTTGGTAACACTTTATTTCTTTGTTCAAATCTATTAACAGTTACATGATTAAAACTGATCTTGAACAACTTAGACCACATTGCTACATTAATCTCTGTAAAATGTTATGTTGGTCACAAAGCCATGCACTTAATGCCTCATCTGCGGTCCTTCTTCACTAAGGTTCATTAGTTAAAGGGATAGTTCACCCAAAAATGAAAATTTTGTCATTAATGACTCACCCTCATGTCGTTCCAAACCCGTGAGACCTCCGTTCATCTTCGGAACACAGTATAAGATATTTTAGATTTAGTCCGAGAGCTTTCTGTCCCTCCATTGAGAATGTATGTACGGTATACTGTCCACGTCCAGAAAGGTAATAAAAACATCTTCAAAGTAGTCCATGTGACATCAGAGGGTCCGTTAGAATTTATTGAAGCATCGAAAATACATTTTGGTCCAAAAATATCAAAAACTACGACTTTATTCAGCATTGACTTCTCTCCCGGGTCTGTTATGAGCGCGTTCACAACACTGCAGTTTAGTGATATCCGGTTCACCCAATGAACATAAGGAAAACATCAACAAAAATACTTACATTAACCTTAGCATAACAACAAATTTCATTGTATGCCACATTTCAGTCTGATGTGGACAAACCTATTATAAACTTTACTCAATATCTTTCACAGGTGTAAAAAAAAAATCAGTCACTTGTTGAAAATATTAAAAATATCAAATGAAATAAACACTTCAGTAATAATAAAAATATATAATTTCTCTATCAAAAAATTACAAATTGGGTGCAAGGAACACCCAATTTTTCTTTCTTATGGCACTTTTCCACAGCATGGTAAGGCACGGTACGGCTCACTTTTAGGGGGTCTTCCACTGGGTACAGTACCTGGGTACTTTTTTTAGTACCACCTCGGCCAAGGTTCCAATCAAACCATACCGTTGCCAAAACGTGATGTATAAACTCTGCTGATCACTGATTGGTTGGAGAAAATTGTCACTGCCTGAACTTGCGGCAGAAGACACAACAGACCTGCTAGATTTAAATCAGCAGTCAGCGAAGGATTTAACGTAACTGTTTTGGATGAGCGCACCTTTTTTTTAACAACCAAAAAACCAAAAAATTGTCTTTTTATCAATTAAAGAATTACATACCATCCACACATTAGAAACCCAACCAGCGAAAACAACACGAAACGAACTCATAAGTTTACTATTGTATGGTCATTTGCCATTTATTGCTTAACTTTTAAATTCACTTGTTGGAAAAAAAAGAAAAAACAGCAGTAGTATTCTACATCGCAATCCCCATGAATATACTATATGATGTTTTATTAACAAGGTTCGGGAGGAGCACGTCAGATACGTAGCCTAATTAGCACAGGTGGAGCTCACTTAAGATAATCAACACTAGGTTATAAATACAGCTGACTTACCCCTATCCATTGACGGTTTATCAGCATTCGGTTTGCACCTTTTGCCATTATATGGCAGACTCAGCTTTTCTTATTTTGAAAACGAGGTCTATATTGGGGATTTTTCAGTTCTCTGGCCAATCTGCCGGGCCCAGGATCGCTCCTTCTCCGCCAGACACCGCCACAAGCTCCGTGCTCCATTGCGGCCGCTGCTCTGCTCGACCAGCCACACGCTCCCCATGACGCCAAGACTTAACCTCGCATCTACCGGCGTCACGTCCATTTTTTTCCCCCGGTGTCCTTTTATCTTTAGGCTGTGCCTACAATTCCTCTAATCGGAAGTGGACCGCACGTAATCCCGAGGCAAAAGGCGATTAATTCCGACGCTCCGTCCTCGCGAAGGTAAACAAAGCGGATCTGTACGATCTAAGTTATTAGTCTCCCAGCAATCCGCCAAACCTCACTCCTAAATCCACAACAACAGGGAGGCCAATATATCGGGTTAAACTCGCAAGGCCCCGAACTCGCCTCGCTCGACACCTCCATTGCCCCGCGGCACATAAAAACGGGTGTCCTTAAGCGCGGGCTCGCAGCGGCAGGCTGCCAACGAGCCTGGGCAGTGCCCCCGATCTCACCGCAGCAAAGCCCCACTGGCTCCCCGCTTCAACTCAACCTTTTACCGTGGCTCATCCAGCCGCAGCGTCATCATACAGCCAGGCCTCAAGCTCTCGCGCTAGCGGCACAGTAAGTGTTGCAAATACATTTTTAGGTAAGTCGCTAAAAGGTGCCATTGGTTGCTGAAAGTTGTTAAAGACGTTGTGACACAAGGATCTTGATATTATTTTCAGCCACGCCACAAACTTCATAGAATACAAAAACATTTCCTGTATTTTAAATTACACTTCATAATTTTTCCTGTATTTTAAATTACACTTCACTCAGATAAACGGATGAAAAAGATTGATTTGCGAGAAAATTATTTCAGCTACAGGTCCTTCTCAAAAAATTAGCATATTGTGAAAAAGTTCATTATTTTCCATAATGTAATGATAAAAATTAAACTTTCTTATATTTTAGATTCATTGCCACACCAACTGAAATATTCAGGTCTTTTATTGTTTTAATACTGATGATTTTGGCATACAGCTCATGAAAAACCCAAAATTCCTATCTCAAAAAATTAGCATATCATGAAAAGGTTCTCTAAACGAGCTATTAACCTAATCATCTGAATCAACTAATTAACTCTAAACACCCTGCAAAAGATTCCTGAGGCTTTTTAAAAACTCCCAGCCTGGTTCATTACTCAAAAACCGCAATCATGGGTAAGACTGCCGACCTGACTGCTGTCCAGAAGGCCATCATTGACACCCTCAAGCGAGAGGGTAAGACACAGAAAGAAATTTCTGAACGAATAGGCTGTTCCCAGAGTGCTGTATCAAGGCACCTCAGTGGGAAGTCTGTGGGAAGGAAAAAGTGTGGCAAAAAAACGCTGCACAACGAGAAGAGGTGACCGGACCCTGAGGAAGATTGTGGAGGAAGGACCGATTCCAGACCTTGGGGGACCTGCGGAAGCAGTGGACTGAGTCTGGAGTAGAAACATCCAGAGCCACCGTGCACAGGCGTGTGCTTTTGAACCAGAAACAGCAGCAGAAGCGCCTGACCTGGGCTACAGAGAAGCAGCACTGGACCGTTGCTCAGTGGTCCAAAGTACTTTTTTCGGATGAAAGCAAATTTTGCATGTCATTCGGAAATCAAGGTGCCAGAGTCTGGAGGAAGACTGGGGGAAAAGGAAATGCCAAAAATGCCTGAAGTCCAGTGTCAAGTACCCACAGTCAGTGATGGTCTGGGGTGCCATGTCAGCTGCTGGTGTTGGTCCACTGTGTTTTATCAAGGGCAGGGTCAATGCAGCTAGCTATCAGGAGATTTTGGAGCACTTCATGCTTCCATCTGCTGAAAAAGCTTTATGGAGATGAAGATTTCGTTTTTCAGCACGACCTGGCACCTGATCACAGTGCCAAAACCACTGGTAAATGGTTTACTGACCATGGTATTACTGTGCTCAATTGGCCTGCCAACTCTCCTGACCTGAACCCCATAGATAATCTGTGGGATATTGTGAAGAGAAAGTTGAGAGACGCAAGACCCAACACTCTGGATGAGCTTAAGGCCGCTATCGAAGCATCCTGGGCCTCCATAACACCTCAGCAGTGCCACAGGCTGATTGCCTCCATGCCACGCCGCATTGAAGCAGTCATTTCTGCAAAAGGATTCCCGACCAAGTATTGAGTGCATAACTGAACATAATTATTTGAAGGTTGACTTTTTTTGTTTTAAAAACATTTTTCTTTTATTGGTCGGATGAAATAATATGCAAATTTTTTTGAGATATAGGAAATTTTGGGTTTTCATGAGCTGTATGCCAAAATCATCAGTATTAAAACAATAAAAGACCTGAAATATTTTCAGTTGGTGTGCAATGAATCTAAAATATATGAAAGTTTAATTTTTATCATTACATTATGGAAAATAATGAACTTTTTCACAATATGCTAATTTTTTGAGAAGGACCTGTATGTACCTATCGATTATCCACCTTTTTCCTCAACGCTGAAGTGAGCCTATGGGTGAGACTTCCATTTCATTAGCTGCTATAGGTAAATAACGAGGAGAATAACAACGTGCAGTAAACAGTAAAACTGTTTGCAGTACAAACTAGAGTGTTCTTAATTAAGATAACAGATTAAAATAATACGATAGGACACATCAATTGTCAATATCAAGCAGCTAAACCAACTGTTTTGTAAAAAAAAAAATGTTTACCACTAAGAAACAATCAACAAGCGCAACCTAATTCACATGTGACGCGAGTATTATTAGGCACCTCTCTCCAAGTCTAGCCAACGTGCACATCGGCTAGTTTTTCAATACTTTTTTTATTCGTGTGATTAAGAGGAAATGCATGTGTCTTTAAACCTAATAACCTTAAAGTTGCACATTCTAAAAAAACAAAAACCAAAAAAAACCCTGCTGCAGTTCTCGCTCCCTCAGGAGCTTTTCCCTATTTTCTCCACTGCCGCTGCAGCGTTCGCTCCCGCAGGAGCCTCTATCTATATTTCTCCACTGCCGCTGCAGTTCTCGCTCCCGCAGGAGCTTCTATGTATATTTCTCCACTAACGCTGCACTGTCCGCTCCCGCAGGAGCCTCTATCTATATCTCTGTGCTCCCTCAGGAGCTTTCCCTATTTTTCTCCACTGCCGCTGCAGTTCTCGCTCCCGCAGGAGCCTCTATCTATATTTCTCCACTGCCGCTGCAGTTCTCGCTCCCGCAGGAGCCTCTATCTATATTTCTCCACTGCTGCAGCAGCGAACGCTTTCACAGAAGCCAAGGAAAGGAGAAAGAAGGAAGAGAAAAAGAAAAAAAAAACCTGGCCCTTATCAAACAATAGCCTTTAAAAATGACCTGAAATACATATATAATAGCAATGAGGCCTCGGTGATCGGGTTAAATGAGGTATGAAAAGCAATTAACGATACTGTTCTATTGAACAAACTTAACGTACTTTAAACAATATAATGTACATACATTGTCAAAAACCTTCAAAGGGCCCAACTTCCCGATGATTGTTTCTCCATGTCACTGCAATTTAATCCTCGTTTGGCTAAACATTTAATTCAAATGTACACTTAATCTTGAATTTTTAAACAATTCTTTACAACAGAGGTGCTACGGCAATCATAAATCCTTGAATGTGGACATCAAAAGTTGCCATTTTTCATCCGAGCCCTCTTGATGTAAAAAAAAATAATAATAATAATAATAATTTGACTTACTGTAGCAGGCAGATCACTCACTGTTCATGATGCACGAACTATTGGAGGAAAATCCCCAATACTGATTTGGGTGTTTATATGAACGTGTTTTGAGGGGAGCTGACTGTCTAATAAAAAGTTTACGTGGTATAATTTCACAAAGCTTGTGAGAACATTCTGGTTTTGCTTCAAATTGGGTTATTAAATCAGATTAGGTGTATGATTATTGTTATAAAACTAAATGATATGAAATGATATGTACATGTATTATATAACTAAAATTAACTGTAATTACATATTTAGGTTAAATAAAGATGTCAGTCTTCATTTATTTATTTTTCCTTCTCCTTTTTAGGAAACAAATTAAGGAAACAAACCAAATGACTTACCCAGTCATTTATATATATATAATAAAAAAAAAAAAACATACTGTAAAACAGCGATATTTTTGGCTTAAGGCTATCATACCGGTCCATACCCATTAACGATCAGCCCTTTCGATGCCCCGCCTTCTCAGTTTGCATTAGCCACTGGTGTGGCTACTTGGGAAATTCTAGGGTAAGAAACTCCTAATCGATCCATCAGCTCCGTATAACTTACCGTTTTGAAACATAATCACCTCGATTACTCTTGATGATTTCAGAAATTCTGGAGAAAAAAATAAATAAATAACCTTATATATGTCATGGGTCTTAGCACTTGGCTGGCAAAAGTCGACATCACCTCAGATTTCAGAGTTATGCCTATGCATCCAGATTCATAACACTTATTTTGGGTACACTGGCACAGAAAATTCTATTTATTTAATTTTTTGTACGCTTAACTTTCGAATGCAAAGACCGCACCAAGATTTTTTGACATGTTATCGGAAACAGCTCATCGGATTTTTAAACAGTTACACAAAATAATCCTCATAGCATCTACCCATTTAGACAACCCAAATCGTTCTTAGTATTGAACTCCCTGGCAGGTGCTGCAAGAGCTTTCCCGGTCGAGTGAATGTTTTTCTTTCAACTATGGGTGTCGCTTAGCCGTCCGCGCAGTGAGTATTGAACTCCCGTCGAATGCTGCAAGAGCCCTCCCGGTCAAGCGATCTTGGCCTTTCCATCCGACTACCGGCGAACCTGACCAGTCCGTGTCGTGAGTATTGAGCTCCCACTAGATGCCGTCAAGAGCCTCCCGGCTACACTCCCTTACTTAAATAAATAAGTAAATAAAAAAAAAATATAATAATAAAAGCTTCACTGTCTGGCCAAATACTGGCCAGTCAACTTTACCTTTCTGTCTTATGTTCGGAGAGGCTTACCCGTTTGAGGTCGCGAGTATTTACCTCCCATCAGACGTCGGGGAGAGCCTCCTGTCTAGACAACATTACTTTTCCTTTCTATGGTCGGCGAGGCTTACCCGTTCGGCGCTGCGAGTATTGAGCTCCTGTCGGATGTCGGCGAGAGTCTCCCGGCTAGACAACTTTTTTTTTTGATCCTATGGTCAACAAATGCTTACCCGTCTGATGCTGTGAGTATTGAGCTCCCATCGGACGTCGGCGAGAGCCTCCCGGCCACACACCCTTACCTTTTCCTCCTTTGGTCAGCGAGGCTTACCCGTTCGATGCCTTGAGTATTGAGCTCCCATCAGATGCCGGCGAGAGCCTCCTGGCAACACAACTTTACCTTTCCGTCTTGCGTCCGGAGAGACTTATCCATTCGATGCCTTGAGTATTGAGCTCCCATCGGACGTCGGCGAGAGCCTCCCGGCTAGACAACCTTACCTTTTCCTTTCTACGGTCGGAGAGGCTCATCCGTTCGATGCCTTGAGTATTGAGCTCCCATCGGACGTCGGCGAGAGTCTCCCAGCCACATAAACTTTACTTTCTCCATGCTATGGTCGGAGAGGCTTACCCGTTCGATGCCTTGAGTAATGAGCTCCCATCGGACGTCGGCGAGAGTCTCATGGCCACCTAACTTTTCGTTCCTGTTTGACGGGTGGGGATGCTCAGCCGTACGACGTTAATTGTCTCGACCTCCTGCCAAACGCTGTCCAAATCTTTTCCCCCCGCCTGGTGAGGCTTACCCGTTCGATGCCCTGAGTCCTGATCTCCCATCGTATGCCGCAAGAGCCCGCGCAGGCGGGTTTTCCTTTTCCCGCTCCCCGGCCGGCGAGGCTTACCCGTCTGATGCAGTTGAGTATTGTGCTCGTGTCAGATGTCGGCGAGAGTGCTCCCGGTTGGGCTTCTTTACTTGCTGCCCACAAACAGGTCTTATCCATCTGATGCCGTGAGTATTGATCTCCCGTCGGATGTCGCTAGAGTCCTCTTTGTCGGCGGCCCAAAGCCTGTTTATCTGCTCAACTGAGAGGACCTACACGTCCATCGTCCTGAGTCTCGATCTCAAGTCGGAGGCTTCATGGGCCCTCTCGGTCAGTTATCTGCCCTGGTTGCCCACTGATTAGCAGGGGCTCATCAGCCAGTAGGGCCCGTACGCCAACACTGCGACCTATTCCAGTCGAGGCAACTCGGGCCCTCCTGGTCGAGCTGTTCAATCACACTGCTCCTCCTTCATCGGCCGGTAGGGCTCATCCGTTCCAATGCAGTGAGGTGCTCTGGTTGAGCAACGGCTCGAGACCTCCCGACCGGGTGGCACAAATCACGTAGTTCGATACCAGCAGCCGGTAGGGCCTACCTTTCCAAATGTATAAGTCACTCCCACCGGAGTACGTAGGCTCTTCCGGCCTGCCAACCTGCTGACTTTCCAAATATCAGCCCCCGCCAGATCTCAATGCTATTGTGGGGGGGGTCCATAGTCTGGCGGCTGTCTGTCCTTTGCTATTGCCTTTTTGGGGGGATGTTTTATGACTCTAGGTTTACGGGAGCCATTCCCGAGCTCGGAGCCCTTCCCCGGACAGCACGCCAAATATGCATTATATACTTCAGCTAATTATATGTAAGTGTGAACTCGTGAACTAGCTCAGGGGTGTCAAACTCAGTTGCTGGAGGGCCGAAGCTTGGAAAGTTTAGTACAAACCCTGCTCCAACACGCATATCCTTTTCAAATACGCCTTAATGACCTGATTAGCTATATCAGGTGTGTTTAATTAGGGTTGCATCTAAACTGTGCAGTGCTTTGGCCCTCCAGGAACTGAGTTTGAAACCCCTGATCTAGCTTGTTGGTAAATGTTTTGATGTCTGTTTCTTTGTGCTAACTTTCATTTGCCTTTTTTCATCATAGACCTCATGCTGCTGAAAGAAGAGTGCATAGTACCGAATGAAATGGAAGAGGAAGAACAATTTGAGACTCGTCCTGATTTTAAAACCGAAGAAGAATCTTTCAGTTGGCTGCAGATTAAAGAGACTTTCTCACAGAAAACAGCTCATAAAACAGGAACTAAAAGTTATTTCACCCCTCTTCACTGTGAAAAGAGTTTCGGTGAACATGGAAACCTTAAAGTCCCCATGAAAATTCACACCGGAGGGAAGACATTCTCCTGCCAACAGTGTGGAAAAAGATTCAATAGAAAAGGACACCTTAATGACCACATGAGAGTTCACACTGGAGAGAAGTCTTTTTTCTGCCAACAGTGCGGAAAGAGTTTCAAGCATAAAGGAGATCTTAACAGGCACATGAGAATCCACACTGGAGAGAAGTCTTTTACCTGCCAACAGTGTGGAGTCAGTTTCACACATAAAGGAAACCTTCAAGTGCACATGAGAATTCACACTGGAGAGAAGCCTTACACCTGCCAACAGTGTGGTGTCAGTTTCACAAATAAAGGAAACTTGTACAGGCACATGAAAATTCACACTGGAGGAAAATCTTACATCTGCCAACAGTGTGGCGTCAGTATCACTCATGAAAGAAACCTTAAAGAGCACATGAGAATTCACACTGGAGAGAAGCCTTACACCTGCCAACAGTGTGGAGCCCGTTTCACATATGAAGGAAAACTTAAAGAGCACATGAGAATTCACACTGGAGAGAAGCCTTACACCTGCCAACAGTGTGGAGTCAGTTTCACACATAACGGGAGCCTTAAAGTGCACATGAGAATTCACACTGGAGAGAAGCCTTACACCTGCCAACAGTGTGGAGTCAGTTTCACAAATAAAGGAAACCTTTACAGGCACATGAAAATTCACACTGGAGAGAAATCAATAACAGATAACAACTTGCTGTCTTAAGATAACCTGCTCCGGAGTAGGTTCTGTTTCAGGTTTAGCTTACTTCAGAGCTATCAGCGCATGTGTGCGTGACTTATGAATGATATCTGCATTTTCCATAATGTATTTCTATAATAAAAATATATATCTGATATGACTTGTATAAAGGCATTAAACAAACAATACAATTCTTATTTTCAAGGATTAAAGATTTAATTTACAGGTTCAATGGGTAAGCTGGTGCATTTTGGCTGCCGCTCCGGTGAGGATTTATGCTTTGCTGGGGTATCTGCCACAGCGGATGCGGCTTCGCTGAACATGCTATTACGTTACACTGTGCACCAGCTTTTATCCATAAAACGGAACTATCGTCTGGCCAAAGACATCTGTGACTGTTGCGGCCAAATCAGTACATTCGCCGGAGTACAGAACATAGATACTCAACAACATCTTCTATCCTTCCGATCCTTGATTCCCAACGGACGACTAAAAGACTGGATTATCCTGGTGTTGTCCCTGATAATTTACTACCATTGCCCTGGGTGGAGTGAAATTCCAGTGCAATAGTGCCTACTAGAAGGGTTATCTACAGCTCCCCTTGAGGATAAAATTTGGACACTTTTGCTCCTCTAAAAACACGCACTCTGTTTCGTACACTTGCGTCTCTTTCGTACACTCAACTCCTTGGTAGAGTGATGAACTGTGCTCAAAAAAGGTTGCTTGCCGCAAACGAGCGTAAGTGGTGTTGCTCTGGCTTGAGTGTTGTTCATCAGGCTTGGAAAGCATCTCTGGGTCAATATAAAGTAGCACTTGAAAAAGCAAGAGCATCCTACTTTTCTCAGATTATTGTAAATAGCCAAAATAATCCCATGCAGCACTTTCACACTGTTAATTGTTTTCTTAAAGTGATGGTGCTAATTCTCAAACTGCTTCAGTTCAGTTGTGTAATGATTTTCTCACACATTTTAGTGCTTAAACTGCTTGTGTCCGTAAACATCCATTTTATTTCTCCGGCTCACAGATGTCGGCAGTCAATTTTTCATGTTTTTCTGTAACTCCTCTATCTATTTTCTTCAGTTCACCCTGGATCACTCTGTGTGCAGGTATCTAATATGAAAGCTACCACTTGCGTACTTGATCCCCTGCCAACTAGTTTATTTAAATCTTGTTTTGGCATTTTGTGTTCTATTGTTCTTTCAATCATAAATTATTCTTTGTCAACTGGTGTTGTGCCAACAGCACTTAAAACTGCTGCTATCACCCCTGTTCTAAAAAAGCAAAATACCGATGTGAACAATTTTCGTCCAATATCAAATCTTCCATTTTTGGCAAAAATTTTAGAAGGTGTTGTTGCTTCTCAATTACACAATCACTTGACTGTTAACAACCTTTTTGAGCCATACCAGTCTGGGTTTCGGAAACTGCACAGTACTGAGACAGCCTCGGTCAAAGTTACTAATGACTTGATATTAGCATCTGACACTGGATCTGTGTCAGTTCTTATCCTTCTGGATCTAATTGCAGCTTTTGATACCATTGATCATACGGTATTACTTAGTCGACTTGAATTGGTCTATGGGCTGACTGAGATTTCTCTGGATTGGTTCAGATCCTATTTAACTGACCGTAGTCATTTAGTTTTTTATGGATGGTCACGGGTCAGAGGTCGGTCTTGTTAGTACTGGTGTCCCTCAGGGCTCATTACTTAGTCCCTTGCTTTTCAGCATTTATATGTTTCCTCTGGGGCAATTATTAAGACCTCTCTAACCGAACTATCATTTTTACGCTGACGATACGCAGATTACATCCACTCTTATCCAGGTCAAGATGTGAATATTTACCATCTTTCACACTAGGGCTGTGACTGTTGCCATGACAACCGCATCACTGCGATGTTTAGTTGCCACCGCGGTGTATACAAGTGTTATAACAGACGTCTATAGCTCACAAATTACCTCAAACACCATACACAGCGTTTCCTTTGCAAATTGTTTTATTTTGACTTCACAAATTACCTCAAACACCATACACAGCGTTTCCTTTGTATTTTCCTCCACTCAAACCTGCCATCTAGTTTATGCATTCAACAAATTAATTTTGTGTTGGGCGATGACCTTGTTGGGAAACCAAATACTACCTCGGCGATCTGGAGCCATCTCCATTCATGTCACCCATCCACGTTTGCACAAGTTCCCATGATCGCAAATGCCTGTCTGGTCAGATTTGGTGAGGCTTTCTCCAAACTGGCCAAATACAAATGAGACCGTGATAAATGAAAGATGTTAACAAGAAACATGGCAACGTGTCCTATTTCAAAAAGAGCGCATGCAGACAATGAGTTAATGCGCTGCTTGCTTGGCGGCGGAACCGTGTGACACCGACGAAACACCACTGCATCGCGACAGTCTAGCGCAGTGGTTTTCAAACCGGTCCTGCGAGCACCCCCAGCACTGCACATTTTTTCTGTCTCCCTCATCTATCACACCTGATTCAACTCATCAGCTCATTAGAAGAGACTGCAAGACCTGAAATGGGTGTCAGATATATCTAAAAAAACAAAAATATATATAATAAATGTCCTAAAATGAATATTTTGAAAACCACTGGTCTAGTGTCTAAAGGACATTTGAACTCTGTGTCAGTACCTCATAAACAGGACAAGGCAGTATACTGTCAGGGATTTGTCATGTGTCGTGCTGTATCCAGTGTAGCATCGCTGATTATAATGAGTATTTTGTTGCACTGTGCCGCTCGCGTCCGTTAGACAGGGTGTATTTAAATTTCTTATTTAGGCTACTTTCTTGTTTAACTATTATTTCTTTCATATTTATTTTAGTGTTTTGCAGGCTGTGTATTCACTGACGGAAGTGCTAAAATAAACACGAGCTGGTGAGTTAAATCGAGTGTGTTAGATGAGTGAGACAGTGCTGGGCTGTTTTCAGAGACATGTATAAAAAAAAATATAGGGTCTGGGGTGATGGGATGGGGGCTTCTATGATATTAGACTGTGTAGCCTATAATTAAATATAATGAATTTCAAAGCTGAACCAAACATATTTTTATTCAAAGATCAACAGTCTGTCATTAGTCTTTAGTCTGCCACAAAAAAACATGAACTCCAATGTCATAGTGAAAAGAAAAAAAAAACATTGACTGTTGTAAGTAACAGTGCGTAAATCAGACCTTTCTGTATAGCCTAACGTGGGGGTCGGCAACCCGCGGCTCTAGAGCCGCATGCGGCTCTTAAGCGCTGCTCTAGTGGCTCCCTGGAGCTTTTTCAAAAAAATAAAAATAAATAATTCATATATTATAATTTCTGTACGATATAAATTAATAAACATTCTTAACGTTTTTCAACGTTGTAAAAATGTGTATAATATTTAATTTCAACATTTCTGTCAACGAAGATTTACGTCATAAACTGCGACACACGTTTCTGTCAGATCGGCGTGATGCTGAAAAACAAACAAACAAACCGGCGGGTGTGTCATGGGCCATGGATCCCAAGGGGGAAAAAAAAGATAGCTGAGGAGAACAGAGGATTCAACAGTTCTCGGACCGAATCATTTGCTTTCATTGCCAATGCGGAAGGATTGCCTGCATGTTTGCTTTGTAAAGAGAAGTTGTCAAATAACAAAAAGACTAATGTGGAAAGACATTTCCAGGGAAAGCATGCTACATTTGCAGCCAAGTACCCAGTTGGGAGTGAGAGAAAAAGTGTGATTGCATTACTTCTGGAAAAAGTAGAGGAGTTTTGTTGCATCCCGGGAGATAATAAAGCGTGGGAAACCGTTCACAGATGGTGACTACATGAAGGCTTCATTCATTAAAATTTCAGAGCACCTATTTTCAGACTTCAGAAACAAAACCGAGATAATACAGAAAATTAAAGACATGCCTCTCTCCGCAAAGACAGTGAAGGAAATGGCAGGCAACATCACCAATCAGCAAATCAAGGACATTAATTCAGCTCCAGCATACTCAATTGCCTGTGATGAGTCATGTGATGTGATCGATATATTATACAGGCAGCGCTGTTATGCAGGTACGTTAACTCTGATGGGCCGCAAGAAGAAATTATCAAATACCACTGAAAGGTCAAACACGCGGGGAAGACATATGTGAGGCTGTGCTGAAGTGTTTAAATGACAGTGGAACAAAAACACCAACCACCTGATTTCAGTGGCTACAGATGGGGCACCCAGTATGAGGGGATCACAAAAGGGGTTTGTGACTTTATTACAGAAAGCGTTGGATAGAAATCTGCTTGCATTTCACTCCATCTTGCAACAAGAAGCACTGTGTGCAAAAACATTCCCACCGGTGTGTATGAAGGTGATGAACCTTGTCATCGAGATGGTGAACAAGATAATTGCAAAAGCATTAAACCACCGTCAGTTCCGTGCATTACTAGATGAAGTTGACAGCGAATATTCCGATCTCCTGCTACACAATAAGGTCCGATGGCTGTCCAGAGGTGAGGTTTTGCGTCGCTTGTTTGCTTGTTTAGAACATGTGAAAACATTCCTGAAAAGCAAGACTTATACCTTCATTATAAGGCTTATATAAGGCGTTTAATTTTTTGCGGTTCCAGACAGATTTTTTTTTTTTTGGTCAATATGGCTCTTTCAACATTTTGGGTTGCCGACCCCTGGCCTAACACTAATAAACTTAAACGAAAATAACAAAATAATTGTGTAGTGAAGTATTTTTTTGTACACAGTGCCGCGAACAATCAATCACTCCTTTACGCGTGCATCACTGTCCTCCTCGCGGCTGCAGCAACTTGCACTCTCTTCCTCGTTTTTGCCTTTTAGCAGCTTGTTGGGGTTCCGGTACACCAGCCATGCCAACGGGATGAATGAAAATTAGCTTATCAATGCATATCTAAATTCGCGCCTAGCTGCCTACGGTATTTTTTTTAGAACGTAGAAAAAAAGATGCTGCAACCAATGAGCAGCCGGCGGGGGCTGGTTGCAGAACGACTCAACCTCCGCAGACAGTTTTTAATGTTTATCAGACAATAACTACTCAAGATTTTGCTTTAGTATAATTTTTGGGACAATTAGGGCCATAGGTGTCATTTACGCTGGGGACATGTCCCCACCACTTTTTCAAATGGCTGATTTTGTCCCCACCACTTTTTTAAAGCATTTGGTTAAAATGTTCTAAAAAATCAAGCAAACCAAGAAATGTTAAAGGTTTATTTGCACAAAATAAAACATGCAATGCAGTTTAGATTCAGAAAGAAACAATGTACATTGTCCAAAAAAAGTTACTTAAACAAAATAAACTATTACTGATTCTAAAATGACCCAAAAGCATGCATGTGCCGATCAGTAACTTGAACAAATTCTTGACACAGTTTCTTCTTGTCCAAGTTATACATTCTCTCTCTGTGAACATGACAAACAGCCACACTGTTGAGTCGGGTTTGTGACAGCGCAGAGCGCAGCCAGGTCTTCAGGCGTCTCAAGGCATGGAAGCTTCTCTCTGCTTCAGCAGATGAGGCAGGAGCAACGAGCAACAAACGCAGAAGTCACTTCTGAGCAGGTTTTGTAGGTGTAATTGGCAGTGAACATGGCCAAAAAATGTTAACCCAAGACCTAATCCTTACAGTAGGCTACACTATCAACAGTGGCGCCCATAGAAAATTTTAATAGGGGTGGCCAGATGAGGCCACAGTAAATCTTGGGGTGGCACACACACACAAAAAAAATTAAGGGTTTCAATATTGACAAAAAAATTATATCTCTGCGATTTCTGGGATTTTATCGTTAATGAATAGACAATATTTTGCTGAGTGTGTTATTGTGCTGATATCTTATTTCTAATTGTGCTGACAGCTGACTCCTGAATTTTTTATTTTTACCTTTACACCATTTTTTTCTAAAAGTGTGCCCCATCTTTTAGGTCAAATACTTGCATTTGGGATTTTACCAAGCAAATGCAATCAGTATCAACAAAACTGATCTTTGCAATGCAGAGAAAACAGAAGCTGCATCTGAAGTGCCATTTAGATGTTTTTACACACTGTTTAATGCAATTCACACCTCCTGCAATGGAATACTTTAACCTGCAGTTATGCTGACTTTCACACCATTCACAACTCTTGCAACCCGTCCTGAACACCTCTCCAAACAACCGCCCTCACCATTCACACCTCCTGCATAACGTAAGTCCTCCTGCATCCCCCCTCTTCCCCATTCACAACTCTGCAATACAGACCTCTCCAAATTGAGAGAACGAGGATGAGGTGCGCCAGGTCTTCCGGAAGCAGAAAAGGAAAAAAGCACCAGGCCCAGACTGTGTTACACCAGCTTCTAAATCTGACCTCAGAAGACTACAGAGGGTAGTCCGGACTGCTGAGAGAATCATCGGTACAACCCTCCTGTCTATTCAAGAACTGTATTTATCCAGAGTGAGCAAAAGGGCTGGCAAAATCACTCTGGACCCCTCACATCCAGCACACTCCCTGTTTGAACTGTTGCCATCTGGTCGACGCTACAGAGCACTGAGCACCAGAACGGCCAGACACAGGAACAGTCTCTTCCCTAAGGCAATCCATCTAATGAACACTTGATAATAACTGTGGAACACATTACACTATTTATATTTATAGACACATACACTTATCTAACACACATTCTTAGTATACACTTAAATTATTATTTTTTTGCACATAATGTACCTTTACATACATAACTGCTCATTGTAATATATCTGCCATACAATTGTCAATTTGTATATTGTCATTCCTTACCTACTTATTTGTATTTTTTGTATTTTTTTATTCTTTTATTGTGTGTTTTTTGTTCTGTCGCTGTCATTCTGTTGCACTGCGGAGCTTCTGTCACGAAAACAAATTCCTTGTATGTGTAAACATACCTGGCAAAGAAGCTCATTCTGATTCTGATTTTGCAGAAAAACGTCACTCTTCATGTGAAAGTAACTATATGAAATTATATAGATCTATAAATTGTCTGCCCCATATATCTTGAAAAATGAGATAATTCTAAATTTCCAGTGAAAGAACGCACTGAAAATGCGTATGCGAACTAGACTCTTGACCATCACGTAATGTATGTACGCACTCTGTGTTTTGTTTGACTGGGGAGGGCGAAGGGCAGCAACTATGGTGGCGCCAATCTGCAATATTTTTTGGTGGCTGCAGCCAGTGCTGCATTTTTTTTTTTTTTTTTTTCACTTTTTTAAACGATTGTTAATTGCATGAAATATTTTTAACGCGTTAAACAGAAAGAAAATTGCATTTGTTAACGTGTTAATTTTGACACCACTAATATATTTGTTTAAATAATATATATATATAAAAACTTTTTTTTTTTTTTTTTTTTTTTTTTTTTTTACCGTGCCAGTGGCAGTTGTTGGTCCAATTACCACCGCGGGTGGTAAAAATCTGCCACCGTCATAGCCCTATTTCACACTGTCTTTCTGAGATTAAGTTATGGATGTCTGAAAATTTATTGTGTTTAAATCAAGCGGCAACCTCCTGCTCTCTCTCTTGAAGCCTACACGGAAGTGACTAAAACTGCATTTCATCGACAAGCCACTAGAGGCCGGCTCCAAAAGGGACTCAGTCCCGTAGACTCCTCATGTTAAAATGGCCAACATTTTACAGCAGAATTTATTTTTAGCAGTCTGGTACAAAAAGTGGTTTTGGTCTACATAGCTAATTTTGCCCTTCATGACAACTGTGAGGGGGGTGAATTTTTTTAGAACCCATCCGTCTAAATTATATTAAGCCTTAAAGTTTTGTATAATTAAGGGTGTGGCAACTTGAGTGACAGGTGGATTACCGCTGCTGTGACCGTGGTTGAGATAGGTGGGTGTGGTTTCAGCAACCAGCTCCCGCCTTTTTGCCCATTTTCGATTATCCTGGAGTGATGCATTGGTGATGTGTTGCCAAGATGGTGATGGCCCGCTCTGCCCAATTTGAGCTTCAAAAAAGCTCTTCAGGATTCTTTCTTGTAATGCCCTTCTTATTGGAGTCTCAAAATCTTGTATTAACAAACTTCAACATTTACAAAATTCAGCAGCCAGAATTCTTTCAGGGGCCAGGGTTGTTGATCATATACTGTATATTTGTCGCTTTCCGCATGTCATCATCCAAACAAACCAAAGTCTGATGTCAATCGAACCCAGGTGCATACCAAAAGTGCTAGTGTGAAAGCACCCTATCTTGCAACACAGAAGTAAATATGATTACTTCCTTACAATGGGTTAAACATCTGTTTCGCTAGCACGGTATAAGGAACGTATGGAGCACTGTGGTAGGAGCACACACAGAACACCATTAGACACCATGATGGAAAATATTTACCCGTGGTGTATAACACAGTGGGAGGATGAAATGAAGAAGTGACCTGCCATAACTTGAGGACATTTTGAATTATTTCGTTTTGAGAGAAGAGTATTACTCCGGTTAGGACCCTAAAGTTCCCAATCTGGGTTGTGCACTGTTCTCAACAAATTCTTCATTTTAATTGCTATTAATATGAAAGCACTTAAATAATTAAACTTGAAATTATTTTTATTGAAAGCCTTATGAACAAATATTAAAGACATACATACTCTTTCATTTTGCTGTGGTCCCATAACATGCTCAGACTCATAGATGGAGTGTTTGGAACAGACATGAAAAGCAGAAAGTTTGAGAAACTTTCTGTTTGCTGTTATGCCTCTGCTTCTTTTTTTCGCGGTGGCAATGTAGCTAAACCACAATTTTAAGAACTCTGTAAAAACAATATGAAAACAGTAAGGTAAGTTAACCCTTTTAAACCGGCTGTGGATGTGCTCCGGTTGAATTGTAAACAGTGGGGTCATGTATATTGCTTGTCAATTTGAGCCTAAATGAGACTCTGAAAATATTATTGAAGAGGATGGGGCAGAACCTGTGCCAGCACGGCTCTTAATAGTATGTTTGTTGTGGTCTCATACTTTTAGATACACTGTTTATTGTAAATGCTACTGCTTCTGTTAGCTTCTAATATACGATTTTATTTTGATTAAAACGTTAATACAGTATGGAAACTGCTCACAGGTCCATGTATAACGCTTCTCACAGCTATGTGAAATTTAAGCCCTATTTTAACATCAATAGAACTATCTAGATACCTAAATTAACCTCCAAAATAACAACCCAAATCTGAACATCATCACGTGAAAACCCAAGCGAAAACCGAAACCTTACTTATATTTCAACTCGAAAAAACAAACTTATCTCCCGGATACCCGGATGTCAAGGGTTCTATGGTTCAGATGGATTAAAAAAAAAAATACAGTTTCTTGCGCTGTGTCATTTACATTTCACCAGGTTAAAATAATATCTCAAGCTTTATGATTTATTGATTTGTAACACATTAACCTCAAAGCCTTTTCAGCTTTCTCTTTCTGCAAATTGTATGGTGTAGCTATATGACAGCACCCAACATACTATTAAACACTCCAACACAGCTCCATTCTTCGTGGAAGATGGATAAAAAGGTGCACAGGAAACAAAAACCTCGAAAAATGAAATACTACCTGCCAAATCCAGGCCAAATCACAGAGATGTTGATTCGCACAGGACTAATATTATCACAGGACCTCGGTGTTCGGCGAAATATGGTAGGGCTTTTGCGGGGGAAATTTTACTTTACAAATTACAGACATGGCCGATTCCCACGGGATTAAGATCACAGACAACCTCCGCAATTATTACAAATGACTGGAGATCACCAGGTAATACTAATTCCGTGCAAATAGGGCTTAAGTGTATAATTGGAACAGTTTGTTGGAGCTGATCTGACGATCTGAATGAGAGAGAGATGCAGAGTGTGTGCAGAGCAGGTGATGCAAGGAACAGTATTAAGAGCCGATGCTTAAGAACATTGATTTTGAAACTTGTAAATCCTTTGAAATCGTTAGAAGACAGAATCGCAATTCAAATATGAACAGATTTTACATGCACCCCTAGTTTTCTCTTCCTCTACTCTAAAGCAGCACAGCATGGCCTCTCCCCCTTCACTGCGTGTCCCCGGGGGCAGGGTTTATCTGGGTTTGTGACGTAATGGACCTGGGAGGATGCTCGTTGTAGTCCCTTACCAGACGTTTTTGTAGGCATTAAACTTCTAGAACTTTAAATGACAGAATCTCTGTTTGCATTTAACTTTCAATTTGATTATGCTCAAACAGCAACATTACACACAAACGTTAAAAAAGTGAAATCGCAATTAACCACCCCTTCAGCCTATGCTCTATAACAATGGTTTTCAAACCAGTTCTGCAAGCACCCCTAGCACCTCACATTTTGTATGTCTCCCTATATCTGACACCCATTTCAGGGGTGCTTCTCAATATCCCTCCTCGTCTCCTTGCTCCTCCGTCCTCCATCCTATGACCCGGAAACCGATCGAGCACAGCCATCTTGAAGGACATCTCAATTCTCTAATTGCACCACGAGGAGGGAGGAGGCTTCATGAGGAGCGATGAGCGAGGATACACAGGTGTATCCCATGCAGAAGTCTTGTATCGACTTAATGTGACGCACGTATAAATTCTCCTCCCCTTCACATCTGCTCCAAGTGCTAACCATGGCAGAAAATTCAAATGTGAGTATTAGGCATGAATGTGGGTTATTTTTTGACAGTGCCTTTAATTTCGATGTATAATGTGTACTTTTCAGCCAAGTTTTAATTTTGTTTATTACGTTTCTTGATTTTACTGGCTTATTGTTTTTACTTGTTTAATTAATGCCTCTTATATTGATAAATGGGGAATAGAGAATGATTTTAATTTAGGCCTGTAGTTAATTCTTTTTAATGTGTTGAGTATTTGTAGTTTATGCCTGCAGGGGTTAATATGCAACACATTAACATTTCGAACTGCTTATTTTCCAGTATGTGTAGAAAAATATGCTTTGTCATCACTTTTTAGATAATATTTATAATAATATTGTTACACTATCTTTGTCTGTGTTTGAGTAAAATTTTTTTTTGTTTTTTATTGTGTAGTAAAGTTCTTCAGAGGATTGGTTTAGATGGAAAAGTTACACCATGTCAGATTTCTAAAAAATGGGACAATCTAAAAAGAAAATACATGTACAAAATGAATGCATGTATTTCATTTGGTGTGAATTTTCTTCTTGCTAGTTTAATAGAGAATGGATTCATTTTATTTTAGGAGCTCCGCTGTCCTCATACCGGAACTGGAACAGATAGTGGGGAGGCCACAGCAGCCACATGGCCGTGGTTTTCTGCCATGCATGAGGCTATTGGGGGGAGGCCATCTATTGATCCTCCCATCCTGATAGACTCATGCGATGCAGAAGTCATTAGCTGTTCTGCTGTGTCCAAAGACCCTGGCTTGTCACCATCCACATCTGTTGAGGAAAGGGAGGAGGAGGACACAACATCCTATGCACCATCTGGCAAAGACAACTTCCAGGAGGAAAGGCCCTGTACTTCTTCGGGTCCCCCGCCACCTAAAAAGAAAAGATCCAACAGAGTGCTAGATTTTCTAGAGAAGGAGGCTGAAAAAGAGGAACGTCTTCAGGCCACGCACAAATTAATGGAATCTACTTCAAATAGGTTCCTTGACCTCTTTGAACAGTTGATTAAAAAAAACACTATCTCTGAACACTATCTCTGTTTGTCGGTTTTGCTTTGAGTATTTTTTTTGTGGCATTGTATGCCTTAATAGATGTTTTATGGTAAACACAGTTGCCAGATGAGTACAAAACAAAAATATTGGCTTAATTGGAAAACATGTTTATTTACATTAAACTATTTTATCTATTGATAATGTGGATATTGCAAATATTTTAATGCATGAGGCTAGAGACATGGGGAACTTTTTTTATTTTTATTAATCTGAACTTAAACATTGTGTGTAGCAACATCTTTGTCTTTCTACAAATAATCATGCTCATTTAACTCCACTGGATATACCTGAGGAGCTGACAGTTTTTCTGCCAGTTTATCACGCCAGGCATTCCCACCACAGACCCCTCTTACTGGACGGGGTGGAGGTAAACCAACATCATCCACAACTTCAGGGCCTTCAATTATGTCTCTTGTTGTCAGGCAAAGGTTATGCAGAACTGCACAAGCCATGATAACTGTTGGGGCAAAGGTGTGGTCCACCTCAAGAGACTTGAAAAGCAGGGACCTCCAATGTGTTTTCATCATACCAAAGACCCGCTCAATTATGGAGCGAGCCTTGGCGTGGTAGTGATTGAAGCGGGCCTGCACTCTCCCTTGCACTGGCTCCCGGTACGGAGTAATGATGGCCACAGGATGGGTGATGCAGGGGTAGCCTCCATCCCACAAAAGGAAGTATCCTTGTGGAGGATACAATGCCTCTTTATATATCTTGCTGTTTCTCAGGACTCTAGTGTCGTGGACAGAACCAGGATATCCCACAAAAAACATTAAGGAACCGGCACGGCCCTTCCCATCGCATACTGCCTGCATCTGAATGGATGGGAAAAGTTTTCTGTTGATGTAGTCCTGGCCAGTGGGTCCAGCTGGGGTCTTGATGCGGACATGACATCCATCTATAGCACCCACACACTTGGAGAAGATGAGGCTGCTGGCCAAATTTTCAAAACCAAGGACAACCTCATCAAGGTCTTGTGCATCTGGCAACTGTATGACCTGCTGGCGCAGGGCTGCAATCTTTATGCTTCCTGTGTGAACCAGCCTGCAAACAGAGGAAACTGGCACCTGAAAGGCCCGGGACACCACACTGTATGACAGACCATGTGCTAGCCAGTACACAGTTATCAGTATGGTTATGTGGTGTCCCCAACCATGTGCTTCATCTTGTGGCAGCATCCTTATCAAAGCTTTCATAGAGTCGCTGGTCAGTCGAAAGTCCACCTTGAGGTTCTGCCTACCATCAAAGTATAATTTTAGCAGTAGTATGGTGGCATTTATTTCAGCATAAATCGGAGTAGCTGTTCTTTTAACCTGTAGTTAAAGATAGCATGTAAATATGTTTATTTCATGTATAAGCACATAGCACTGATCAGTTTAAATTAAGAAATGATACACAACAAAGAAGGCTGTGAATCTGAATTCAAATATTAACCCCACAACATATCTGCACATAGTATTTTTAACAATACATCAGCCAGGAGTAGGATACAATGACGCAATCGTGCTTTCCATCTGCTTGTGCGACGCTGTTCATGATGTGCAATTTGGTGAAGAATGTGGTGTAATGATAGGGCACAGGATATACCTACTATCGTTTTCATCGTAATTGTAGATGGAAATGTGTAATGCAGATTGGTTTATATAGAGAATACACACCTGACTCTTATAAAAGTCCAATGATGATGTGATTGAATTAACAATGATACTATTAGGCTAACAAGTAGTGTTGTAAACAATTGATCCATGTTTGCATATGCAATATATATATATATATATGTGTGTGTGTGTGTGTGTGTGTGTGTGTGTGTGTGTGTGTGTGTGTACAGTATGTATTGTGCATGAATTCATAATTAAATAACCCAGACCTTTTGCAAACTTTTATTTATAAAAAATCTTTATCAAAAAAGTTTATCAATCAACATTATAATAATTATCATTATTATTAACATGTACAATACACAAATGTAACGGTAACAAATGGGTGAGGAAGCAAATGCAAGAGTTAAATGTAAAGTTTATTGAGAACAGGAATGTATAACTGAGTCCAAGGGAAACAACAGGTGGTAACAGCGATGGAAGACGATGATCCAGGAAGTGGAAGAGAGTACAACCAGCATCATACCGTGACACAGGCCTGAGATGAGCAGTCCGTGGTGATAGTAGGTGCATCCGGTGGTGAAGAGTGGACGGGGTTCCGGGGAAGACAACAGCGAATAAAACAGCACAGAGAAACAAGGACGAGAACCAGGCAACCAGACGGGAAACTGCATAAAACGCTCTGACAAACACAAGACGAAAGACAGGGCAATAAATAGGGATCAGGTGATGAGTAACAGCTGGTGCAAATGAACAATCAACGGCGACGCCCACATGAAACAATCAGTGCAGACTAGCGACACACAAAACTCCACCCACATAGTGAAAACCTGAGACCACGGTTTACCAACCATGACAGTACCCTCCCCTCTAGGAACGCCTCCTGGCGTTCCCAGCCGACCCTACCTGTCGATTGTAATCATCAATCAGGGAGTGATCCAGTATGTCCCTAGCAGGTACCCAACTCCTCTCCTCCGGACCGTAACCTTCCCAGTCCACCAAATACTGGAATCCTCGTCCCCTCCGTCTCGAGTCCAGAATACGATTAACCGAATAAGTGGGTTCCCCATTTACGAGTCACGGCGGGGGGGGGGGACCGGGGTGGGCGGGTTAATTAGTGAATAAAACACAGGTTTAATTTTGGACACATGGAAGGCGGGATGAATCCTCCTGTACGCCGGAGGTAGTTTGAGGCGGACTGTCACCGGACTAATGATCTTGGTGACAGGAAACGGGCCCAATAAACTTGGGAGCTAACTTATTAGAAACGGAACGGAGAGGAATGTTCGTAGTAGAAAGCCACACTTTTTGACCCACGACGTATACGGGAGGCTTAGACCGGTGGCGATCGGCTTTGGCCTTGGTACGCACCCTCACTTGGAGCAGAGTCTCACGGGCTCTGGTCCACGTGCGGTGGCACCTCTGGACAAAAGCGTGAGCGGAGGGGACCGCGACTTCAGATTCCAGACTGGGGAAAAATAGGTGGCTGGTAACCTAAACTACATTCAAACGGAGAGAGGCCCGTGGATGACACTGGTAACGAGTTATGAGCGTACTCAACCATAGAGAGTTGTTGGCTCCAGTAAGAAGGATTCTTGGAGACTAAACATCGCAATGTTCGCTCTAAATCTTGGTTGGCTCGCTCCGACTGACCGTTGCTCTGAGGGTGGTAACCCGAAGACAGACTAACCGTCGCTCCTAGCAATCTACAAAACTCCTTCCAAAATTTGGATACAAATTGGGATCCCCTGTCAGAAACCACGTCTACCGGGAGGCCATGTAACCGAAAGACGTGATCAATAACAGTGACCGCAGTCTCCTTGGCTGAAGGTAATTTGGGCAAGGGAATGAAATGTGCCGCCTTCGAGAATCGGTCCACTACGGTTAAAACAACCGTCATGCCATTAGAGGGCGGGAGGGCGGTAACAAAATCTAGAGCGATATGGGACCAGGGTCTCGAAGGGACAGACAGCGGCTGAAGAAGCCCATCCGGAGGTCGGTTTAGACGACTTACCACTGGCGCAAACTGAGCAAGCCAAAACAAAATCGTGAACGTCGCGAGCCATAAGTGGCCACCAGAATCGTTGCTTAACTAAACCCTTGGTTCGGCTTATCCCTGGATGACAAGCTACATTAGAGCAGTGACCCCACTGAATAACGTTGGACCGTAACTCCTCCGGCACAAATAAGCGATTCGGTCGGGCATCCGGGCGGAGGCGTTACCCCTTCTAAGGCCGTCCTGACCTTCGATTCGACCTCCCATACGAGTGCTGAGACGACTATATTCTCAGGTAAAATACACTCGGGAGTCACCGAGCGTTCGGAAGGATCAAAAAGACGTGACAAAGAATCGGGTTTGACGTTCTTGGAACCCGGGCGGTACGATAGAGAAAAATCAAAATGACCGAAAAAGTGCCCACCGAGCCTGCCTGGAATTGAGTCTTTTGGCAGTTCTAATGTATTCTAGGTTCTTATGATCGGTCCAAACGATGAAAGGTACCCCCGACCCCTCCAACCAGTGACGCCACTCCCTCTAATGCTAATTTGACGGCCAACAATTCTCTGTTACCAATGTCATAATTGCGTTCTGCAGGAGATAACCGATGCAAAAAAAAACGCGCACGGATGCATCTTGTCGTCTGAGGCAGCACGTTGGGAAAGAACTGCACCTACTCCCACCTCTGATGCGTCGACCTCCACCACGAACTGCCGTGTGGGATCAGGGGCTACTAAGATGGGAGCCGAAACGAAGCGGCTCTTGAGGTTGGTAAATACAGTTTCGGCTGTATTAGCCCACCTGAACGGAGTACTGGGGGAGGTCAAGGCGGTCAGAGGTGCGACTAGTTGGCTGAAATTACGAATAAAAACGTCGATAAAAAATTGGCGAACCCCAGAAACCGCTGTAGGGCCTTACAGGAATCTAGACTTGGCCAATCTATCACAGCCTTAACCTTGTCAGGATCCATACGTATTCCCTCAGACGAGACGATGTACCCTAGGAAAGGAACAGACTGTGCATGGAATACGCATTTCTCCGCCTTGACAAAAAGACCATTCTCTAGCAATCTCTGGAGCACTCGTCTGACGTGTTGCACGTGTTCCTGGAGAGATGAAGAAAAAATCAGTATGTCATCCAGGTAAACATATATAAACTGATCTACCATATCTCTCAACACGTCATTCACGAGTGCTTGGAAAACCCCGGGCGAATTGGAGAGCCCGAACTGCATAACCAAGTATTCAAAGTGCCCTCTAGGGGTGTTAAAGGCGGTTTTCCACTCATCACCCCTCCTGATGCGGACCAAATGATAAGCGTTACGTAAATCCAATTTTGTGAAGACGGATGCTCCCTGTAACCTCTCGAAAGCCGAAGACATCAACGGCAAAGGATAAGTATTCTTTACCGTGATGTTGTTCAGCTCTCGGTAATCAATACAAGGTCGCAGAGAACCATCCTTCTTCCCCACAAAAAGAATCCCGCCCCCGCTGGAGAAGAGGAAGGACGGATGAACCTCGATGCTAGAGAATCAGAAATATATTTCTCCCATGGCCTCCCTCTCAGGAACTCACAGAGAGTAAAGCGTGCCCTTAGGCGGAGACTTACCTGGCACTAAGTCTATGGCACAGTCATAGGGACGATGCGGAGGAAGAGAAGCAGCGCGGGACTTACTGAACACTTCCTTCAGGTCCAGGTACTCCGCGGGCACGTTTGACAAAACCGTAGCCTCCTCCTGAAACACAGACACAGACACAGCAGAGCAAGCAGAAACAAGACAAGACTCATGACAACATTTACTCCACGAAGTGATGGTGTTGGAACCCCAATCCACTCGTGGGATGTGTTTGACTAGCCAGGGGTGACCAAGGACGATGGGTGCCACAGGGGAGTCCATGAGGAGGAAGGGGATGTTCTCAGTGTGGTTGCCGGAGGTAAGAAGGGTAATGGGACCAGTCGTGTGGGTGATGCAGGGTAGTACTTGGCCATTGAGTGCGTTGACGGTGATCTGATGGGAAAGGGGAGTGAGTGATGGGGAGTTTCAGGTGTTGTGCGAGGTTAGTGTCCATGAAGTTACCTTCTGCCCCCCGAGTCCAGGAGGGCGTGACAGGTGTGCGTGTTGTTGGCCCATCTCAGTTTCACCGGAAGGAGAGTAGATGTTGTTGAGGACTTCCCGGCGGAGATCCCACCCGATAGTAGCCTCAAATTTACTACCGGGCTGGCTCTTTTACTGGGCAGGAGAGTAGAAAGTGTCCAGAGCCACCACAATACAGGCACAGTCCTTGGGACCTCCGCCTCTCTCTCTCCTCCCGGGTCAGTCGAGCTCTACCCACCTGCATGGGCTCATGATCGAAGACGGGACCGACCGTGTTCTCTCTACTCGAGCTGCCACTCTCTAGGGTGCTTGGGAGACGTGTGGGACAGGCGTGTGCCCCCAGACGCTCGATGCGAGCATCCACACGGAGCGCCAGATCGATGAGTCCGTTGAGGCTGGTGGGCAACTCGAGGAGGTAGATCTCCTTGTGAACACGGTCAGCCAACCCATGCAGGAACATATCCCACTGCGCCTACTCGTTCCACTTGCACGCGGCCGCCAAGGTGCGAAACCGGATGGAGTAATCCGCCACGGAGAGATTCCCTTGCTTGAGTTCCGTCAGCTCGCGGGCCGCCTCCTTGCCGGCCGCGGCACGGTCGAATACCCTCTTCATCTCCTCGGAGAGGGAGTGGAACGAGGCGCAGCATGGATCTCGGTTCTCCCACACCGCCGTTCCCCACAGGGCAGCCCTACCCGAGAGCAGAGTCAGCACAAACGCCACCTTGGACTCCTCGGTCTCAAAGGTGCGAGGCTGCAGGGAGAAATGCATGGAACACTTGGTTATGAATGTTCTGCAGTAATTAGGCTCACCAGAGTAGTTCTCGGGAACTGGTAGGCGTGGTTCGGGTCGATAGCTGGGTTCGGTGCTAGCCCGGGAACCGACGGTGCGGGTGGCGCAGCGGGAATGGTCAGCTGTTGGATCTGCTGGGTGAGCTCGGACACCTGTGTCACCAGCGCTTGGACAGCGCGTCCGGTGTTGACGATGCTCTCCTGCTGCTGATCCATGCGGTTTGACACTGTGATGGATGAATTCGGAGAGTGAAGTGGAACTTGCTGCTTCCATAGTTGGTCAGAACCTACTGTAACGGTAACAAATGGGTGAGGAAGCAAATGCAAGAGTTAAATGTAAAGTTTATTGAGAACAGGAATGTATAACTGAGTCCAAGGGAAACAACAGGTGGTAACAGCGATGGAAGACGATGATCCAGGAAGTGGCGTTGAGTAGATGCAGCAGGAGAGCGTGACACAGGCCTGAGATGAGCAGTCCGTGGTGATAGTAGGTGCATCCCAGTGGTGAAGAGTGGACGGGGTTCCGGGGAAGACAACAGCGAATAAAACAGCACAGAGAAACAAGGACGAGAACCAGGCAACCAGACGGGAAAAACTGCATAAAACGCTCTGACAAACACAAGACGAAAGACAGGGCAATAAATAGGGATCAGGTGATGAGTAACAGCTGGTGCAAATGAACAATCAACGGCGACGCCCACATGAAACAATCAGTGCAGACGAGCGACACACAAAACTCCACCCACATAGTGAAAACCTGAGACCACGGTTTACCAACCGTGACAACATGTACAAGACACAAATGTATGTAAAATCACAACAACTCTAGTACAGTTGCAGAATTACATCAAAGCACCAAAATTAAACAAACTGTCATACTATAGCCTACTACAAATAAAAAAAAAACATTTAATAACTGTCATTGTTAATAATAACTGGTAATATAACAAATAAGAACAAATGTGGTATTTTGTGGAGGTTGAAACGGTTAAAATATAAATAATAATTATCTCTAATGTTCAAGAATCCCGATATGCAAGCTAAATCCAGCAGTGCAGTCATCATTACTTGACGACGCTTTGAAGTGACGCTAACGGGAGCGAGGATATATCATTTCACTTGCTTCCATTCCTCCGTCCTTGCGTCTTTTCCTTGCGTCCTTCCTTCGCATCCTGAAGAGGTGGAGCTAAGACATGAGGAAAGGAAACGAGGATGCCCAAATAAGAATTGAGAAGCACCCCAGGTCTTGCAGTCTCTACTAATGAGCTGATGAGTTGAATCAGGTGTGAAAGATGAGGAAGACACAGAAAATGTTCAGTGCTGGGGGTGCTCGCAGGACCGGTTTGAAAACTACTGCTCTATAATAAAGGAATTGCTGATCTCTGGTGATGTCTAATTTTTGTAATAGATCATTTGTTGATAAAGGGTGAGAGATCCGGGGAGACACATGATTTTTGTCAAAGAGACAGGTGTGGCTCGCGAGCCATAGGTTCCTGACCCCTGCCATACACTGTTGAGGTTTCTTTTTCCAGTTTCCTTGAGACTACCTGCTGGTATTTTTTGCAGGTGTCCTCCTGCTCCACAAAATGATTAAGTCGGTTCTTTAAGGACTTAATTTTGTGTTTTTGCTTTATTACTTGCCGTTTTAAAGGGATAGTTCACCCAAAATTGAAAATGTTATGTTTATCTGCTTACTCCCAGGGCATCCAAGATGTAGGTGACTTTGTTTCTTCAGTAGAAAACAAATTTTTAACTCAAACCGTTGCAGTCTGTCAGTCACATAATGCAGTCAATGGGCACTTATTTGACCTTTTCTGAGAAAGAGAGAGAGAGAGAGAGAGAGAAAAAAAAACATGCAGAGACAAATCCAAATTAAACCCTGCGGCTCATGTCGATACACTGATGTCCTAAAACATGAAATGATTGGTCTCACTCTATGTACAAACTCAGTTAGGAGTGTCAATGGTTTGTTTGATAGATAGGAGGCGGTAATACGCTTCTAAATCTGCAATACGCCTCAAAACAAGTAGAAGAAGACGGCGCCTGCTGACAGAAGCTGTGTCCCAAACTGAAGTGTGTGGACTCCAAAGTGCGGATGTGAAGTGCGATTGCGTCATGACGTAAGCTGTCCCAAAGTCAGAATGCTCCCTCCGAAGACCGCATTCCAAGGTGCATCCAACATGCTAGTAACTTTCTTATCATGTTAATAACATGCTAGTACATACAATAGCAACACCAGAGCAACCATCCAAACTAAACTAGCAACTACTCTGAGTAGCCTAGCAACCACATAGCAACACCCTGGCAACCACCCTGAGTACCCTAGCAACCGCACTGCAACAACCTAGCAACTTCGTAAATTTTGCATGTGATAGCCACACAATATTTGTTATAAAAAGATCATGAAAGACCAAATCAAGTAATCATGCCTAAAATATAATTTTATTCTGTTAATGCCCATTTGGTTCATACTTAGTTTGGAAACTCACCCGTAAGCGTATCAAACTGGAAAAAAAAGCTCCAGAATGGCTTACTCTTGGGATCACTGGAATACACAAGCCTTTCCACCATGGCAAGGTGGCGGTCCTTGGAAAGGACATTAACTCTCCATTCATTCTTTATCTAACACACACACACACACACACACACACACACCTTCCCTGTTTAACACATACACACACATGCACACAAGAAATAGAAAATCTGAAGCTTAAATATATACACTGAATTTATTCACATTTGTATTAGCATTATTTCTTAAAATCATGACATTATTTTACAGAAGTGCTACAGAAGATCTATGTAACTTTTGTGATGTATCTACAGTACTCTAAAACACAATACACAGGATCATAATAGCTGTAGTATGTCTGTAGAACTCCTGATCGGATGTTTGACTGTGCACCGCTTATGAACACAGGATCCAGAAGAGTGTTGTTTCAACTCCATCAGGTGCTTTATTGCTTTGGTACAGCTTGCCTTTTCAGTTCACCTGTTCATGGATCTTTTTTGTAGTCATGCGCATCAATGTTAATGATATCTGAAAAGCTAGATATGATGGGAGGATATGGCTTCAGTGTTATGACTGTCTATCTCTTTATTTGTTGCATAGATGTGTAATGCATCAGTAGGACACTCTTCAGGGGAGGATCTTATGACAGCTTCTAACATGCACTTGTCTGCATCAGTCAGTTGTGTGTGCTTCTGTTTCACCCTCAGACGGCTGAGAAGCTCAGCATATGCAATAGTGCTGGGCGGTTTGAACAAAAATTTATATCACGTTTTTTTCTAAATTAAATTATGCCGGTATCCCGGTTTATGACGGTTTTTTTTTTTTTTTTTCATGCATAATCAGGTATACAATGCATTTTCTGCTGGTTGATATTCCAAGACGTGCTTTTAGCCCGACAGCACTTGCAGAAAATGGTTGTTTGGTGGACGTCGGATTTTTTGGAAACCAAAAACCCTCCAAAAAACAGACCAGGCTCCTCTTTTTTTTTTCTGCACAAGTTCTTCTGTGTCATGTTCTACTAGTTCTGCAGCATCCATCTTCCCTGTAACGCTTGTTTCACACATACTCCGTCTGCAGTGCATATACAGTCCCGCAGCAGGACACGGGACTCATTGTGCTTTCACACAGGACGCGTTTGCAGTCCCCTACTGATCCGCGGCTGTTTAGTTCACAAACACAACATTTGTTCATTGTTTTGATTTAATATCATGTAAAAAAAAATATATATATATAGCGACGGGGTGAAGAAGCACACGACACGAGGATCAAGGTAAGGTCCCCGAAGGGTGGATTTTTATTGAAAGACATGCAGGGGAAATAGCCAACGTGAGGGGTTTCTGGTGCTTGGCCTTCTCTACTCCTCTATCGTGCAGTGCTGTGTGGGTCCGTGAAGTCCGTGTCCTGTAAGGGGTTGGCGGTCACACGCTGCTGTCTGGAGAAACCACAGAGAACTGTTAGCCGAGTCTTCTGGAGACATATCTCACCTCTGTGTGTGTTGGCGCTGCTTATAAAGCCCGGTCCTGATGGGCTGCAGGTGTGACCGCTCAGCCCGTAATGAGCAGGTGCAGGTGTGCCTGCTCTGTTCCCAGGGCGACGCTGATGAGAGCTCGGGACACGCGTCACAATATATATATTTATTTATTCATTTTTCAACATTGTGAGTCTTTTATCACAGAACAGTAACAATCTTTCATACTTATAGACATTATTTTACACTCAATAAATATAAACAATGCATTATTCATGCATTTGACTTCTAGGTTTGTATAATAAGCTGCTCAAGCAAGCGGCAAAAAATTTAAACACAACAATTAGCCTACTTTTCTTGTTAAAATATTTAAAATTAAAACACCACAGACAGAAACAGTCTTGTGCCTTTTGCATTTAAATCTTTATCACAAGCAATCCCACGGGTCTTAAATGAACTTTGTTTTTCTGCCTCCATAAAAGTGAATATATATAAAAGTGCAATATATATATATATATATATATTGTTTTCCTTGTTTATCTAAAAGTGCACTTTTTCTTGTTTAAAACCTAGCCAAAAACCCATGTGTTGCATGTGAAACCGCTTTAATTAGTATACATTTATTGTGAAATGACTGCATTTCCGTGTCAATCCATGTTCATTTTTCCCACGAACAATGCGCTTTCACTTTAATTCAGCGCATGCAGCACAGCAAAAATAGACTCGTAAACGATCGCTGCACTGCTGCAGACGCACCGCTCCTTGAACACACTGACGGACCGCAACCGCGTGCAGTATGAACGCTGGAATCTGTTAACATGGGTGCGTAAAAAAAAAATACGGAACGCATACGCACTGCAGACGGAGTATGTGTGAAACAGGCATTATAACGTAACACCAGAGCACTACTGTGTTTACCCTCACCACACCTCGCAGTCGCTGCTTAGAAGTGCAACATTGTAAAGGGTCCGTCTGAAACAGTGTCCCGCGGCCGCGGCGCAGCATAACGTTCCGAACGTTGAGTAATTAAATACATCAGTATGGCGGTATATTAAAAATTAATATTTGCTCTTCCAAGTGGTGACAGCTGGTCACCAACAGCGAGTATGGACAATACACCAAAAGGTTTCTGATTTCCTTTAATCTGTTGCAGTCTCCAGTTCACATATGCAAACAACTGTTTTGACACCATTGAGATTTCATCAATAATTAAAATGTGTGCATTAGAAAGGTTTGCTCTCATTTCATCCAAGCTGTTTCCCAGGCCTTGGTAAGGAGGCTTCAAGCTTCTTGGGAGCTTCAAAAGACAGTGCAGTATTTTACCTGAGATATTAAAGGCTGCAGTGCCTGTGAATGCAGTTAAAAGAACAGTAGGCTGTAAAATTTCAGTATGCTCTCGCATGCATGGAAGCCTACGCAGGATTTTGGATGGTTCTGCATAAATAGATTTAATAACGTGTGATTTACCAACACCTGCTCCTCCATTCAAGAAATATAAAAACTGTTGTGGGGTTTCACCAGAAACACATCTTTTACACCAGTCTCAAACTGCATAAAATATGGAAGCTTGTGTTTGATTCAAGCTCAGATACATTTTGCGACTCTTTGCATGATTTAGCTGGGCAGCTTCCATGAGTGGCATAGCTGTGTTACTGACAGCGGTAGATGCTAGCTGTGTCCCAAAGTTGAGTGTGCACACTTCGAAGGCCACGGATTTCGAAGACCAGGCCTCCGAAGTGCACGAAGGGCCCTCTGAAGTGCGTGAGATGCTCCGCCTTCACAGGATTTCCTAATTCCATCACCAGGTGTTTCCAATTAGCACTCTGTCGCATAGCAACGGTGCGAGAAGAGCGCTGACGAGAGGACGGTCCTTCCAGGATAGGTGGAGCCAGAATTGCTCGTTTTTGTTTTTATGATTTACTCATAATGGAGGAGACGGTGATGAACCTCAGACTTAGCCAAGACCGAGGCCAGGTAAGTTACACTGGTTTGCTGCGATCTTCGTCGGATTACAACTTTAAATGCAGGTACTGGCTTGGAGCTTACTTGAATAATGCAATGACACATACGAAAAACTACAATACACACATAGCAGTTCAAATGCTGACTGATATCTTACAAAGGTGCAATTTTATGTAGTTTATTGTCTTAACCATATGTAGACAGGTTTGCAACCCGTATTTTTTTTAGGCAGTTAACCATAAAAAAAATATTACTCACTCCCTCACCTGTCTCAGGGCACTTCACAAATAAACCATGCCTGTTAACAACAAAAACACATGCTCACTTTCTCCAGAATAGTATTAAAACAAAAAGAAAATGGAAACACTTATGAAAAAAGACAGGTTTGCAATCTTAACATTAGAAAATATGATACAGCAGGACATGCATACAAAATACTGAAGTGCTAAAGTTTGGTTAAAACATTTGTAGACATCTCTTGCATGACAGTACAGCACACACAAAGAAAAGACACCTTATATACAAGGGGCTTTTAAAGACCATGGCCTTTCACTAGGTATTTGAGTAAATGAGTGCCAATGTGAAGTCCTCCACAGAACTCTCACCTGCCTGTTTTGTATGCACGCAAGTGAATCTGGGATATGGTATGTTAAAAAAAACAAATTTTCATGGGAAATCGTCGCGCCGCGGTGACGCATTCACACTTCAAATACGGTCTTCGAAGTGCACATTCTGACTTTGGGACAGCTTACGCCGTGACGCTGTGACGCAATCGCACTTCACATCCGCACTTCGAAGTCCACACACTTCAGTTTGGGACACCCTTCGTCGCGCCACTGTGACACATTCGCACTTCAAATGTGCACTTCTGAGTCCATGCACTTAAGTTTGGGAGACAGCTGCTGTGTGTCCAGAAATGTCTTCTTGCTCGTTAACTTCATTAGGATCAGTGGGTTCGCGTTCCATAATGCTCTCCAGTCTGATCAGTTCATTTGCAGGTGCCAGTGTAGTCCATGCATCTTCAATTGGCCCATTCTGTTCAAAATCCTCAACTGCCTTTTCAATAGCCTCGGTTTTCATTTACAATGTTGAACACACGCTGCAGTTTATCAGTGCCTGGTAGTTTTACTGAAGCAAATGCATAAAATGATTCATATGTTGTGAATCTCATGGACTTCAGCTGTTCAGCTCTGCGATATGGTAGGTAAAGTTTTAGAAGAGTTTTATAGAATTTTTTTGGATTTTTCTGCTGTGAAAAACTAGCAAATCTGATAACAGCAGGCTTTCCCCTTGTTCTTTTCTGTATGTGTCCCATATTTTTTTGAAGTGGCAAAACATTTTTGCCTTTTGTTTGTCCTCCGTAAACAATGTGGTATTCACTTGCAAATTCAGCCACATGTTCTCAAATTCAGGTCTGTTAGGTCTGGCAATCCTGTCATCCACACATTCTCCATGTCATTCATCCACGACATTGATTCAAGTTTAACTTTGAAAATGCTAACAGGACTGTTTTTTTGCAAAATATTCCATCATCATAAGACAACAGCTGCTGACCAAGATCTGGGGGCTGAAGACATGTATCCAAAGCAAGGCCTCTTGACTGTTCTTCTGCAGTATTCTCAGGATACTCACTTGAATTATTGTGTTGATTCTCATTGCTTTGTTCTTCAGTGTTCTCATTTTGGCTGCTGCTCTCAACATCCATTTCTTCATCAGAAGCACTGATGTCATTTGCGGACTATTCATGCTCATTGAACATTTCTTCTTCTGAGAGTGCTGCATTAATGATGATTTCTTTTAGTTTTCTTAAAGCAGACAATACCTTATGCATGTTCAAAGTCTGAAACTGATAGTGACCTTGGTAGCACAGGCCTCTTTTCAGTTTCACTGTAAGCAGCTGTGATTCACTTCTTGGTCTTGGTAAACAATTTACTGTTGTTTCTATGTCAGATGCAACAGAAATTACAGCTCCTTTTATAGATCTCTTTTGGCCTTTAGGAAGTGTTAAAATTTTCGCAGAGGGAATGAACTTTGCAATAACATGTCTTTCCAGAATATTAAAATCAGACAGTTCTGGACCCTTACGAAAAATATCTTTATTCAAATGTGCTATTAGTATACTCGTTTTAAACCAAAAAATAGGAAAGTATGCTTTTAGTTTACTTTTTATGTACTTCTCAGAAATGGGCTTTATGTACTCCTCAGAAATCTACTTAAAATGACATTTAAGTATACTTGACTTATACTTACAAAAAGTCTAACTATATTTGAGCTATACTTGTGCTCCTAGAATCCGTGTTTTCTTTATGTAGTAGAGGGCGCTAGTACACATCTTCTGTACAGAATTTCCAAAAAAAAAACACAAGTGAAGAAGAAAAAGAAAGAACAGATACTAACACATCATCTATCACGATCATCTGACATGAAACCGCATCAAAACTGTATCGTTATGGAATAAAATGTAGACCGATGAAGAGGTCAAAATTATAGTCAGACTTTGACCATCTTGTTCCATCAACAAGACAAATACACCAGGAACAAGATAAAACATTAAAGGATGATTTTAACAGACTCAATGCTGAACCTCCATAGTGACTTTCTCAAGAAGAACCCAAGTATGAAGCTGAGTTACTCATCCTTCTGTACTCTGAGGCCCTTCTATGTTACAGCACCTAAGGCATCCGACAGAAGTACATGTCTGTGTCACCATCATGAAAATGCAGACTTGATGCTTCAGGTTCTAAGGTCATCAGGTGCTCTAAAGTCAACCAAACTGGAGGATAGTTTTCAATTAGTTTGTTGCACTTTTTCGCACCTGTTTATGGTGCAAAACAAAGCATGCAGTTCTGGCTCCAGAGAAAAGTGGAATCAGTGTTCAATGGAGGCAGTGGGAGCGAGTTCAAGACCAAACAGCCAGTGGGATCCACTTCAACATGAAACTCAACTTGCATAGTGGGAGTCTTTCAGAGTTGCTTCATCTGTATGAGAAGAAACTTAAAAGATAAAAAAAAACACTGATGTTCCTGAAAAACAAACAAGCAAAATCAAAACTTCACATTCCAAAAACATGCAGAGAGAACACAGTAATTGTACATGTTGATTTTTCAGAATCCTGGAAGTGTAAATATGCTTCTGAAATTCAGGCTTGCCATTTTGGCCAGAACTTACCTCAGTTAACTCTTCATACTGGACTGTATTACACCCAGGGTAAAAAAAGGGGGCATTTTGCTCAGTGTCAGAGTCTAAGAGACAAGATGCAGCAGCGATCTGGACTCACATGGATCCTGTCCTTAGAGATATATGGACTTAATATCCATCAGTTCCTACAGTGCCCTTCTGGTCAGATGGCCCCAGTAAGCAGTATAAGAATAAGAACTTCTACCTCATTTCTGAAGTACCACCCACTCTGGCAGCTTCAAACAGGACCACATGGAATTATTTCCCAAAATCCCACGGAAAAAGGTGCCCCCGACGGCAATTGGAGGAACAGTAAAAAGAACTGCAGACTCCTTGCTTCTGTGGGGAAATGATGTTGTGGATGGTAAAGATTTCTTTGAGAAGATCTCGAACAGTTTGATTGGTGTTCAACTGTATCAAATTTTGGAAGGGAACTTGGAGACATATGACACACTTGTTCCACAACACCTCAAACAGGTTCCATCAACAAGACAAATACACCAGGTAATCCCACATCAAAGTTGCATCTGCCACAGACAGCTATCATGCTTTTGCAGTGAGCCATTGGATTGCCAATGCTTTTCCCCAGCTACTCTTTGTATAAGAGACTGCTCAGAAGAGCAGCAGACTGATGCAAGGGCCAGGAAGAGCCGTCCATTGGCCATGTTGATGGAGGAGATGGAAGAAGAGTTGGGAGAAGCTGGGGATTCAGTCGATGAAATTGAAGATTTGTTGGATGAAATGGAAGAGGAGCCATTGAAAGGTCCTGAGGGTGCTTTTGTTGATATATCTATCAATGGTATTGAGACAGGTGATGTATTGGAAGATCCAGGAAAGTCCATTGATGTAGATATAAAACACCAAGATGTGAAAGTTGAGTCCTCGTGGTCCTTCTGCCAATTTTCACCCAAAACATGGGAGGAGGGATGTCTGTTTCTGTCCAATGAAAGATGTCCTTTTGAAACTGACAGGGACAGCTTGATCCCTCCAAGCAAGCTGGACCAGGGAGCTCTATGCCATAGCACCTGATGTTATGGACTTCATAGAGCGTAGACATGTTCAACACCTCTTGTCCAAAAACAAAAACCCACCACAGGGTAGACAAACTATTATATAAATATCTAATGCTTGGCTCTACAACGAAGGAAGTAATGACAGATAAAACTCTCTCTATATATTTATTTACTTGTTGAGAGAAATTGAAGCAAATCATAGAACTTACCTTCCCGAGGCCCTGTAGAAAAAAAGTTGAATTTCCTGTCTGAACCCCTGTTTTAAAGTATAGCAGGAATTACAAAAGACATTTCAACCAACTTAGATTTACAGAAACACTGACATTATGAGTCTGATTGTTCACTTTTAATTTTTCCAGTGAGCCTTTGGAAGGAGTCAGGAAATACATGAGAATACATGAGAATAACAGGAGAATTCCGGATCCTGTTACACTTCAACATTTGCACACTATTAACACTATTACATAACTTTCTTAGTTCTCAGCCTATTGTGTCCTCTTGCAAATCAGTTGTTAGATTTACAGTTTAGTTCAAATATAGATGACCAATAGAGGACCTCCAGATAAATTTGCTTTTTTCTTTTGATACCAGGAACATTTTCATGTGTGCCTTAAAGATCCTGTCACCAGGTACTCTTTGTTTGAAGTTTGATACCCTTTCCCTTGATACTCTCTCCCTTTGCCATGTCAAAACTAAATATCTTAAATCAGTTTGATTCTCAATTAGTTTGTCAACACCATCAAATTTGTGTCAACACCGTTAGTTGTGTCAACAACGTAAGGAGGTTTTTCATTTTTATAAAAAATGTATGTTTCTTTAGTTCAATTGAGTGTGTTCATACATTAAAACACCAACTTATCTACATGCATTAGTGTCTTGTGTGAACAAAACCACTGATTGTATATATTAAAACTGGAAAAAAATAGTAAACTAAATGAAGAATATTAAAAAAAACTAATAACAAAAAAACAAAAAAAAATAAAAAAATATAAAAAAATGTAATTTATCACTTAACCTTGCTAAGGCACACCATTTCTACACACTTAAAGACATTACAGTGTTTTGAATTGATCAAACACACACAAAAAAACATATTTTCATGTGTCAGACAAGTTGACAAATGTCAAGTTAATAAGTGAGTAAATGTCAATTTTTATAAAAAGTGGTTAAATAAAAAACCTGTTCCTTTTTATGGTATGATAGATGAGACCCGTGTTTATGTAGATATCTAATTCAAACTAATGTAGTATCGATTTTTGTTTATCATTTTTCAAAAGTACTTTTGGTCCCTTATCTCACTATTATAAATGTCAGTCAAGGTTGTTAAGCATATATATATTCCATATAGCCTATTATAAATGTCAGTCAAGGTTGTTAAGAGCCATTTTTAACCTCCTTAAAACAAAATAATGACGACAAAATAATAATATAAATAACGTTAGATAAATTTCCCATTAATCAAATTGCGGGGCAAATATATTAAAGAGAATTACCAAATATGATTAAAATATGCAAGCAGTCACTGTCAAAACGTCAATCAAGTAATTTACCAATACCCTCGAAAAAAACACGTATCATTTTCAATGTCAACCGTCAGAATTTAAATGCAAAAAAGTTCACAATGTAAGTGTTTGGAAAAAGCAACCTAATTAGGTATTTCACACTTGTTTATGCACATATGACAGTCAAAACTTTTGTCATTCATTGATACATAGGCTACTGTATGAGAATCCGACTATAAAAAAAATTAACAACAATACTAATCGCCACTCGAATCCATGAGTTTCATCAGTGATATGTAAATTTATTTTTACAAAGGTCCACATGAGAAACCATTACCGTCCGAATCGGGTTTAGTCTTTCGTGAAGTTCATATTGTAGAACATTACATATCTTTGCACAGTCAAAACTAACAAGCCCAGCAGCTTTCAAGGATATACCAATCTGGACTGTTTAAAAGATAAAGGACAGGATCTTTCAGATATAGATTAGATATAAATAGATTTTGATTAAATCATTTCACTGTGCTCTTATTTCGGAGTTGCAGTGATATTAGAGCCTTCATGACATTTCTCCCCTCAGCAGGTGTAATTCACATTTTGAGAGTTTAAAACACTCTCCCAATCTTTACCATGTAACATATTTAGGCATTATGATCACTCATACAGTTAATACATTTAAAATTAGATCCATTTTCGTGTTAAAAACCTGTCACCCATGAATCATCACGTCTGTCTGCAGATCCCTAGTGATTGGCTAAAAGTACGGCCTTGACGTCAACATCAGCATCAGCGCCTCTGCACTGCAGTGTGCCTGTGTTTATAAACATCGTGATGACTGTTTGGATGCAGTATATGCACACTTGGTCTTGTTTGTTAGCCAATTAGTTTGAAAACCGCCAAAACTGACCCCAAACCTGCCCAAATTTTGTCCACCCGCCCAAACAAATTTTTACCTGCACAATCAAATTCAAAACCGCCCAATCTGGCAACACTGGCAGTAGAGGCAGTTTAGCCAATCACAACACATTGGGCCAGCTAACCAATCAGGCCTTCAAAAAAATCCATTAGACCACCACTTTAGAGAAGGGTCTGGCTGCAGACCATGGGCGAGTGGAGCTCCACTCTCGAACCGGAAATACGTCACCTCCACTTAAAAAAAATCAAGATGGCGTCGTTGTGATTTCTTTCTAACTTTAACTCAAGTAATTTTATCTTATCATTGCAACAATGGCGAACTGACGCAGTCGTAACGTGCAGTGCAAGCAGAACGCACAGGGTGAAATTACGCACAAAAGGGATAAAAAACCCGATGGAATTTACATGTGTTGCATGATGGCTAACATATTCGTAACATGTTTTGATGGCTTGTGTTAAAATAACGTATTGAATAATGAAAGGATATATGTATGAGTTTAGCGTTTATTGTATAACATTAAAAAGTCATACGAGGAGGTTGTTTTTCACATTTAATTTTTCACTCACTTCCAGGGATAGGATTTGCATGGAGGATGGAGCACTCTTTACAATTTAAATGTATGTTGCTACCCTAAAAGACAAAATCATTTTACATGTGACATTGACAAGTAAGTGTCTAGTATTCCTATTTTTATTGTTTTGTTATTCTGATGTTTGACTTTTGTTTCAGACCAAATTGTACATAGGTGCAGATTGCCATGCCATGCTGCGGGGCATTACCACTGCCCCTATTGTTCACGGACAGTTATAAGGAGAGTGGACATGGAAAAGCATTTGGTCTTATGCTATAAACAACTGACTTCACAGTCTACGGAGTCTGTCCTGCCTCGTGCCACTCCATCAGCGGAGCCTGTCCTGCCTCGTGCCACTCCATCAGCGGAGCCTGTCCTGCCTCGTGCCACTCCGTCAGTGGAGCCTGTCCTGCCTCGTGTCTCGTGCCACTTCCCTCCTCCGTCAGCGGAGCCTGTCCTGCCTCGTGTCACTCCGTCAGCGGAGCCTGTCCTGCCTCGTGCCACTCCGTCAGCGGAGCCTGTCCTGCCTCGTGTCACTCCGTCAGCGGAGCCTGTCCTGCCTCGTGCCACTCCATCAGCGGAGCCTGTCCTGCCTCGTGCCACTCCGTCAGCGGAGCCTGTACTCCCTCGTGCCACCCCATCAGTGGAGCAAGACCACTTGTATGCACGGCAACCATTGTGCAGGGTGCAGGTGCAGCAGAGGTTAATGGGAAATCTGTCAGGTGTCCCCATTGCCATCTTAGTCTCCTCAAGAAGAATTATAACACAGACCTCTTGAGGAGACATTCAGATTTTGTCTCATGACATCACTCAGGCTGTCATCTGCAGACTGTTACTATCGATGAGAGAAATGGCATATTTGCTGTGCAAAAAACTGGACATGGGTTTTCTGTGCCAGTCCATGTCCAGAGAAAAACAAGGGAAAAATACACCAAATCAGATGTGAGCTAGAGGAATATGTGCAGAGTATCAGTTGTTGGCTCAGTGTAGTGGATTAAGCTACAGTTTGTGCTCTCACATTCGCTCTGTATACTACTGTAAGGAGACTGCTGCAGAGGCATTTCTCAGAGAAGATACTCTGAGGGATATGATGGCAATCAAATTTTTTGGAGAGGCAAAGGCAGCTAATTGTGTGAAGAGGCAAAAGGCTGCTTGTGCAGTGCATGTTCCTCTTTGTGTGCCTGTGGACTTTGGTGGGTCTCCATCACATATATGCTTGTCAATCCACGAGCCTGACATTCATAATTTTTGGCGACTTGGGAGGATAATCGTCACCTATAACACCCAAAGGAACACCTGGCATTGTCCCTGCACAAAGCCACAGACATTTTGTCCACACATACACATATCAATGTGGCATTTTTTCCAAACCCAAAGAGACCCCTTCAAGTCAGAGGTGCCCACAACACCAATCTCAGATCCTTGTAGTCTTCTGGACACCACTGGTATGAAGAGAAGTGTGCAGTACATTTTCAAAGAGAAAAAAATCCAGAAGTGCTACCAAAAGAAGTTACAACATCGAGAATGAAGATGGAATACCCAAAGAAATTCTTTCCTCTTGAGACAACATGCCAGTTATGCACTGGACATCCTGCACTTGCAGAGGCTGTACTAATTACAAAGAAAGCTAAGATTGTCAGCATGATGGGCTTGATAGACCGTAAGTCAGAGAAATATGACTAATGTAATAAGCAGTCATGATCAGTGATGGCTAGTATTGGGTTGACATCAATGTGATTTGTGTTTTACAGACATTTCTACATACCATAGGATATGTCCACAGTGCAACATGGTGTATAGGTACCAGGAGTGGAAAGATGGACTTCATAGCTTTGATAACCACATTTTTCTCTTCCTTGAACTTTGTGTGGTTCTCAGAGAAAATGTTGCCATGAGTATTAATCTTTTGTAATCTTTAAGATTACTTAACTATGGGCTATATGTACATGAACATTACATTTTGATTTTATTTGTTTTTGTTATTTTGAAGTTTCCATTGTTAAGCAACAAGAACATGATCTGTCACTGTCTATTCTCAGGCTTATTTGTTTTTGCTTCACACTTTAGAACCATGTGTCTGTATCAAGAGTTGTGGATTCATTGGAGGAGTTAAGAGGAGAGAAGTTCCCATCCAGGGATGTCATATTTCATGCCTATTGCCACTTTGAGGCTTTGACTGACACAGAGTACACTTACACTTGTGTAAATTGTGGATTTTACCCACCTGTGGTAGTCATGGAGCTACACAGGAAAGGGGTTTTCAAACTGGCAAGTAAGTGACATTGTGATTACTATTATTTTTTACTGTGTTTACAGTAGGGCTGCATGATTAATCACATGCATTTGTCATGTGTGTCTCGTCAGTAAAGCCAGTTCTGTGATTTAACAGTTTTCAAATGGAGCAGCATTTACTACACACAGCTGTAGTTCACTGACAAGCTACGCAATATAGTGTTCATAATCACAAATGAATCGCATTTGATCATAAATGCGATATTGCGTAGCTTTTCAATGAACTATGGCTCTGTGTAGTAAATGCCGCTCCATTTAAAAACGTCTGGCAGACATTTACTGCTAATCACAGGACTGGCTTTACTGATGAGACACACGACAAATTCATGCAATTAATCGTGCAGCCCTAGTTTATAGTCCATTGGTCTTGCTTTTCCCTTATGGTGTGATTCATTAGTCAGTGACCTCAATGCACCCCCTGATGACTTCAACGGTGAACATGACATTGAGACTTTTTGGAATTCTGTTCATCTTGTGATAATAAGTCGTGGCTTTTTTCAAAGTGAGTTATGGTGAATACTATATTTCATCATATTCTACATTTTGTAAACAATTTGGATTGCAAATTATGCATCACTTTTTGTAGGCAGTGCAGACAACCCTTTCACTTTCAGTCCAAGCTACGAACACTGGGCACCCTGGATTGCGAGTGAAACACGTCACGTTCGAAGTGGCACTGTTCTTAACACAGAGTTCAAAAAAGTGAGAACATGCCCCTCTTCAGCTGAAGCACAGCTGAGCAGTGTTACTGAGGACCATCTGATTGATGAGCTGGCCAAACAAAATGGGGAAGTTCTCTGGTGTTGAAGTCGATGAAGCTCTCTGGGTTTGAGGGGTAAGAAAGTGTCCAGTAAATGGTCCGTTTACTGTTTGTTATAAATGTTATCAGGTTGGAGTTGTGAGAAAATTGTGCAGAGCCTGCAATATTGACACTAAGGGCTCCCGCCTTGATCTCATAACAAGAATGAAGGAGAACATGAAGAGCAGACAAACATATGACAAGGTCTTTCAAAGCATATGGGGTGGCTCTGGTAAGTTGAAGTGTTGCTCTGTAAACCATGGTATTAAGTTTTTGTATGTTACACACTTGACAATCTATTGAATCTTTAATCTCAGGTGGATGGTCTGCAATACTTTGCCCACATGGCATTGTATACAGCATCAAATTTAATCTACGTGCTGAAAGGGATTTAGGGCTTGATTATGATTTTTGCAAAAGGTCTGGCGACACACACCAATTGGGGGGTTCCTCATTCACTGCCTTTCCAGCCTTATGAGGGCAGACTGTCTGAACCCACAGAAGAGAATAGTGAAGGCAGCCAGGGATGGAAAAATTGCAGGTGTCATTGCCATGGCTACTTGAAAGGGTGCACTGTGGGGAGGAAAATGCTCATCCGGTCACTGGGAATTCTTCTGAGCACTATGTCTTATATGAATAGGTGAATGTTACTCTCAGATCAAATGCAGTGAGATTAATTAATAGTATCATCAATAAGTCTTAGTGTTCAATTTTTCTTGTCGATATTGGCCCTTCGCACCATTGTGCAACACTTACTGCCATCAGCAGCCTCAGGCCCTGGATAATATTGTGGGCAGCTGGAGGAGATCATCCCCTCCAGAAACAGTTGGTACATGAATGCAAAGCTTATTTGACTGAAGTCCGTTTCTGTCATTGAAGTAATTAAAGGATTTTGCTGATATTGTTGCACGTTTTTTTTTAAATGGTACTTTTAAATTTGCATATCTTTTTGGCTTTGTCTTGCTTGTAGGTCAGCTATGTTCTGGACAAGGGTAGGCCTGCCCATGAAATTATTATTAAGGATTGGTCCTACATGTTTGACCAGGGAGAACCTTTTATCTTTAGGTCTAAACAGGCAAATGGACTCAATGGTGGGTGAAAGATTTTGTTGGAACGTGAAAGCACTCAATATGTTTTATTTGTAAATACAGTACAAAAAAAATGAATTCAATCATATGCACAGGTGGGAAATGCCTGTCTAAGGCTTGTGAAGGAGGGAGTCGAGCTACAGGTATGTATACATCTGGCATGAGAAGAACAGTCAGGCCTGGGTGTTGAGGTAATGATCATTTACAGCACAATGAAAAATATACAAGAAATACATGTATAAGGGTTGACAGTCATTGTAAATTCTTCATAATTTGTATTCTTTCTTTCAAATAGGGACTACCTCTACAACATTTTGGGATTGACTGTGGAGTATTCATGGTTATGGTGAGTTGCCAAGCTCATTTTAAGGATTTTTATTAATGTCTACACAACAATATGCAGCTGTTTCCTAAACAATCTGTTTATTTAACATGTTTGACTTTTTGGAAGGTAACTACACTCCAGCAAAGATCGCAAGGGTTTTCACAGGATGGTGCAGTGACCACTATTTTTGCAGGCACATGTTAATAATATTAATGAAAAAAATGGCTTGACTTGACTCTATATTACTTGTAAATCGTGTTCATATCTACAGTTGCCAGATGACATTCTCCAGAGTATCCTTGTCTTCGTCGTTCTAGAAGATGGCTGCTCTGCAATCCTCAGGATGGCTCTGACATGCAGAGATTTAACAGCATTGTCAGCCAAGAGAATTTTCAACAGGAGGCACACTTCAGCTGGCTTGATAGTGAGTTCAATAAAGTGTGGTTGTCCCCTCTTGTTTTTTGTGGGTAATCTCACTCTCTTTCCTGAAAGTGAAATACTTTTGACAGTTAAAGATGTTCATTTATTGTCTGAATTGGGTCTGAATGTGCTGTCATAATTGTGTTTTGATACTGAACAGGTGTAGTGAATTGGAAAAAAATATTCAAAGAGACACAATCAAAAGTACAGAAAGCCGTACAGCATCTCTAGGTGCAGTCACCTACAGTGCAGCCAGCTTTACAAAGACTGTGGCTGGCTGCCATGGAAATGGCCAACAGGGAGTGCTTTTGGGGTTTTACTCCTCTATGACCACCCTGGCTACTATAGCTGGGATTGCTTCATAGATGATGGAGGTCTTGGTACAGACGAAGAGTGTAGTTTGTGTGTGTGTGCGTGCAATGTGTCTTCACTGTAACAAACCCAGTTTTTTTTAAAAAACTTGCAGTACATGTGGGTTTCAATGTAGTGTAAGATGTTTTTTTATACAATTAAACAATTAAAACTTAAATTGTGGATATTATTATTATTATTATTTGCTGTGGTTGATTTATCTATTTAGTTTAAAATACAAATAATGTTTCATTTAATGTTCACAGCTAAATATAACAAACATAGTGTTTACTTTCTAAAATGTATGGAATGTTACATTGGTAGTTGAACTATGTGATAGTTAAGAAAAAAACCAACCATGAACAAAAAGGCAGAGGCCCTCAAGATGTGTATTTTAAACCTACTGCTGGGGGGGGGGGGCAGCGCTTTCGTCATAAACTGCAAAAAGCTTAGTTTCTTTTTATTATTATTATTAATGCCCAGATAAAAGTACCAACGACAAAAGTACAGAAAATATCAACATTACGTACAAAGAGGTGCAAAGCACCATTGATAAATGTGTATATAACAATTAATAATACAAATAATAAATAATAAATAATACAAAACGAAAACTTCAACAAAATAATTGAAAAGGAATAGCTGTTTTAAAGTTTGCCCGGACCACAATGGCGGGCTGCGTCGCTAGTGGAGGTGACGTAGTTGCGTATCGCTAGTGGAGGTGGGGGTGGGGACGTATTTCTTGCTCGCTCTGACGTGGAGCGAAATCCCACCTCGTCCGCCCTATGTCTGCAGCCAGAAACCTCTTGCCATTTTAAATAAATTTAATGTTAAAAATAAATTGAATAAATGCAGATGAGTCCTACACAACATTAAGATTCCATCTGAAGGTTGCCTATCATATTTCTAATGTTGCACTCAAACATATTTTAATCTGGCGTTATAGATTGGGGAAAAGTTCAACAAGTGAATCGTTTATGTTCACAGTAAAAACTAATATAGGTATAAAAACAATGACCCATCAGAATGAGATTCATTGCTGGGACTGAGCCGCAATGTCCGCACGCAAAACAAAATAACACACCCTTTTTGTTGATATTGGAAGTGTATACAAAACTACAATACTCATAGTTACTTTCATTAATTTAATATTGACGGAAAAATTACATGATGGTTTTCTTGTAGTGTATTTTTTTTTTTAGGTTTGATTACTTTCAGTTTACATTCTCAAGTTATTTAGAATCTGACTACTTTTTACAATGCAGTAACGGTAATGCAATCAGATTACAATTTTTAAGGAACTACTTAGTGATTTGTAGCTGGATCACATTTTTGCTGAGTAAAACTTACCCAAACACTGCAAATGACACATTTTACAAATATACACTATTCAAAGGGATAGTTCGGCCAAAAATGCAAATTCTGTCATAATTACTCACCCTCGTGTCGTTCCAAACCTGTAAGACCTTCGTTTTTTGTCTTCAGAACCCAAATTAAGATATTTTTGATGAGTTCTGAGAGCTCTCTGATTTGAGTGATTTGAGCTCTCATTTTCTGGCTGAACTAACCCTTTGTAAGTAGGCCCATGGACTATACTACATTACACAACTTACATTACATTAAGAACTGATTATATTAGGTTTGTGTTAGACTGTGTCTGAGAAACTGATGCTGTTCCACTGAAAACACCTCGTATTTTGTTACATTAAAATCCCAGCTCGGTAATATCAAACCTTTTACTCTGATTTCATGCTGGGACTGGACACTAGAAAAGATCCACTGAGAAATTATACATTAATAACCACTACAAGGTTGATGTACAGATCTGCAGGTATTTATCACGCGTAATGACTGTTTGAAGACAACTGCAATTACAAACAAATAGTAGCTTACATTTACCTTGCACAATTAATAACATCACAGCCATGTCTAATGAGGTCTGTTGAATATTTGCTTGTTTTTGCGTAAATCTCTGGACCTCATAAAAGCTCATTTTAATTGACAAACATAGTTCATTGTATAACAGTAAAAATAATGAGGCTTACAAGATTTTGGCTCTGGCACTAGAAAATGCATTCACCAAAAATATTAAACTGTCTTCCATACAACACATTTAACCACTAGGTTTTTTATATCCTATGAAAAGTGGAGTATTGCTTTTGGTGTATTGATTACCATGTTTGGGTAGTTGTTGTTGTTGTTGTTTTTATAGTAAAAACCATGGTTAATTATTATTATTATTTAATTTGGTTTTTCAGTGGAAACCAAAAAAATAATGGTTCTTAATGCTTACAATAATCATGTATTAAGTGGTTTAGAAAAGGTTATAGCCAACATTATTTAACCAATAATTAAACTTCCAAATAAGCGAAAAAAAAATACGGAATAAATGCTTGATTTGTTTACCGTGTGACGGACTTTTATTTTGGTACGCCCGCTGTGAACAGTCATAAGGCAGCGTCGCGCCTCCATGTGTCTGTCGTGATTCGGCTGAAGAAGGGTTTGTGTTTTTAAACATTTACACTCTTACGTCAGTGTAACACGTGAGTCTTAGTTTTTGACAAGCGATAATTCATTAAGCAGGGAGGGCCTTAGCTCAAGCCAGGATTTTGCCGTAGTTCAGTTAGTCATTGAAGTAGTTTTTATAAAAACCTGTGTTAGAAAAAAACATTACTGTTGTTCGTCCTTGAGGACAAAACGAAAAGGCATGATAATATTTTAAGGATCAAGTCGGTTGCACGTTTCTTTCTGGATAAAAAAAATAAAGCTCAGACTGTGAAACTTGTAGGTGTGTTAATTATTGTTACGCTAATCGAGTCCCTTACCAGAATGTGCTGACTACTGAACTAGGGATTGAGATTTAGTTTGGATTGATTTCCTGTTGTTTAATTATTCTCATCTTAAACATGACAGAATGTCCAAACAGACAGACAGAAAAACTCCTGAGATCCACAACACTGTTATAAAGCTGGGTCAGTTTATTAAAGAAGAGAGAGAAGATGTGAAGATTGAAGAAACATGAGAGTGCAAACAAGAAGATCCTGAGGAACAAACAGGTTGGTTTTCATTCTCCTTTGATACTTATTAAAAAAAATGTCCAGGTGTGTAAAATACTGGAGAGAATTTTAACTTACTTACTGTACTTAATACTTTTGGGGGAATTTGTTTTTGACTGAAGTACAATTGCAAGCTTTTAAACTTTTCATTTGATTACGTGTCTGAGGGCACATGCATACTTTTTTACTCCTTACCATTTTAATTTTCAATTCTGAGAAGTAGGCTACTAGTACTAGTTTATATAATATTTTTTTGCCATTTCTGTAGTAAAGTTGCTTCCCCAAAAAAATTGTTCATTAACTTTTGACTGTTTTTTGATGTAAACGATTAGCTGTCCCTGTAGTGTATTGGCTGGAATGAACACGACTGAGTGGCCCCCCCCCCCAAAAATCGTGAGAAATTACATTAAAAATGTCATATTTTGGATGCAGTTCTTCTCTCTTCTTTCACTTAAATCTTACAATTCTCAAAAAGATGATGACACAATGACACAATTGAGTCAATAATTAGGGTTCTCAGGATGAAAGAACCTGAGATCCTATGATTTCCTGCGAAGCAAACAGACAATACGAACATACACGGGCATCTTCGAGACACCCCACATCAGTGGAGGTGCAGGAAGACCAATCCTTCCCTTCTGGCCATTTGTTTAATTTGGAACTCTCTTCACCCATGCTTCCTTCTATTCAATCTGCTCAAAATGATTAACAGTCAATGCAGTGAACTAACAGGTCATGTGCTGGTATCATTTGAAAATGTCTCAGTGCAACCTGGTACAAGGTCTCAATCTTACAAAAGTAGATTAAAAAGATAATACAGATCCTAAGAGTTAAGAGATTATTTTGGCCTCCTGTAATGGGAGTGCCCTTCCCAGGGTCCTCCATGTAAAGTACCTCCTGTTCCCATTGAGTTGTTAAACACCAACCAGGCTTTTGGGACCTGAGTTAATGCAAATTCCAATTGTTAGATTCTGTCCTCCTCCATCTCTGGGGATGTTTGTCTTGGTCTGAGGTATTTAAACGATTGCAGCAAAGAGGATCAGGGCCTTCTGTTAGCCAGAAATGGAGCCCTTAGCATGAAGTTGTATCCACCACACTTCATACCTTGATGTATTTTTCTAAAATCAGGTATGCATCTTTTACTCTTAGATTCACCTTAGAGAGATTTGATGTCTTTTATTGGACTTTGATATCTCTGAATTTGGCTATGTCATTGCAATCAAAACCTTACCTGACTGATAATAAATTGTTGACATTTGATTTACTCTGAGTTAGGCTGGGCGATATGGCTGGGTAAAAAAAAAATCCCCGATTTTTTCAACCAAAAATCCGATTTACAATTTAAATCGTATTTTTTTGCCCCCCCTACAATATTCAAATGGACAAAGAAATTGTTCAAAAACACGTTTTAATATAAAATCATTATTTATGATTTACCAGTTCAAATTTCTAACTGAGAAGATGATTGTTTTTACAATTTTCTAGTATTACTAGCCCATCATGCATCTAATCATCCACTCGGCGTTAAGAACTGTTAAAATTAAAATTTGGCAACTATCGCAGTGACCGTTCATTTTTTCTTATAAAATTATTTGTGTAAATAGAGCACAGCACCCTGTCTAACTGTGTCTACACTTGGACGCCCGAGAGTTTCGAGCTTGCGCCCACCGCTGTCCTACAAAAGTCTGTTCACAAACTTTGACCCTTCACACTACAGTTGCGAATCAATCTGAACGTGGCTGGTCAGAACCATTTCTGGAAACTATAATATGAACGAGCATCAGTTTTACTGTGGAGTTGGTGTCGGCATCACGCCGCGTCCACGTTTAGACAACAGTCCACTGGGTTTCTATTGTCCTTTTGTCGGATCGCACCATTCATCCACTGGTTTGTGACATTGCATGCCGTTTTGAAATGGGGTTATGTTAACAGCCTGCTTGTTTTTAATTTTTTTATTAAATATCTGTATTGACTGCATGATCATATTCATCGTTATTCTTTACCTGCCATGCGAGCCCCCACAAAAGTAAAGGCTTGGTGAGCCGTTCAATGAGCATTGCTGGCAGGTTGCTTTTTGGCGGATATGCTGTGCTTGTGCTGCCGCGGTCTTGTCTATTTTGTTAGGGCAAAACATCTCTCTCACTCGGTAGCGAGTAAGGTATTGTGAGTGGAAGTGGGAGCGGCAAAGGCAACTAGTTTCCCTCCGCGTTCCTGTAGCATTTTAATAATCACTCCACGCTCACTGATACCAGAAACACCGCTCCGCCTTCGCTCCGTGGCCTAAGTATTTCAGTATGTTTTGAAATTGTTATGTTAATAACATAGACTATATTAAAATAAAAAGGTAAATAAAATAACAGTAGAGTTTCAAAGTGGCTTAGGCTATTTGTGTGCAAACTTTTTTTTCCTACCACATGCCAAACTAATGACATTGTCAGCATTAAAAGCAAATTGCTGCTTTCTGCTGTGCAAATGTTGTTTGTAATGAAAATAGCAGTTCATTTTCGTCATTGTTTGTTATCTACAGATCGATGCATTTCTTAAGATTTTCACAGATCAGTAAAGATAAGTATTGTAATTACATTTGCGTTTGAATGCTTATCGCTAAAGCGAGTGCGTGTGAATGTTCTGTATCTGTTTAAAATCAGGCTTTAACCAAATATTCATAAAAAAAAAGACAAACTCTTGAGAACCAGCCTATAACTTCCCGCTCGGTTCTTCCCGTCATAAATCTCTGATTTAGAGATTCATCTGTATCAGCTATAGCTAAATATGTTTTAACATGTGAATTATTGCTAATATGCAGTTATATTACGGGCCGTTGGCATGAATTTACGTGATGGAGCAGTGGAGTGGAGTGCTCTTGGAGCGAACAGTGAAAACCACGACGACTCTGACTTTTAAAAAAACCCGCGCCTCGCATCCAGTGTAAATCACACCGCATTCTACTCCGCGCTCGGAGAAATATACTTTGCTCGGCAGCATGTCTTTATGGCAAACGCCGGAGGAGGGTTGAGCCCAATCGGAACAACGGGAGCCCTGAGTGGAGCGCCGGGTGGATGTTAAAAGAAAACCGATTTTCATTCAAACAAAACGATGTAAACTACAGTATTCGAGTTAATCGATAAAATCGATTTTCGTTCGCCCCAGGTACCTACTCTGAGTTACTCTGAAATTGTTTCCTCAAGTAGATTAAGTGAAGGCTAGGTTTTCGCAAATCTGGCGCCCATGGTTACGTGCATACTAAAACTCAGGCTAGATGGAGCATGGGGCACATCAGGTGAGGTTTTAGATTTCTGACTAACTGCTTGACTTTAGTTAAGTTGTACTCAGTTGCAGTAACTATGGGGGGCTAGTCAGAGCACTGGTCATAACCGCTGGTTATTGCCTCAGCTTTAATTAAGTTGTACGTAGTTATATAACTGTCGGGGGACTAGACAGATAGTGCTAGCATAACCGCTGATTATTGTGGTGAGGTTTAACTAAGTTGTACATGGGTAACTGAGGGGGACCTAAACGAAAATACGGTTTCAAATATGGTAAGTATGGGTAACCTATTAAATAGTATTAGTCATAACCTCTGACTACTGTTTAGACTGGGCGAGTTTGTGATCGTGGGGCACACGTAGAAGAACGGCGTCGTGGGGGCATTTCCCTGAGCGACATAGATTCCTAATGAATGAGCGATTTAAATATAAAAGTAAAGAGTTAACTAGAATAATCCAAGGTCAGAATAATAACAATAATAATTAGAGACAGACAATCAACCAATTTGCCTTTCAACCTAAATTCGAGGTCATACTAAAATGGAGTCAGATTACATCATTAAATGGAGTCAGATTAGAATTGGATTTAAATTGAATAACTACCAACGTGCTGAAAAGACGAACGCGCAAGAAACCTTCAGCCAGCACCGGGTTCCTTTCCTTGGACCGTGTGCGTGGACCTTACATGGGATGTCAGTTAATTATTTTTAATCTAAATAGTAAGTGCATGATTTTTTCATGAATGAATCTAATTACAAATAACTACATAACAATAATTGTGGAGAGAGAAAAAACCCCTCTAAATGCCCCAAATAAATATTTAAAAGTTAATTATTTTAGACATGGACATTGAATACACAAAACAAAAGGTGGTCTTTTTAAAACATTTTAATTCTGTCACTCATCATTAAGGGTGTATTCACACAAGTGTCCTGTTTGGTTCAATTTAATCGAACTCAAGTTCATTTCCCCTCTTAGTGCGGATCTTTTGGGCAGGTGTGAATACAGCAAAACAACCGAACCGAGAGAACCAGCTCAAGAGGTGGTCTTGGTCCACTTCAAAATAACTGGCACAATTCGTTTAAAGCTGCAGTCTTGCAAGTTTTAGCGCTTAATAAGCAGAACTGCATGCGTCTTGCAGAAGAAGATTGTAGCCAGAGCTACTTCTCTCTGTTTATGTCTATCTACGAGTTACGCAGGTCTACTGGTCTGATCACTGCAGTGGTTCCTTACCGAACTGTAGTCTAAAATAGTCTGAATATAAACACTTCTCATTATAGGTGTGTACCAGAGTGCCACTGTCAGCATGCCATGGCCGGTGCACGTAAGAAAGATTTCAGGCTCTTTCACACAGTAATACCAGTAAATTGCTTGTAAAAAATGACCAGAGAGCGACTTTACCGGGAAATTCAAAACTAAGCTGTTCACCAGCGGGGCAACAGCATTCTGGGTGTTTTTTCCGGAAAGGTACCATTCTATGGAATTACATTTGCTTCTATAAAAATGACTGCGAAACTTTATAAACTAGAGGCAGTAACTTTTTTCAGAAACTATCAAAAATATGCCATTACAAAAGAGAGAAAAACACAATGAAAATGAAAAAAAATGAACTCAGTCGTGCACTAATTTAACTGGCTCTTCAAATATGCTTCATTCTTTGTTTATGTTTTTTCAAAGATTCGTTTTAAGCTAATCATTAGTTCTGAATGCATTTACCACAGATTTACGCTTGCGCAGCGCCAGCTTTTACGTTTGATGTTTGACCTAACGGAAACTTCTGGTAAGGGGTTGGCTTAACAGTGATCTACTCTGATTGGATAGTGAGCTTTTTGATGAGACAGGTGCTCTCTGACCGGGAAGTACAGGCGCCCTTTCCGATTGGCGCATATTGGAAAGCTCTCGCGGTGATTTGTATGACTAAATATGTAAATAATATTTGGCCTTCGATCGTCTCAGTCTGTAAAGATGAGCTCTTGTCCTTCAAGGCAGCTTGAAGTAAGCTTGTGTTACTGAATGACAATAATAACC